>NC_046195.1:16664759-17025592 GCF_011004875.1 Balearica regulorum gibbericeps
CAGCAAACTTTAAAGCGCAGCACGGGGATCGGGGCACATCCCTGCTGTGCAGGGAGGTGATTGGGTCTGGTGGCACATTGGCCCTGCTATAGCTGAGGTCAGGCAGCAGCTTCATCTGTGGAGAGCATGGACTGGAAATACCACTGTGCCAATACTGGGGAGCTGTTCAGGACGTGGAAACTCTCACTGCAGGTTTGGAGCTCAAGATATGAAAGGGGCAAAGCTGTCCAGGGCAGCTGTGGGCTTCTTCACTGCTGTTGGCTGTTATCTGCTAATGCAACACCCGATGGGTGGTAAATCCCTGACTGTTCATCTTTGTTGTCATCTGTGCCCATCACCATCTATTTATATCGTTACCGGTGCTGTAATCTTGTAGCTGTAACTTTATAGATCGCAAGTGGCTGTGGTATCATTAGTGCATGAATGTGGAGGTAGAGGCTGGAAGTCTTGCTGGGATTTTTGTGTACAGGAGCCCATTTTAATGTGCTGCTCTCTGCCTTTCCTGGGAAAGGGGGATGAGGCTTTGGGAATACTTGTGATGGAGAATTGCAAAGTGGGAATAACATTTACTATGTGTGTGAGAAATAGAGGTATATTCCCCACTGACTCTGCAAATCCTTTCAAATACTAAACTTAATTTTTGAATCAGTAATATTCTTTAATGATCCACATGTTGTGCTAGTTATTGTGGACTGTTGAGGGTTGTCATTTACATGGCTGCAAGAATCTGCCAGCATCAAGGCAAGAGGGCAATCCTTGTTCTGTTCCTATCAATCCTAAAGCTCCTGCGAGTGCCAGAGACGGAGAGCTTGGCCTTGGGAGTGAGGTGGGGCAGGACAAAGTGATGATATTTGCAGTCTCCTAAATCCTGTAGCATGGAGGGACTTGTTTTTGTGATCCTGTATATACAACTGCATAGGTTAGGTCTGATAGTGGAACATTCCCTCAACTGTTGCTCAGGGTCACAGTTGCTAAAGCCTCAAACACAGGTTTTCCCATGACCTCCAAAAAATTCAATATCAAGGATATCTGCCTCTGACTGCCAGTGCTTAGGCAGTTATTTAGGCACCCTGGATTGTCCCATGCATGTGTGCACAGACATGTGCAGGCAAACCTTTCCCATGCATAGGAACCAGGCACCCAGCTTCTCACTGAGGCCTATAGAATACCAAAATCACTGGGGCAAGTTTCCAAAGGGTTTATTTGGATCTAAACTGCAAGACAAACACTTTACTTGTAGATGGCTGAGAGCCTTCCTTCCCCTCTTTGTCTTGCTTGTGGCCACTGCAGCAGCTGGGACCTGTGCATCATTATGTTGCACCCGCGCAGGAGGACCAGAGAACAAATATTAATCAATGAGACCCTGAACAAGAACAGATTTTATGCTGACAGTGGAGCTGCTCAAAGGGCAATGCTGTTAGCCAAGAAGGAAGGCAAAACTTTGCTGCGTAACCATCTGGTGCTTCATTGGTCCCCGTTATCACTCTCCACGGTCTTGTCTGCAGCCTTTCTGTCCGTCTGTCTCACTTCACATCAGCGCTCGTCACGGTTGCTGTTCTCCATTCTGCTTCTGGCGCTGGCTGCTGAGCAGCACGCTCCCAATCTCATGGACAGACGCTGAACTACTTTGAGAACATAATTTAGGCACTGCCTCCAAAAGCGAGTTTTAATTCAGTCTTTACATCTGAGAGCAGAAGTCACCACAATGTCCTCAGACTGTTTCTCTGCATCGTAGAAGGAAGGGGACATCTGCACTGGGCAGTGATGGTGGGACCCCTCAGTCTCACATGAAGGGAGCTGCCTCTTCTGTGAAGAATTTCCCTAAGTGCAGGCATCTTGTTAGCAGAAGCCAGAGCTATGATACTAGCAGTTGCCAAGCTGTGAGCTGAGTGGTTGGCATCTGAGAGATGTTTCTACATATAATACTGTGGGGAAGGCTGAACTTGTGTTTTTCTGTGAGTTGGTGGGTGACCTTTCTGTCATGACTGTTCTTGGTGTACACTTTTTCGAGGAGATGAGAGCCTTTCTAGTTTATGGTCTCTGTAGATAAACTCCTGTTTTCCATTTTGCCAAAGAACAGAGCATTAGCAGAAGTGGCCAAGTGTTACCGTAACATGATGTTATAAAAAGACAGGGACTGAAGCTTGCACGTAGGCTGTGGTTATTTTTGGTTTTATTATTTTTACCTATAAAAGTGATGTCATGTAGGTTATACCTGTAGGTTGCATCCTCCCATGGGTATTTGCAAAGCAATCCAGTTGATGTCTCTTGGTGGCAAGCTTGAAAAAGGAGCCAGAGCAACAGATGTGTGTGAGATGCTGCTCCAACATGCCCTTGGGCAAACCTGTCAAAAGGAACTTAAAGAGGAAACTAAGGAGTCCTCTTACAAAGCAGTGCAATGGGGTTGTAAATGCCTTTTTAGCAAGGATCTCAAGAGAGGGGGAAAGGAAGGAGAAAACCATGGCGGTTATAAGCCCTGGCAACACCCAAGCATAAATTTGTAGGCATTTCCTTCCTCGTGTTTTTCTGGGTTATGAAACCATTAATGCTTTTTCTCTTTCCAGCTCTAAGTGATGCTTATTCCCCTCCCCTGCCATATCTTCTCAGACAATTCAGTGCATGGAAGGAGTTGGTCTGCTTGGCCTGGTGATCACTGTTTGGCTCATCTCTTAATGAGGTGTCTGGGAAGATACTTGCCTGAGCAAATTATTCTGGTTGTGAAATCCTATTTACTTGTTCCTAATTTTCTTCCCTTTTATTGTCCCATAAAGATAACAAGGGGGAAAAAAAAATCCCAATTTATCAGTAAACCAGGCTTTTGATACCTCTATTGTTTTCCTTGCTTTCCCTTGAAATGATTCTTGGAATAAGGTACTGAGTCATTTCCTCCAAAGGCCCAAGCTGGTTACTGCACTATCTGTTTGTTCTGATGCTCTGCTAGCTACAAAATCACACCAGACCAGCTGCCTTGGGGAGCCTGGGACTCACATGTGGCAGCAAAATGCCTCTGTGCTGTATATTGTGCGGCATCGTTTACTGTAAAACACTCAGTGTTAGGATACATACTGGTCTGACCAAAGGTGTTCCTGTCAAAACCAAACCAAATGTATTGTTGTTGATGTTCTTGGAAATCTAGGTTAATCCCTCCCTATTTAAATTATAGTTATGTCACTAGAGCTTTACTCTTAAAAATGAACTTGATGTGCTGGGTGTGTTTGGCAGCCTGTGGTTTTGAAGGTTTGTGGTCATAATTTAATATTTGGTGTTGCCCTGAACCTGTGAAGAGGCTGTAATAAGTTTATTGGTACAGTTGTCGCAGTTTTAAACTAAAATAAACATGCATGCTATATTCAAATTGATTTTGTTCAGTTTTTAAAAAATAATAATTTAGTTTGATTAATCTTTGTTTCTATAGCTTTTTGTGCATGTTTGTACTCTAGCTGGGGCTGCAGCAGCCAAAATACCACGAGAAGAGCCTATTATTCTCGTACAGCAATGCCTACAAACTGGAGTGGGAATGAGAACCTTATTTTACTGCCTTACCTCCTTTTCATGTGGCCTGCTCCCAGTTTTGGCTCTGCAAAGCAAAAAACGAATCTGCTCTTGGGTTTATGGAAAAGTGAAATTCTGCCTCATTTTTGAAGCCGTAGCTGTTGAGTCTGTTACAGCAGTTGGCTCTCCAGGGCTATTGTTTCTTTATAGTAGGACTTCCTGAAGAGCTATTGATCTACTACTAGTTTGAAAAGACTTTGTGAGCTGCAAAGGAGCCCTTAAAGTGTGATCCATGTTAACTGCTGTTGTGAAGGGTTGGCAGGTGAATTTAGCCAGGTCTGTTGCCTGCAAAAAGCACTCCTTATGCAAACAAAACTTGGGACCCCGAAGTTGCCTATAATAATGCTGAGAGGCAGAGGAAGGTATTGTCTGTGCATAAATGGGAGAAGAGTCCTTTTTGGCAAGATGTTGAAGTGTGGTGTAAGTCACGCGATTTATTGGGCAAAGAGCAACTGGTTAATGAAAAGACTTATTAGCAGGTTGCAGTCGAAGTTGCAGACATCAGGCTGAGTGAGGTTTCCTACCTAAGCAGAGGTCTCGTGGCAGTCACCCGAGGTTTCCTCAAATCCTGGCTCTGCACTTGCCCAGCCAGCCAGCATGGGATGCACGTTTCCCCCGTATCTTCGTAGTGTTGCCAGGCTGGTGTCACCTGCTCTGCGAACTGTGAGATGCTGATACAAGCTGGATAACACTAATGCTTTGCATTAATTTGGCCTCTTAGAGAACTCAATCCATCACGCTAATTGGGTGTAGGGCTTTGGTGCCAGGTGGCTGTCTTGAGTCCAGAAAGTTGGAGCACATATGGTCTGCACTGACTTCTAATAAAGAAAAGAATTAGTGCTGGACTCTATTATTTTTTTTTCCACTTGCAGAAGTTTAAGAGGATATGCTGAACCACTGCCTCTCTTGACTTGCATCCTTTGGAAATCGTACCTCACCCCTTACAGTTGTTTGATTTTGGGGATGTAGATTTAGGCTGTCTTTTATGGTCTGTATCTCCAAGGAAAAGCTAAATTTGTGCCAGCTGCAAGCACTAATTGACTGCCTTGATTTCATTGTCCATTGAACAGCTGGAACAAAGACTTCTATCCATATCTTTGTGTATCAACTTTGTCCTCTTGTTGTAGAAGGAGCACTTGGGACAGAAAGAGGGACTTTGGGTTTGGGGAGTGTAATAGTGGTTATGAGCAGCCAGTCTGGGCTGAGGCCTCCCAGTGAATTGCATCATGCTTCCACCATGGAAGTAGGAGGGGGATGGACTGAGTTTTCTTTTTGGCACTTAAGCAATTTTTGATAATCACACTTTCCCTCTCAAATTTTCTATCTGTTTTTTTAGAGAGTTTCTCACTCTTAAATAAGTTTTTATTGGGGGGGGGGAAGACTGGAGTTATTTTTTTTACTTTTTGATAGAAAAAATGCTTCTTAATAAAAGACGACTTGGGAAAATTTTGGCCAGCTTGTAGTGTGCGTGTTTTCAACCCACTGTGCTGTCCATCATGGTGTCAAACTACAGTTTGACCATGGCTGAATGCAAAAAGAGGCTGCTCCACCATCTTGAGCAGGAAAGATGGTTGGATCTAGCTGGTCCTTAAACCTGTCTGCTGTTTTATAGACATGCTGCTTATTGATAATGACTTCCATATCTTCCCCTGTGCTATGAAACTCAAGAAGAGAAAAGCCAACATATACTGGTGTGGGACATCGGCGAATATATTGTAAACGTCACTTGCAGGAATCCCATTTCTTCTGGATATCAGACCCCTAAGCCAGCCATTGCTTGGTGTGTGAAAAGCAGTCAGGCAATTGCAAGCAGCTTGATGTATTTGAAAGATGAATCACCTCTCATGTTATTTGGCCATCAGCATTTTAAACCTGACAGAAGAGTATTGGAGTTGATTGCTGGGTCACAGCAGTCCACAAGTAAATAAAAGCTAGGAATGTAATTTTTCTCTGCAAAGTGAAACATTTGATTAGAGGGGAAAGACAAAGAAAAGAGCTTCTAACCACAGTGGCTGCAACCGGAATCCACTTCAAGGTTTCATGCTGATATGCCTAAATTACTAGATTGAGGTTCCTTGGACTTGGTCTGTGGTGTTCTGCTACTACTTCTTGTTTGTGACCCTGCAGTTCAGTATCTTTGTACATCTGTGTCTCACCCTATATATGTTTATGCAAAACTAATAATGCTTCTATATTTCCAAAAGGTGTCGGGAGGTTTCCTGGGGGTCTGTAATGCCAGTCAGAATCAATATCAACAAACCTGTGAGTCAGCACCATCGATACAAGCTTGGGCACCAAGAGGAGCCTAGGAGCTCTTGCCTGTGCTGTCATGTTTCTGTGGCTGTATGTGGACCTCTCCATGATGGAAAATTCATGTGCCAAATGTTGAGCAAATACGAACCAGCAGAGAATATACTTAGGTCATATAAGTTGAGGGTCTGTCGCCTCAATTTCATATACTGACCAGGCAGGGTTGGGGTTTTGAATGCTGGTGGCTCCATGTGATCTGAACTCCTCACTGCATTGCCTGTTGTCCCATCTCATACCAGGTTAAGTGAAACCCTGCTCTGTCCTGTCTGCACGTACATATGGTGTTACTTGGCAGTAAGGGAGATTTCTTAGTTTGTCCAATTGCTTTCTGAATCCATCTAAACTTTTGGTTATCATCATGTGGCAGTGAGTTCCACAACTTAAAAAAATAATTGGGGGGAAAAAAGGGTATCTTTTTCCATTTGCTTCAGCTCTTTGGGAATACAGTAATGCAATAAATACTAGACTAAGCAGATTGTTCCCTGTGAGCAAGAAGCAGCTGACTCATCTCTGGTTGACTACTTGGTTCTTGGTCTTTCTCCTCTTAGATGTCCAAGTGCCCTAAAATACATACCAAGCGTTACTTTTCTTGGAAAGGAACTACTTTGGTTGGCACAGTGATCTCTGTGAGGGGGATGACAGGCTGTGTGGGGTGGAGGTCATCTACAGGGTGTCTGAGACACATTTCAGCTGATGAAAACACTTGAGAATTGTCTTTGCTGTTCCCTCATTCTGAATAACTATCTGATTAGGGAATAAGCATGAGAAAAGAGCAGACTTCCAGATCCTAGATTAAATTCAACAGATTCACTCAATGACTACTTCTGCTAATTGAGGGCACTGCATTTCCGAAGGCACCATGGCTTATATAAAGGCAGTACTCCTGGAGAGAGAAAGACCCACTTGGAAACAATCAAGTCCAGTATTTTATAGCCTTCTATTGCATTGTATTTACATTCCAGGATCCTTGACCTGAATGGATCAAGCTGAGCATTTTCTGCAAGTGGCTATTTTAACTCTGCTTTTTCTCTTATCTTTTTAACTAAAAGTACATTGAGTGGAACCAGAGAAGTGAGAATTGAGAAATAATTTACATCCCTGCCCTCTCAGGGTTGAATGCAAAATGATTTCCAACAGTATGTATACTGATGGCCCATGCAGTCCAGCTTTAAATGGCTTGTGTGCTAAGGTACCCCTTGGGAGGTCTGAGCTGCAGATTGTGATTGACAAAGCGTATTCCTGCTGGCTTTCCCCTGGGAACTGAGGAAGGGGATTACTCAATTCAATAGTTAATGTACAGAAGAAAATGAATGTTAATTTAAAACTATCATTTTAAAGTATTTTGAAATTAGTTTAATGCTCATGATTGCCAAATCGTCTGTCTGGAAGAGTATCCTTCTCCCTCTAGAAAGCTGGGGCGGTGAGGAGAGCTCTCCATGTGCAGCTGCTGCTGTTCCTCTACATGGACCTTCAGTGACCATCCCAGGGCAAACTCAAACTTTGCATTTCTTCAGATTTTTTTGACACACCAAGTTTTCAGCAAAGACCCCCATTAAAGCCACTGTGGGAGTGGTGCATGGCTTGTGTACAGCTGTTCGTTGGGCTGTGGCAGGAGACCTTCATATGCATTTTTACATAAATCTGTTAAGAGCCATAGGATGATAATGATCACTCGTGGTTACTGGTGATCTGGTTCTTAGGTGAAATCTGAAACTTTCCATCTTTTGTGATTTTCTGAGGCACATAGAGCCTTCAACCTGCCTCTTCCCTCCTGTATTGTATATACTCAGAAATGTTTATCGAAGGCCAGGTTGGATGAGGCTTTGGGCAATGTGGTCTAGTGGAGGGTGTCCCTGCCCATAGCAGGGGGGCTGGAAGTAGATGATCTTTAAGGTCCCTTCCAACCCAAACCTTTCTATGATGTGTTCTTGCTCCAGTTACAAATTGTATGTTCTTTTACAGCGAGGTTACACTATATACTTCATACAATGGCTAAAGTTAATTGTTGAATCTTAGTGTGGTCTAATTGGAAAAACTTCAGCCAAGTTATTCAAGGTGCGACTGAGCACAATTACAGCATCACTCATGCATCGCTTCAGATGTTTCTATCTCTTGTCATTGAGTTTAATACATAAGCGTGCGCAAACTTATCCTAAGTGGAGTTAGCGAGTATCTTTACTCCCTTTTCATAAGGATATTGGCAGTGATGACATTATAGGTTTTATGTTACTTAAAATACCAAGACAGTGTTGCAAGATTGATTGTCAGGCTTTCAGAATGATCAGTAAATTAGTTGAACTTCTGTTTCCTAGTTAAGGAAATACTGTAACTTTCAACTTACCCATGTAGAAGATCTGTGATTTGAAGTTTACATCTTTCTCTAAATTCTTAGTTTTATCTCTGAGGAGATAAAATAATCAAAATAAATGTGTCTCCTTTTCTCAGCACTACAAAACCATCAGCTTAGCTATATTGAAAAAATTTTGTGTTACCGATAAAATTTCATGCTCAGAGTCAACTTTTGAATCATGAGATCAAGAGTGATGAAGGTCTATGTACCCGCTCCAGAGCGAGATATCAGTTGCTGTGATTCCATCTGAAAGGACTTTATGGATCTCTGGTGTGTAAAATGATTTTTGTATTGTATCACAAACAGAGTTATCTTCAGGGAGGAATAAAAGTATATTGTTTCTGACATCTTTTTTTTCTGACAGTTTTACACTTTGACATTTCTCTATCCCAACTTGTTTTCCTACTCGCTGACCCAAAATACCATAATGGTCTGGTTCAAAGGCTGCAACTAGCCTCAAATTTTGTGCTCTGTTGAGCCTTCATTTCAGTTTAGTTTACTGAATTGTCAAGTATCTACCTATGAGAGTCGGAGAGAGAGGGAAAGACACCACTAGAATTCTGATGACTGAGAAACCGTGATTGGGGCAGAAGGCAAGATTTCATACTGCTGCTATTGCATTATTCATGAGAAAATTAAACACAATGTTTTGACCTTGAAATCCCTTTTTTTTTTCTTTCTGCATTTAGGGTTAGATATATAGGCTGTAGCCATGGAGCTGTTGCTAGGATGCCAGGAACTTGATAAATCTGTCTTTCCCATGCAAAAAGTTTGCATAATTTCTGAGCTGTCAGTTTTGCTGAGTTCTAGGGTCACCCACTGAACTTGGAGGTATGGGTACAGCTCTGTCCAGCCTGTGCTGCCCCTTGAAGGATCAGTGTGAAGGTCAGAGTATTAACTCCTCCAGGGTGTAACTGGCACTGCAGACAGTGGTCTGAACATATCACTGAAGTATCTTTTTGTCATGGTCTTCTAATTATTAAAACAGGTTTCCTCTAAAAATGAGTTCTAGGCTCAGAGAGAGACCCGTAGCAGTAGAGACATTGAAGTATGACGCCTGTTGATTGCTTTTTTTTTTCCCCCCTGGAATTTGGCAGCATGAGATGCTGTTGTATTAAAAATTTCTTCACAAAACAATAAATGTGTTTTAAACCATGTCCTAGGAGGCCACAATCATGGAACCCTACAAGGGTATCGGTGTGGAGTAGGACCACCGTAACATGTTCAGGGCTGCAACGTGGTCCCTTGGAAAGAGCAAAAGTGAAAACAAGTTCTGGCTTAGAGTGATGGTGAAATCTGTAATATGCTTCTGTAACACTGAGGAAAGGATGTTAAATAAATGCAAAACTTTCTCATAGACCTGTACCTAGCTGCCCCTATTCAGCAAATGTCTTGACTATTAAATATACAATTATTGTTCCTTCTAATCAAATGCAGGAACTGTGGCCCAAGGTGATGCTCCATTATGGTCAGATAGTTGACCTCAGAGTGGTTGTTGCAGCTGGCTGTGATTGCAGAGCTTCAAAGTTTGCATTAGGCCAGTCATACTCTTGGAAACCAGGCTGAGGAAGGCATGGGAGCACGGATTCACTGTGCCAGGGTGCGTGTGAATCAACAGGAAGAATCTATGGGGTGGGCTGCTTTTTCCTTATGATGAAGCACGATTTTTTTCCAAGCATTGAGTTGTAATGTAGGGAATGGAGGTATTTCTAGAGCCCTTAATGGGTGAGCTCTGAGAGGGAGCCTCCCCCCTTCCCGCAGGTGGGTAGGGTCAGCCTGGCGTTAGAAGACACGTAGGCAGCGAGCGAGGAATCCTTGCAATGGTGGGAGGGAGGTTTCTCGCCTCCCGGGCTCTGCTTTGCTGCTGGCAGGGAAATGTGCTTTCAAAGCACAAATTACAAAAGAGGAGCAAGAAAACAAGATGCAAATTAGAGAAGAAATAAACTTCAGAAGAGTTTCCTTTGTGGTTTATGACTCAGTTGTTCAGAGAGGCAGACAGTGTAGCTTTTGATAGATCAAAGGCGTGTCACTGTATCCTGTAATAAATTCCTCTCTTTCAGTGCTTTTGCACGTATAGGGAGGCCACGGATTTACATAGCACCAGAGCTGCTTACCCAAGCACTAGCCTGTTGCTATCAGTAAAGAAAACAGAAACCTTCTTGCTGCTTTTTACACTCATGAGATCAATGCCTCATGGTCAGTTCTGTTTTGGTGACGGATCTGATGAGATTCATGAGGTGTTTCTGCCTAAAGGTACAGCACAACATGCTTGCCTGCTCTGTTTTTTCCACCTCGAAATACAAACATGGGGCCTCAATTACACCTGTATCCCAGGAACAAGCTATTCTTTCCTTCAGCCACCTCAAATTCCCTCAGATTCTTTCAGTTTATTATACAGGACAGAGGAATTGCTAAGTTTCCCCACCCACAGTAGTATCAAGTTGATAGCTCTGCTTCTTTCCTGCATAATGCCGTGAGCAGGCTCGGTTGCAGATGTCTTCCTCAGGCCTCTACCACTTGATGTTGCTGAATAACCTTTCAGCTTCTGGACAAAATTGTAATGTCAAATGCTAGAAGTTGGACTGCTAGACTGGATACCAGTGGGTCAGGCCATGATGAGCAGCTTTCCTGCTATGTAATATGTCAGCTTTGCCAACGCTTTTCCTTCCAGTGCTCTACGATTAACCTGTGGGCAAACTTCTCCATCTCTTGAAGCCTTCAAGTCAAGTCTAAGCATCTTTCTGAGAGATGGTATTTAAGCGCAAGTGATTGGGGTCTTGGTAGATGGAGTGATTGGATGAAGGTCCGGATGAAGCTATTAACTGTGCAAAGCAAGCAAAGATTAGCTGATAGAAGGATCTATTCTGGCATTAAATACTGGGAAATGCAATTCTGCAATGTAGGGAGAGTCCATCTACCTGCAGTTGGTTTCAACTGGATGTGTCTCAAGTTGCTCCTAGGCCATTCTGTCCTGTAGATTGTTGAAGCTGAAAAGAAAAGCCCTGAGGCAAGTTGTACCAAATGAACTTTTCCAGAGCTGCTTCCTAGTGCCCATGTGGGAGGTAGAAATAGCACGAATGCATCTCTTGTCTACCAGGGGTGTAAACTTTGGGTGCTGGTTACACAGCCACTAGCGTACTGTATGTAGTTTATCATTGTGTATTGCTTGAAGGAGTCTGTTGAGGAAATTGAGGCTTTTTCAGATGTTTGCTACTATGACATTTGAACCACCCTGTCAACAGTTTGTGTGGCACTATAAATATAGTCAGCCCAGGATGTAGAAGAGAAAGAAATGTTTGTATTTCTCTTTCCTTCCTATTCTGCCAAAGGCTAAATCAAAGTACCTATGAAAAGAATCTTTAGACCCATGTTTTGAAAGACACCTAATTCTGGTTATCTTTACTTTGGCCTTTCTACCTCATGTTTTGTGGAATCACACCAGTCTTCCAGTCAGGGCTGTGGAGCCTGCTGAGAGAAAGGCAATATCCTTTGGACAGTCCAAACTGAGGTATCTTTTCCTTCTGAAAATCTGTGACGCTCAGTGCTTTAGTCAGATGGTGCTGCTTACTGCATGGGCTTAAAAATACATTGATACAGTCAATGTTCTTCTCTCATTATGCCCAAATCAAGGGAAAAAAACAAACCTGTAATTTCTATCACTTTTCTCAGCTGCTGTCAGAGTCCTGTGGCAACCTGCCAGCGTCATGTCTTGGTGGATGTTATGAACAAATGAAAAACTGGAGGAATTATGTTAACTTACGTGTTTTGCTCGGGTGGTCTCTGGTTCTTTATCGACCCTGAGGGCTTTGTTGCCCTCATTTTAGCAGAAACCACTTGAACATGTATGGATCTTTACATCCAAGTCTGACTTTGGAGATCTGGAAATTAGAGCATAAAAGGGGCAGATTTCCTTGCGCAGGGATGCACCATAGCCAGTGGCAGGGCTGGGAACAGCAGCTCCGTTCCTAGTCCCATGCGGTATCCACTGGATCATATCACCTTCCCCTTCTCTCTGCCCAGCGGTGCAGTTTGGGCTTTCCTCGTCCCTGTGGAATAACAACTTTGATGCTATGCATTAACAAGGATCTTAGCCAGGGATGCTGGCAGAGCAATAGAAGGCAGGGATTTGCAGAATTGTTTAATTTACTCTTCCTCATCCCAATATGATTTAGTTGAGGTACTAGTGTAGCAGGAACAGACCCGTGTAAACAGTGTCACCAAGCAATCATGCTCTCTGCTTTCTATAAATACTCAGGCCTGCGGTAGTGACTCTGCCCTGTGGACCTCCTGTCAGACGAGCCAGCTTTGTACATGCTTTTAAGTACTATATGCATGTATTGTAAATGTTAGCTGTGTATTTTGGTGGTATAACAGCTGGAGACCATTATGGTGTGACAACACTGCTCTCCTACACTTCATAGGAAATTCAGTTTGGTCGACCTACATTTATCTCAGCCTCCACGCGAACCTGCTCTGTAATCTCTCACTTCTGTTGTTGCAAATCTGAAACACTGAATCAGGAAACGGAGGCTTGCCAAAATTGTTAAATAAGCGGAGCCAGTGTTATTTGGAGACTGCCACTGTGTTTTCTTGCTCACATGGTCCTGGAATGTGTCTCCTGTTAGGGGGAAGGGAGCATTTGTGAATGTAGTTCTCAGAATGAGTCATTATGGTAAATACTATTTTTTTTTCTAATTTGTGGGTTAGGATTAGATGTTTCTGAAATATTAAGTTAGGACCAGGCAAAAATCCTGATATTGCTGTTGGTACTAGCCAAGAGGCCTAATGCACATGTGATGTGTGAGCAAGGTAAAAAGCATCCTTTTAGGGAAGGCTATTTTTAGAAGTTACAAATCCTACCTCTTCCATGCACTGTCCTATTTTTAACCAGGAGTGCTTCCAAGCTCCCAGCTGTGATCTGCAGGAGCCTTCTGTACAACATCGCTTTGTTAAGAGCTTGTTGCCTATTATGGTACATGAACTTTGTGGTAATTGCACTGGGTTAAGCAGTGACAAAATGGTTATATATTAGTTTCATCTTTCAGCATACCTTAGTACAACTCTCAGAGGAGGCAGCGAGCAAATTTGGATTAGCAGATAGTTAAACACAGACAGGCTTGGCTGGAGCTGTGAGATTTTTGGAGAGTAATAGAAAGGATCGGATGCTACTCAACAACCCTCACCCCCCTTCTTCCCCACCCTCAAGAGCTTACAGCCCTGGCACTCCAGCTTCTTAGGACCAGGAAAGAGCATCCCATAGACTCACTATAAGAGCAAGTCTTTGGTAAGCAGCAGAGCATGGAACAGGACAGCCCACAGCCACAGAGAGATGCAATGGCAACTGATAGAGGTTCCTTGGCTGTTGGCAAGGGAAGGAAGGCAGTGCGAGAGAGTGACAAAACCCATCCAATCTGTAGAAAGATTTCTGAGGAAAAGGGGTGTGTTTTGTACATAATAGTTCCTTTTTACATATATGAGAGTTGTAGCACAATGATGCACGTTTTTCCAGGCAGACAGATGTTGCCTATTGAGAATTGGGTCAGAAAAGGTTGCATCTGCAATGAATGTGTGATTAGTAATTACCCTGAATGGCCCTGTGTGAAAAACTTGCTGATTCCTGCAACTCGCTAGCTACTAGATGCTATTTAATCCCACTTGTTAGCTTTTGAAAGTCTGGCTAACAAAGTCTTTGCAGGTGTGACGTAATGAGCATCTTTGTAGAGTTGGGATCTGAATAGACATGATCAACACAGAGCGGGGAGGGGGGTGAACGGTGTGTGTAAGAGTTGTATGTGAGAAGGAGGTGAAGAATGAAAGGAGTTTGGCTAAAAGTGAGAGAGGAGGGTGTGAGTTAATGATCCTCTAAGGGAGGGAGAGAATGGTTCCAAGAGAACCTGAACAACAGGCTGAAAAAGCTGCTGTCACAAATTGTGTGATCTGACTGGACATCTCTGAGGGTTTTCTGTGGCTGATTCTTCTCACTTAAGGTCTTTACCTAATTCCTCCTTGCCATCTTTCCTAAGAGTGCATCTCAGTATGCTCATACTCTGACCCCAGGACTTGGTCATCTTGAGCAGCTTGTTGGACTATGAATGTTCCCCATCAAGTCTGCTCGTTGCCTGGGTTTTTCATCCAAAGGTCTAGTGGTTGGACACTGAAGCTGGGCATGTTCAGATAGGAAATAAGAGATGCTTTTTTTTTTAATACTGAAGTTAATTAATCATTGAAACAATTCACTGAACAATTCTCTTGTCATAGGAAATCTCTCAGTCCATTTTCATCTAAAAGAAGTGCCATGGCCCAAACAGATGCTCTGGAGTGATGTAGAAATTGCTGGGTGAGGTTCTTGGTGTTTGTGCAGGCTACCTGGTGTACTTTCATAGTGATCCCTTGTGGCCTTATGTGAATCCCCCAAAGGTGCTATCAACTCTGTCTTTTTTTTTTTTTTTTAAATGAGCAAGAAATAATAGTCTAGGAATGGCTTTTGGGGGGAAGGAGTGGGGAAGAAGGCAGTAGAGACAGCTTTTAACCTTGCACTCCCTCAGGTTTGGGCAAGAACTGCCCCATCAGTGGCTGGATGCTATTTTGCTCTTCCTGATGTGCTTGATGCCCCTCCTTCATCACAGCTGGGTTGGATCTTTCCCTCCTGTCCTCCCTGCCCTTTCTCTTGGGTTTACACAGCTAAATTGCATCCATGCTCTTCTGGAGAAGAGGAGAGGGAGGGTATTCACTCCAACGTGGATGAATTTCTCAAATCTGATTGAACTTTTAGGTCCTCTCTGAAATTGTCCTTGAGGGAAGTGCTCTGAAGATACAATGGGTGTGAAAAACTTTCAAATGGTATACTAGGCAATTTGGACCTTTTTTTTGTTTTAAACATAGAGTCTTTTTGAGGGTGATAATGCCGAAGTGATATGCTTTTTTTGCTCCATTCACTTCTGCTTTTCTGTTGCTGCGCGGCCTGGGAATACAATATGCTACTCTGCGATGGCAGAAGCTGTTCTCGCAGTGTTCCCATCACATTCAGAAATAGGAAGAACATGATGTACCATGAACAAGATTATTTTTCTGAGACTCCACTCCAGCTTTGCAATTCCAAGTGCTTCAAAGCTACGTCCGATCTTCGGCATGTTTACGTACATCAAACAAGCTTTGAGGCTCTGCCCATCGCTGGCTGTGCAATCTTGCACCCTGTTTCCCGTCTTCATGTTCTAAAGGTGTTTTGCTCCTGACTCCCACTAGGAAGCTTGGCTTGGCAGTCCCCGATAAAATTGGGATGAAGAGTGGCCTTGAGTCATCCTCATCTGGAGGGACAGTCTCAACATCTGGCACTTTTTTTGGAGCTAGAAGGTTGACTGTGGAGCCTGTGGAAAGAGGTAGGCATTGACAGAGGATGGCTTGTGTCTTAGGTGGACTGAATTGCCTCGGAGCACGTTTCTCAGTCCTTGGAGGATGGAGTATCTATAAATTAGAGCTGTAGAGAGATAAGAGATATTTGGCCAGTTGTATCTGTGAACTTAGTGCAGACAGGTTTCCTTCAGCAACTGAAAATACAGAAGCGCTGTGGTGGTGTTTGTTTTCAAAATGTCAGAGAAAGAGATTATTGTATATTGGTATCATCAGTCAGCTGTGGCTGTTGTCCTTTGCATGGGGCTGCTGTGCTAGCGATACACTTGAATGATATGTCTCAGTGGGAGACCTGGACTCAACATGATGGGGAAGATGGTCTCTTCTATTTGATTGTTAATTATCTGCCTTTAATATAGTTCAGGCACTTGAAACTTTATTTTTAGAGACTGATTCCTTTTTGTAATTAGATATAATGGCTGAAATAGCTGTTCTTTAATGACCCAGTTCTCATCAGGACTGACACTGCAGCCGAAAGAAATGTTCTTACCCTCCTTTTTGTATTTCTGTATTCCTTTTTCTTAAAGTCCAGGGTGAACAGACAGATGAGCTTGGCCTGAAAGCTGGGGAGCTCCAAGGAGCTTCAGCCACACTTCTGCTGGGCTCCTACCGCTGTGCCGGGCCAAGGCAAGGGCAGAGCCTTGACCTGCTCTTGGCAGCCCGGATGCGTGGTCAGCATCATCATCAGAGGAGATTTTCCTCGGCATTCCCCTCCAAGCAAAGCATGTGTTATTACTGCACAGTTCCATTGTGCTAATAGTCACCTTAATGAAAGTGTTGCAAAACTCACGACCCAAAGATGGAGCCTAAAAAGGGGTTTGTCAGCCTAAATGTTTTCTGACTCTGTTGACCTAATCTGTAAGTAGGAACCTGGCCTCCTTGGTTACAAAACATTGCAAATAATGATGCCAGGAGCTAAGCTTTATCAGCCGCCTCTTCTTAAAAAAGATTTGTTGTATAATGGTGTGTCGGGTGTTATTTTGCTGTGATTTAAGGGTCTGCTCATTGATTTAAATATTTTCCAAGAGCATTGTGAACCTGGATATTGGGTCAAATTTCTGGCTTGCAAACCTTACACTTCAGTAACTCACAGGCTCTTTTTAATAAAAGCCCTCAGGAGAAGAGATGTGCCAGGGTGCAGTGAAATATATGCTCTGTTCACAAAGGCGGCAGCAGCTGCATCAGATGATTAATATTTTGTACATCCTGACACTGAAATGCACGGTTTGGCTGGAGGATCTAGGTATTGTTGTGTCACAACCATATTTTATTACATTTTAAGCTACAGCAACTGAAACAGCACAGTTGCTTCCACATGATAAATAATGGAAATAAAAGCTGATTAAATAACAGCCCTCCAAAAGGGGAGAAGCTGCTAGGAGCTTTCAGCCTTCTGATCTTCTGATTTGCTTTGTCTTTGCTTTTTTTTTTTTTTTCCTTGAGGTAGTTTATGGTATATGGTAAAATGTTCCTTGGGAACTGAATTATGTAACTTTCAGCAGCGTTAATGCATGATGAAATGAACACTGAGCCATTCAATTAACACTGCACTATTACTTACACTGATATACACAGACATATTAATGGCATCTGCATTGATATTGGTTGATCATAAAAATACTGCCTTTGTCAGCAGTAGAAATTGCTGGGTGGATGTGCAGAAGGGTCGACATAAGATGCAATAAAATTGTGGTGATGCTGGTGTTTGGCTAGCAGTGTTCCCTTACCATCAGGGGACCTGCTCGGCTTCTGCAGTTCTGCCAGCAGAATAAACCTTGGATGGGTAGATATGTTGCTGAGTAGATATTTTGGCAACTACCAAGTTCTTCTGTTGGTGGTTTTTTTTTTCTTATTTTCTCTTTTAAAAAAAAAACAAACCAAACACAACCAAAACACAACAAACAAACACGAGGGGGTCAAATCCATGATCTCTCCAGTCCAGTGGTCCATCTGTAAAGGCTGCACTACAGGGAGAGCTCAACATTTTATATTAGGGAAAGCAGGAGCTGCATGGGTAAAGACAAATCTTTGATTTAGCAGGATAAATGGAAAGGAACCTCAAACTCCCTTTTTCGTCTCCAAATTTCCATGTGTGTGAGGAAGGATAGAGATCTGTGATAAATATAGATGAGAGAACTTGTCCCTGATACTTGGTTCCCTACAACATGCAAGGGCTTAAGGACAGTTTAAGTAACCTTTTCACATTTTTTTATTTAACAGTAAACTCTAATACAAATTTTGTCACATCTTCCAGTTCCTTCTGAGAACAAGGAGCAAATTGTCCTTCTGAATTTAAGTACAAAATCCTGACACCAGAGGCATCTGAAACCCCATCACAAAGGTCTTGTATAGCCATAAAATATAGCCCACAAAGTAATGTGCTCCCAAAGGCTGTTTGTTGTGCTGGCTGAAATGCACGCTTGGCAGATCTAGCAGCTCTTAAACTGCTTTTAAAAAAAAATACCAGCAGCACTAGGAGATGAAGAAGAAGGAAGGCTCTCTCCAAACCTCCAGTTGGATGCGTCATGTTTGCATAACTCCCACCAGGAGTTTATGTTAGCAGATTTATGGAGTTGGCTTAGATTTATGGCAGAGCAGCAGAACATGAAAGCCCTGGGGGTCAGAGCCGGTTCCTGTCCCGGAGGCAAAGTCCTGCCCTTATCAGCAGCTCTGAGCCAGGAGCCTGGCTGCAGAAGAGTGGTTTGAGCTCGTTTGCTGTCAGCTCCGTTTTGTGACTCCTTTACACAAGAGCGTGGTGTGCTCCTAGCCAAGCCCCACCGCATTACTTTGGGTGCAGTCCCAGCAGCAGGGCCAGTTCCTACCAGGGATTGCTGTGCTTCTCTTGCAACCTCACCTGCCCGTGACCCTTGGAGCCCTGTAGGAAAAGTCTGTTGGGTTTTTTCCCCTTTTGTTTTCTTTTGAAAGTGTTGTAAAAAAAGACGGGGGAGGTTTGTAAAAGAGAGAGGTGAGTTAGCATAAGGTTCAAAGTGCCGGCTTTCATCCTGTTTGATCTATTGTAGAGGTGATGTTTGCTTATCTCTGGTAATGACTGGACTAGCCCCAAATAATCGGTTAACACCTGTGAGTGATTTATGTTGATATTCTTCTCGGTTTCACAGGTAACGTATTTTAACCCATGTGGTATGTGGATGCTCTTCAAGATGCAGCACAAGCTGCCCACTGCGTAAACCAGAGACCCCACGCTGGGAAACCAGTCACCAGCAGTTCAGAAACCTTCCCAGTTTGCATTGACTCTGCCTCTGTTTGATGACTGGGTTTAAAAGAAACCATTCAAGTAGTTCAGGCTTTACAGGGGGTTGAGTGGTCTACCTCATGTCTGTACCAGCTGATCACATTCCTTTGCACAATGTTGGTTTTAGTGCTTACAACTTTGCCAGCTTTCAAAAGCTGACCCCAAGTTTTCCATGCAAAGTGTCTACCTCGGCATTAGATTTTTAGGAACAAAAATAATTTTCTGCACAAACAGCTGTGGCTCAGTGTTTTCTGTTGAACACGTGTTGTTTTACATGTTCAAATAGTGACATAATTCTTACAGTTATCATGTCTTCCCATGCCTTGCAATCTGGGAGAGAGAAATTTGTAGCCTCAGAGGAGCCTTTTGTCATCACTAAGTGTGCTTAACTTCACGATCTGAAAGATTTGATTTTGTATATGCACGGTGGAGGTCTGGGTGATGCCCCTTCTCCAGAATCTTCATCCGAGATGAGCATGCATATGCCATGGCTGCAGGAGCTGATGAAGAGGTTTCCTGTTTGTATTTCCTCCCCTTTCTCAATGGCTGAGCGACCAGGAACTGACTCAAAACTCTATTCATCTCCTTCTACAATTGCTTTAGTTTATAGTTTGCATTTCAACTTAAAAAGCACTTGTTTTTCAGATCTTCCTGCCTGGCAGGATCAACTGAGTGCTGCTTTTTGAACCCAAACCTGTCTTGTTTAGTATTAGATTTGCCTGACATAACCTAGTTCTGACTAAGCTAGATTTTTTTGTTGTTGTGTAAGAATAGAGAAGGATGGATTTGTTTGTTTTTTCCCGGTAAAATAATGAACTGTAAAGTGATGTGTGCATCTGGACATTGTCTCTCCAATACTATATTTTTTTCCTCCAGAACCACCTTGGCGTCATGCCCATGTAATTAAGTCAAAACGAGTAAGCAACACGTGCTTTGACTGTGCCATGTGGCTCCCTATTGTATGTGTTACAATGCAGCTTCTCAGAACATGTGGGTTAATTAACATCTTTTAGGGACCTGAATAATAGATAATGGTGCACAGGGCTTTAACGTGTTGGGCTCTAATCAGTTTATTAGAAGACAGATGAAGACAACACAGCAGGGCTGTATTATTCTTGCCTCTAGCCCTGGAAATTAAATTGCATAGCATTTATTTGAAATTAAGCAAATGCGATCTGTTTAAAAATGTACTAGGACCCATTTTGTTCAGGTCTATACTTTACTTGTTTGTTTGTTTTCACTGTTTCTGGAGGGGAAAGACAGCCATGTTCAGCCTCTTCTAGCTCCTTGTAGCACTCATCAGTATTGCTTTCTAAAATACCCCCTTAGCTTAATTAACATCACAGTCTGTACCCAAGCAGCATTAATTAATCAGTTGCAAATGGCAGTTTTGAAGATGGCAGTGGCAACTACTGTTAGCAATCTGCAATCAGCTTTTGCTGCCCACACGACAGGGATGGCACAAAGGAGCTGTGAGTAAGCAGCAGGCTTTTTGCTCTTTTTTTTTTTTTAATGTCAGAGGTGGAAATCCTGCTTTATTCTGTGGTTGCACATCTCTGTCTCCACAGGGCAGAATCCAGCAGCGGGAAGGACAGGCTCTGGCAGTTTGACACTCTTGCATGTTGATGAGTGAATCTCCTTTTCTTCTTTCTGTGCTACTTTGCAGCATGCTCTGCACAAACTAGAGTGCTGTCACATTGCTTGCTGACCCACACCTGTAAAGTATTTCATAGCCCTTTGGACATACCTGAGCATTGACCTATGCCACCTCTCATTTTAGGATAGAAACTGCTCTGCAATGTGGCTGAGCAGCTTTTTAACTTGCCTCATGCATGCACGAACCTCACAAGTTGAGAGAAAGGTTTTACTTCTACCATTTATTTTGCTTTGGAGATGGGTTTGGGGACACTTTGCAGGTTGTAAGTGCAGGGATACATGTGCTGGCAGGCTGGAAGCCAGCTGGAGCAACTGTGCTGTAGTCACAACTTTGTCACAGCCCTGTCTGTGGTGGCAATGTCCCCAAGTCTTGTCACCTCCCCATGGAAATGCCTTACAGAACCTGTGAAGTACCTGGTGGTACCCAATGTGTCGTCCTTTACAGGGTATCCAGTGACAGCACTGAAATATGAATATTTATTTTCCAAAGAATAAGAAGGGAAAATGCTTTTCCTGCAATGCTTTGAAGGGCTTTATTAGGTGGCAGTCCATTTTTTAGGCCTTTTTTTATTGGTACAGAGCCTCTGTGGATGCCCCTGCTCACGTGCTCTCTCCATCACTGCTCGGTGGGCTGACAGCCTGGCAGGCTGACACCTTACATGGCAAACTCAGAGCTTCTACTCAAAATCCTGGTTTTATCAGAACGTGGCAACCTCCATTCTTGAAGGGCTTTGGTGTGTTGAGTGAAGGTGAGCTACCTTGATCATGACTGTGGGATGAAACGGGAGCTTTCATCCAGGAGAGAGGAGAGCATGGGTGAAGGGTAAGGAAGTCTGTGTGATGGGGCAGATGGATCCTCATCTTTGCTGCTGTTTTCCTGTCCTTGTAGGAGAAGCAGCACAGCAAAAAAGGACGGTAACGTGGTACCCAGCGCAATGTGTGTGAGGTAAGATGTTTGGTGATGGAGTGCTGGGGACAGCCCAGAAAGCTTAGCTTGTATCATCTGCTCTGCCATTTGCCAGCAGTGGGAAGTGAGGCAGGTATATTGGGCTCAGTTTCTTCTGTCTTCAGAGAGAAGAAAGGCAATATTTAGGCTTATTTGGCTTTTTTTTTTCTTTCCACAAAATACATTGAGATCAAGGACTGTGGAATGTGCAGTCCCTGAAAGAGGGTTATTACTAAACTGAAGCCACAGAGATGTGACCTTTGCTAGCCCCTACTGTGCTGGCTGCCAAGTTTATTCCTCTAGCTGATATTTAGGAGATGCTGTCCCTTCATCCTTGCAGGAAGAGCTGCTGTCTGATCCCTTCCTAAACCAAGATGAGCCAGGTGACAGTGAGCAGTATAAACAGGTCTTTGCAATCTGGTTCCTCTTGACTTGAACGAGGTAGGATACCTTTGCAGCAACGGCTCAGCCAGCTGGCCTGCACTTACTGCTTGCAAAAGAAATAATGAGAAGCAAAAAGGGGCATGGCTGCACTTGAAAAGGAATATTTGTCTGTGGCTGAAGTCTTACAGCAGCATTTGATGCTGCTGTTGGGCGGACGAGGTGGTGGGGACATGGAGAACCACCCACCAAACTGTCCTTAAATAGGCAGGGAAGTTACAGTGCAACTCGTACACTGTAAATAAGACTCCAGGTAGCTGCAAACAGAATACGGAACTGTCTGCTCTCTTCTTTATTCAAGCCAGCTCTACTTTTTCTTACAATGACAGGTAAAGGGAGAGGAATTTGCATTCCCTCTGCCCACAAGGATTACATGGGGCCAACAGGCAGCACAGAGTCACTTTTCTGAAATGACAGTACCTTGTTCTCATGTATTAACTTCTTCTGCCTTCTGCCTCTGGATTATTCACGAGCCAGACAGTATGCTGCATAAATACCAATAGTGAGTAATGAGGATTAAGTGTTACCTCTAATTCCATCGGAATGAATATTTCAGAACTTCCTGTTCAGGCTTAACTGCTATTTTGGTGCAAAAAAAGGCAAGTCTTGGGAGTTGAGCTGCTGTTGGCCATGACATCACAGTGCTGTGATTTGGGTCTGGTATGATACATATTCCAGAGAGCTAAGCTCACTCAAGCCTCTTATGTAGATGTGTTTGAGAACCTCTGTGTTGAGAGAGAAGCACTCGTTAACAAAAGTGGTAGATTTTTAGTATGCAAAAAATGTGATTTTTCTGACTGCTGTTGCTACATTCTTCTTTTTTTCAGTTTGCTTCCTGAGCTATAAAATTCAGATCCTGAGCCAGCGTACGAGTTGGGGGGGAAGTTTGGGAACCTGTGGCTTGGTTCTGATTCAGGAACAGTCATGTGTGAAATTTGGGATCAGACAGGGAGTGGTGCAGGTACTTCTCCAGCAAGAGAAGGAATTGAGATGTGGTCTCCTGGAGGCAGATGAGGGAGGAATACTCTAATGCCTGGGCTAGTAATGGTAATGCTGCCTCTTTTTCCTTTGGCAGGTTATGAAGCGTGGGTTTGGCACAGGGGAGGTTTAGATATTTTTGACCACAGTAAATGAAATGAAACAAAACAAACCAAAAAATGGTCCTCAGTGGGAATTTTTTTCTCAAAGTGCTGGGTTGAGGGCATCCAGGAGGTTTAGAAGTGGATTTCCTAAGTCTGAAGAATTTTTCAGGTCTCATCCTCACCCATGATGGAAGTTGAGAACAGTGAAATGAAAGCAAGCTGCCCCATGCGAAGGGATGGGGTGTCAGTGCCCATCTCCAGGGGTGGGTGAGGAGATCCATAGGTGTCAATATCTGTGCTATGCGGGATGTCTCTCATTAAGCTCCTTTCCCCCATTTCAAACACATTAAAACCTTTCTCTATCTCCACCCAGAATTATTTCAAATACCCATATTAAAGGACTATAAAGCTTTGTGGAAAGGTGTGCCTCCTCTATGCACCAAGAGATAACCTGTTTTCTTCCACATTATCTGTTCTTGCTGTGACAGGACCACAAACACTTCCCTCTGCAGACCATGGTTGAGGAGAAATGGCCCAAAGCAGTGGTTTGGGGCCGGGGCTTTGCTCACTGCCTGCCACGGCTAAACAGGGTGGTTGCAGCACATTTCTTCTCAGGCAGCCTGCAGAAAGCAGGATCAGTGCTAGTGAGCGGTCCAAAGGCTGGATTAAACACACCTTTTACAGCGGCACCTTTTTAGCATTGTCAGTTCAGGATGGATGAAGGGCCCTTTATAAACAGCATCATAGATCTGTGTGTCCCCAGAAGGGTTTTATAATTTCAGACTGTGTCAGTCAGCACCTTTTTTGTATTACAGCACCTGCTGTTGAAAGGAATAGTGGTTTTCACATACAACATCAAGTACACTTTTTTCCTATCTGCCTCTTCTCCACTTGTTCAGTAGTTCAGTATTAACAACTGCTCAGTTTTGCGTAGTAAAATGGCACATGGGGACATCTGAAAATTATCCCCTTAGAAAAGCCAGGAAAAGCGGTCCTACGCTGGCCATAGTGATAAAGTAAACACGACCCAACGCAGCTTTGCCGTGATGCTGCTTAGCAGTGCTACACTTGTTTGGACTCCAAAAATTGCACATCACCAAACTGTCCTTCATGACACACGCTTCAATTATTCTGAACGGCTACAATTCCCTATTAGTTTTATGTGGTTAATGGTCATTCACTGGGAAAGAAAACTTTTCTCTTTCCTAAGTGGAAAGGTATAATAATTTGCCTGAAGGCTTCAATTAATGTACTGGAGATAAATGCAGTCTATGATTTCAGATGCATGCCCTGCTACAGTCTTGTGCGTAATCTTGCCAAAGTGCAACGATGAAATGATTAAAACTTTCTGCTAGAGCCTTGATGTTTGAGGATGTTCATAAAGGTCACTGTTGGATCAGAAACCCCCTTGATCATCCCTGCACCTTTCTGCTGGGGAAACAAGACCCATCAGGTTTGCACAGAAAAACTTGCAGGGTGATTGCTGGGTTTTATCTGCTGGACACTTCTCACTCTGGCAATTTTCTATAAGGTCAATTCATTCCAGGATTGACGCAGGATTGCATCAAATTTGTCCAAATACTCAACAAGAGATTGCCAACATTATGTCTTTTGGATGGAGGCAAAAGATTTTTAATATAATGTAATAATAAGATGAAACAAACTCTAGGTAGTTATTTTTCCCTCTATTGATGCATAATGTTTCGGTAATTTCAGTGAAACCTTTTTGGGAATGTTTCTTTTGGCAAAAAAAATCACAAGGTCTGATGATTTGTCTCGTCATTGGACTAAAGGAAGTATTTCCACAGGGATGGAAAAATGTTTTATTTTTACTGAACTGCTCTGCCAAACTTCCCAGAGAGAAACCTAAGCCTGTGAAGCTGAGGGTTGTGTGCTTTACTTTTCCTGGCAATGCGGTGTGCACTGAGGAGCTACCGTGATATTTGTAGATGTTTATGTCCATGGAGTGCTAACCTGATTAAATCATGGATTTGACCACGTGAAGGAAAAAGTGATGACGGGAATTAACTTAAAATGCTTTTAGAGTTGCAGCTTTATTGAGAAAAGGAACGCAAACAGGATAATGCAAAAAAACCATCTCCCCTTCTAATCCCCACAGTTCAGGTTAGGTTGGGAGAGACAAAGCACAGTGCTTTCTGGCAGGCATATACCTGCTTTGCAAACCAGAAATGATCACAATAAATACCACGTACTTTCTAGGTGTCTGCTCTGGATTCCTTTTAAACATATTGCTAGCTTTAATAATAAAAACCTTCTGGGAGATGATAAAAGAACAGAGTGAAAGTGAAGGCTGAATGTTCCCCTGAGATGGCCATTTCATTGGTGATGCTTTACCACAAAACTAAGTTTGTAATCTTCGTATATTGTGTCTCCCGCAGGATGCGGATTCGGTGACACGTGGCAGAGTATTGCATTAATTTTTATCAAGATCCTGTGGTAACTTTACGGAGGTCTGCTCAGAGGGATGCTGCAAACCAGCCCCAGCAGCCTGCAGCTGCAGCCTGAGAGGCTGGGAGGGATGTGGTGGAGAGCCTTGCAGGAGAAACCCCAATGGCTTTGAAGGAATGCAAGTGTGTCAGGGAGCTTGATACAGCCGGGACAATATATACTCATGACCAAGTCTACAAAGAAATCTGCCATTTGAGTGGTCCTAAATCAGGATAAGTGGGTTTTTTGCTGGGTTTTAGGTTCTGTGAAGGATATCAGCAATGTTGTCATATTTCCCTTAAAATTTGGTACCTGTAGAGAATAGAAATTCATGTTAAGTGTAATTGTGATTACTCGCTTTGGGACTGCTGCTTTGTGAAGGCGCCAAGTGTCTGTGTCCTTTGTGATGTGTGCCAAGCCCTTGACTTGTTTCCATGCTTGATGACTGAAAATAAAATTAAGAGTTGATGATTATTAAAAAGAAGACATACAGTTGAATGGGAGACTGGACAAACTATGAGAAGGGATCCATCAGAGCAGACTGGAAAGTATCTAATGTGGAATCTGGACGTTTCTTGATAGCAGTGTTAGAGAAAGGAGATGTAGGATTAGGATCCTGGTTCCCTAAAAGCCTGGGAATATCCTTGGTCACATCCCTTAGTCTTTTGGTGCCTCAATCCTCTGTCTTCCCTGGTTTAGCGAAGAAAATACCTGAAGTGTGTGATACACAGTAACAGAAGCTTCTTACTTCTCTTCAGCAAGACAGTGTGAATTTTCCTCATGCAAGGCTTGATACCCCTGTGTCACGAACCATCATTTCTTTTTTTGGGAACTAGGACATGGTAAAAATTAGAGGGTAGAAATTGAAGGATGGAGGAAATGAGAGGTTTTCTTTGGACTGAAAGACCTGTTCTCCTGCCAAGGCAAGCTTGCTACACCCTACCAACCCACAGATGAACTTATGACTGTGCTTTGAGATCTCTCTGTGATACCATATAATAAGCATCTACAATACCTATAAACACAGACATTTGTGGCCATGCTGTTGGTACTTGATCTCTGGGAGCTAGCACAGAGCTACTGCCACTCTCCATGTCCACATATTCATGTCAGTCATAAGAATTTAGTATGTTTAAGACCCTCACTGTCTGTCAGATACAAATGAGTCCCTAAAGCCAGTGTTTGTTAGGGAGGAGGCAGTCAGAAGACACTCCTACACCTATAGAAACACAGCGCTTTCAAGCTTGTCTCATGCCCCGGAGCCAGCTAGAGTACAAGAAGAAAATGGGAGCCTGATATTTGTCAGGTGAAAAAGACCCCAGATTTCTAAAAGAAGTTTTATTTCCATTTTTGGCTATCATTAGCATCAGGTTTGCTCCTATCATATCAAATCTGCTCAATCCCAGCTGATGTGGGGACAAGGCTGGTGCAGTCTAAATATTCAGAAAGGCAAGTACCATTGAACAAAATATCTACGGTTTCAGATCTTTCAAATTTCTGTCTTCGTGGCTTATAGTATTTCCCTGCTCTCTTTTCAAGCCTGCCTCTCCCTGAAGCTAGACTGGTAACATAACCAGAAATGGTGGTTCTTGCCATGGGTTTCAACAGCACATTAATAACTAATCAAGGCTGGAATCGTAGCAGGTGGTTAAAAAGGGCCTGTTGGTCATCGTTTTGAGCTCTGGCAGAAAGCCTGCCTTGGAAAATGTAATTACTGTCTAAAAGAATATGACAAACTCTGCCAAAAATAATAAAAGTAGATCATCATCCAAAGCCACACCAGCTGAAACATGTGGCAGTTTGTGCAGGCTAGCCAAGCGCGATCCTGCAGGGCTTGGTGCTCACGGCATTTCTGCTTCCTCCCAGGTGTTGGGTTTCCACAGAATGGGCCTTCGTTCCTCTGCACAGAGGGAAGTATGGCAGCTTTTGAAAGTTTCCACAACAGAATATTTTGAGAACAAAATGGCTGAGAGATCAGTGGGTTTGTTACCTCTTCATTTTTTTAATATAGCTATATATCATGCAATGTTAAAATTTATTACATAAAAGTCAATGTTTTTTCAAAACCAGAAATAATGTGTTCCATTTTGAAATTCTGAGGAGAATTTTCAACATCCTGCCCCTTTTTCCTCCTTCCAAAAATGAAAATAAGGATAAGCAACCATAGTCTCATAAAAGCCTCCTGACTTCATCCATTGCATTTTTCCAGCGGCACATTGGTCAGAAAGCCTTTGATGAACCTATTTCACTTACCAGGACTTTGCAATAAAGATAAACCTTATAAAACAATGGTATAAGAAGCATGCGGCTGTGTTTGGTGTTTGGAAATTGCTGTTTCCAGCCTCCTGTCACATGTGCTGTAGGATTCCTCCCTATAGCAGTTCTTTCAGCTGGATTATTTTAGGAGTATGGGTATCTTAACTTGGATTGCTTTGCAGGACTGGGCTTGGAAATGCTAGCATGGGCAGTTTGGCTGGCAGGACTTGAAGCATATGGGTGGTAACAAGCTCTATAAACCTCTTAATCCAGCTCAGGTCCAGCCAGAATAGTTTGGTTGTCTGAAACTGTTTTCATTTTCTGAGCACTTGCTATGCGGCCTTGAGGGGTTAACTTCCAGGAGGTGATAGCTGGAAGCAGGGTAACAAACAGAGAAATGAGTGTCCTTGTGAATTCACGAATAGAGACACATTGGAGATGGGCAGGAGCCAGTGGGTGATGCTACCAGGATGACTTTTAGGAATACTGCTCTGAGACATTTGCAGTTACTTGGTTGAGTGCAACCCCTTCTTTGTTTAACCAGGATGAAGGGATGCTTACAAAGAAAAGCAGCTTAAAGCCAAAGGTATGGGAATGTAAGGGGCTTGTATTAAGTTAAAAAAACCCTAACCCAACCAATGAAGAAAAATAACCAAACCTGTACCTCTACCGTCTTGAAAGAATGAACCCCATCAAAAAGTAGCAATTTCAGAGGTGAAAACTTGGCATTTATCATTAAGCTATTACTCCCAGGAGTGACCTTGCAGAGCCACACCAGCTCCTGAAGGGATGCTGAGCATCCAGGAAGTGGAGGAGTACTGTTTCAGTAGCAAGAGGCCATCGTGCACCTTCCTATGTTCATCTAACTTGCCCCACTAAGGTTGCCTCCTGCAGGCCAGGGTTACCTCCCCCTAAACACCTCTAACTGGGCCATTCTGATGTGTTTGATTTTTAAATAGGATATTTGGGTGCTTTTAATTCACTTCCCAAATTAAAAGGCAATCCCATGTCTACTGTGTGGGAGAATTACTGTCTTCCTCCAGAGCCTCCATCCTATCCCTCTCCTGGAGGGCTGGAAAAGGACTGTGTTTTCATCTTTTAGCTGTGGTTGTGGATGCTTAATTAAGGGAGACAAGTCCATAATGATAGCAGCAGCTGTTCTCTCCCCTGGGGAGAAAGACACTCTTCAGGGACAGGGTTCTCCTTGGCACAAAGGAAAATATTTTTGTGAAAGCAGCACTGGAGAGGCTGGCAGCTCCCCATGGCTTCCAACTTTGTAAGAAACCTTAGCAAAGCATCCACGTGGCCGGTAATTTTGGGAACTGGAGGGAAGGCTGGGCACTAGGGATGAAATGCTGAATAACAGACTCTATCAGGAATTACAGTCCTCTGGGTCCAGCCTCTGGCGTTTGTGCTTAAAATGCAACCGACTGCTAGAAATTATATTGGAAGTAGTCTTAGATTGGGGGATTATCCTGTATCCAGCCAGCCTCCCCATCCCCCAGAACAGGCTAGCATCTGGCATCCCTCAGACTTCACCACGTGGGGTGAGTGGGGGGGATATTGGGAGAGAATTGTCAGACTGGGCCATCGCCACTGCCTGCTCTAAAGTGTTTTGTGGGAACATAGTACTGTCCTACACATAAATAGTGTGTATTAAGACTTACCAAATTTCTCTTGCCAAGAAGCTTGCATAGAGCCTGTTGAGAAGTAAGATTGCCACGAAGCAAAGCCCATCTGGAGCCACACCACCACGTGGCCCGTAGCGGGCCCCACAGATGGAATGGGGAGACCCCAGCATACTCTTACCGACATCCCAATGAAGCAGGTGGAGCTGCAGCCTGTGCGTGGCCAAGTGCTGAGCAGCTCCTACAGTGAGGGACCTCAAATGAATAGATGGGTGGAAAGAGGTACAAGGATCCCAGCGTCAAGCCATGGCTGTTCGCTAATAAACATCCGGCAGGCCCCAGGCCAGCACCCTAAATGGCTGGCCATCCTCCATAAGATGCAAACGGTGGGTTTGATCCAAAGCCAGTTAGGGTCAGTGCAAGAGTTCCCATAAAATTCAGTGAGATTTGGGTTACCGCAAGGAATGACTGTTAGCAGCAGCGAATACTTTTTTCCTAATGCAATATGAGGAAGCAGAACAACACAAGTTTTGGGTTTAATTTCCTTTCCTTCCTGGCAGCTCAGCCATTACTAGACTAGATTAAATCTATTCTGCAGAGGAAAGCACAGCACTTTCCTAAATGGCTGGTACAGATAACTGTTATCAGCACTCGGTTCCCAGCAACTTGTCTGACATCATCGGTGATCCCCAGGCCTTTTCTCGGTTTGGGAATTTAGGATGGACTTTCCTGGTATTAGTTGCCCATGAGTCTTCCTCCACTGTGCAGCGTAGTCTCTACCTGAGCAGTAGCCAGGCAAAGGGAGATTTGAAGAAACATCACAAAAGGTATGAAAACTGTTCTTGCTAAAATTGTGAGAGTTTTGCTGATGGCTTTTGGGAGGGCGAGGGGTTGCCCAGACAGTTCTTGGGGGAACTGTTGCTTTTCGGCCAGTCTCTTCTTCCTGCTTTCCTTTGTGGAGGAGAAAACCATACGTTACATTCCTCTTTAATTGTCCTGAGTCCTCCCTTCCAGGCTTTGTGAAAACACATGAAACAAAGGAGAAAAAAAGTTAGCACAGCTGATGTTCCCAGGGAGCCGTGGGCTGAGCTGGCAGCCCTGGAGCAGGGTTGACGGGGGCTGCGAGGCAATGGTATTTTTTCCTTGGCACAGAAATACCTGAACAGCAGAAATGTGAACTTTCTATCTATGTTTCAGAGAGATGGATTCTGTGTCAGGTGCTGTGTTTGGGATGGACAACTACACACGTATGTGTGCGGAACAGCTCGATCAGATGTTAGGAGAGGGGATTCGGGGAGCTGCAGGCTTTTGAGGTATCTGGCACCATATACCAGACTGAATGAGTCTGTGTCCCCTGACCTTGGAAAATGCCTTCTCTGGCTGGTGCTCAAGGGGGAGACCTTGAAAATTCCAGATGCTGTCAGTACAAGGAAGAAGTAGCAAACACTAAATTAGAGGCATTAAAAGGACTGGAAACGTAGCAACAGTCCTCTGCTGCTGTCAGACGAGAGATGGGAAGGAGGAGTGGGGAGTTTTGCAGGGAAAAGCCTTTCAAACCACGAGGCTGGCATGGAGGAGGTCCGACGGGGAGGAAACAGAGCTGAACTTTTCTTCCTGACTGCATCATTGCTTAGAAAAGCTGCAAGCTGTCTGTATTGACATAAAATGTCAGGTAGAAGTGGGACTCGCTGTTTTCTCATTTAGGGTATGTGGGATGGGAAGGGATACCCCCAAGACTAAGGTTAAAGTGAGAGGGAGGCAGTCTTGGCAGCCTTATCCTCAAACGAATGTGTTGTGTCTGTGCTGAACTCAGTGCACAGCTTAAAAAATAAATAATATATAAAAAATGGAAGGTGGTGTTGCACCAACCTCCAAAATACCAAAATTCACATTCTTCAGGCTCTGAGATTTGGCCTGTATGTGTGAATATCTCATTGTACTCTCTGTTGTACGATCTGTTGTTTGTTTTTTTCCTAGTGTATTCTAGTGTATAAAGAGGATGAGAGGTGCTGGCTGTTACAGAATTCAAACCTTGGAGATAAAAACGTTCAGGAGCCTCAGAAGGGGCTCATGTCCCCATTGAACAAACCCAGGTAGTGCTCACAGGGGGGGTAGGCAGCTTGTCCGAGCAGGGGAGAGAGGGATGGGAAGGATGCTGTGCAGTTGCCTAACGTATCCCTATGCTCCTATGTAGGATCAAAACCACCCGGTGTTAAATGAGAAATCAGTCAGCAAACTCAGAGGAGAATTACAGTCCTGTAGAGAGGGAAAAGTGTCCTGGAAGTGCATTTCCATGCTAACCTGCCGTTGGCACAATTCCTGGGAAATAACGCAGGGAAATCTGGCTGCCTTTAGTTAAAGTGGCACCGCTGACTTGGTAAAACAGGTGTTTGCGTTTAACGGCTGGGAGGAGATGAACACAGCTCGAAGGCATGCGAATTAAACCCTTTACAAAAGTGTACTTGGCATTTGAACATAATTTTTTTCTCCTTTCAGAGTCTCTTTGGTGGATGTTTCCTAAGGTAATTAGTACAGAGAAAATTTGCTTGAAAGGTGGTAATCGCTAGTTCAAGCCCACAGCTGTGGCTGGCGTATTTGTACTGTACGTGTAAGGTGTGGAATCCGTGTCTCGTGGGCTTGTGCGTCAGGGTGTATATAGCCTGCCCTGGATTTGCACACTATGGTTAGGTACGTTCTTACACCCGCTTCTTAATCTCAGTTGCTTCTTCTGGTGTGATAACGAGCAAATTTTGAGGACAAGAATGTGAGCCAGCAGAGTAGGTGGAGCAAGTGACTTGTCCTTATGTTTCAGGGATGCTAAAGAGGTGCTCAGCATCGGTGTTTTGTGAGACACCTGACTAGACAAGGTGTGGGTTTGGGGGTTGGTTTACTTTTTGCAGAAGGTGATGGAAAACTGGACTATTAAGCTTTTTTTCAAAAAGTTTGCTTAACCCAGTCCACAGTCTCTAATCTTTTGCAATGCGTGTTAATACTACCTGTAAATTCTTTAGAGGAAGACGTGTATCTTTTATAAGCATTAAGCAATGAGTATACCTTTAAGGATGCTGCTTTATATAAATAACCACCATGAACAGAAGCATTTTGGTAGAGGGTAATACAGACAGCATTGTACGGTGCAGGGAAATCTATTAAATCACCACGTGGTGCGTGTGTTTTTCTAGGCAGAGTGTCTGACCTGGATGCTTGCATGGACTGATGTGATTCTGCAGGTTGTTTATATGTAGAGTGTATGTAAATATTAGGAGACAGGGTGTCAGAGTGATTGCAGCTTAAGTAGGAAAACACTGCTACAACAATACCGCTGCGTTCGTAATCCTCCGCGAGTGTTCACTGCTTTAGTTAAATATGCAGAGACTGATGGAGATTGCTAGTGGATTAGTGTCTCGTATGACTGGTGCCAGGGATTGATTAGCATAAGCAAATTTCTTCTCCAGCTTCCTATCAGCAAGGAGAGAAATGCAGCAAGCAGTCCCTCCGCTGCCTGGAAGGGTACTGGGATGCTGCCGAGGAAAACTGTACAGGAGCAGGGAACAGTTTGCTCCCAGTGTCAGCTGGTGGGACCAAAGTAATCCCAAGACTTTTGTAGTAGGAGCATCCTCATAGTTTACCTTGCAGAGCTTACAGATTGGCTTTTTTTTTTTTTTTTGCTTGCAAATGCAATTTTGATGGAGCTTTCATCATTGTGTGATTTGTTTCTCTGCAATCTTGTTGATACTATTTCAGCAGCTGGGTAAAGCAGTGCCTCAAAGGCCAATACAAATAGGGCTCTGGGCTGGGTTTTTGGTTGGGTTTTGGGTTTGTTGGTGTTTTTTGTTGTGGTTTTTTTTCTTCTTTCTTCGGTTTTCTTTATTTCTGTGCTTATGAGAATGAGGGCACAAGCCAGCTACTGGGTGTGTTTTTGAGCTGTCAGAAGTGCACTTAGTCATTATCGAAAATTCGAGGCTGGATGCTGAGCTTGTGCTCCTAATGCAAAAGTCCAATCACTTTTTGTGCCGCTCTGCAAACATTATGTGTGTGCATCAGGATCCCTTGGGACCATCAGTTGTTGGTATAACATTGATCCTTTCAAATGTAGCCTTGATAGTGCTGGGGACAGGGATTTGCTGATAAAATAAACTTAAGGCTTGGTAATAATTGAAAATGCAGGGTAGTTCACCAGGCACATCCTTCCCAGTCTCTGGCATCACTCGAGCAACCCTAAATAGATGTCCTCATCTGAGGGGTCTACTGTTTTTGAGCTGCTGGAGGCAAAACTAATAAATAATATGTGTGCTACTGTACAGATGGCAGCAAGACCCAACCTCTTACCCCCTCCCCACCTCATACTGATACAGGGCTGGGACCACTTTGATCCCCATCAGAACAAAGACTAAACCTTAAAGTGAATTATCCCAAAGTTGCTTCTCATTAATCGACAGCTGCAGGCACTTCGAAACATCTGTCAGGATTGTTTGAACATTCCCTTCGCTTCAGTGGTTGCACCGAGGAAGCAGAACAAATCAAAACATGCCATCACTCCAATGCCACCTATTTGAGTTTCCTACAGTCAACTGCGGCAGTGCAAATAAGTAGGAGCCATAAGGGAGCGGGAGGTGGTGATGGGCAGCTGGTTGTGTAGACAAGGAGTCGAGCAGCAGGAAAAATGATGTCTTTCCATGGCAAATGAGGAAAGCTGGGAAGAAAAGACCGGTGGCTGAGCGTTGTTGCTGGGCTCTATGGGAATGCAGGCATCCTTGCTTCAGTGTGGGAACGGGGCGGCTTGTGGGCACGCTGTCTGCCAGGGAGGATGGGCAGTGCCGGATGACTCCAGTGGGTTTTGCCGCAGGAGGAAGCCATCTGGCTAGCAAACAGCCTCCTCCTGCCCTTACCGTGCATTTTTTGAGGTTACGTCAACTGATAGAAATCAGAGAAAACCCACTGAAGCAACGGGCTCTGCCCAGCGGCTGCGAGTGCAGAAGCCTTTAACCCAAGCCCTTGAGGGCCAGTGCCTTGCGTGCAGGAGAATATGGCATCTCCAGTCTGTACCGCTGTGCCTTGGATTCCCGCGGGCTGTGCTGGGATGGTGTCTCTTTAAGGGCAGGCCGCAGAGCACAGGAATTACGGTATTCCAGTAATCCCTTCACATCGGCCTGCCCCATCCTCCACGCAGCGGGAAATGTGGGACAAGCAGGGTTTTGAGATTATCTCGTGCTCTGCAAAGCCAGTTCCCTTTGTGCTTTTTGAAAGAGCACGCTCCTGCAGCAGGCAGGGGGCTGGGGATGACACCCCTGGCGGGATGCTGTCCCCTGTCTGCAGCAGCATCCCCGGCACCATGGCAGCGCATGTGTGCGCTCTGCCCTCCTCCACGTACCCCATACATACGTTTTGTGACAGTTGCTGAACTACCTGGTCTCTGTCATCATTGACAGAGATCACATTTTGCTCCCTGATCCATTCCTTCACCAGGATGTAGTTCCTTGATGTGATAACAACACTAGCTTTGCAACAGAGGGAGTTTCCCATGTCTTCCAAACTGAGCAGCTTTTTAACCCACCAAAGCTGTCCCTTGGGGTGGTGCAAGGGGGAAGAGGCATTGCTTTGGCCGTGTGTGGTGTTGGACGTGGGCTGCTCCTTAGGAGCTCAGTGCACAACCTCCTACATCCTAATTTCAAGGAAATGCCAAGGCAGGAGCAGCCTGGCTCAAGGGGACTATAAGCCCAGCAGATACCAGCCACATCTTCATGGCTAAATGAAATGGGATCCCCTGCTACACCAGGGGCTTGCCCCGGTTGGTCCTAGAAGGGTGACCCAGGTTGATGTGGAAATAGTATGCAGTATTTTTCAGAAGTGTCTGGATGACTCAAGCTTTCAGTATGATTGCAGGTCCCTGGAGATGATTCTAATGGTGCTTTCCAGGGCTTTATTGGCAGAGGGTTGCTTTGTATCTGAACTTTTCCAAAGTGCATTATGAAAAAATCTACTTCCACTCAGCATCAAATAAATCCTCACTTTGGGGAACGGTTGGAGCATGACTTCTCTTGCTGATGCTGGCTCTAGGGACTGGCACCAGGACTGTTTTGACAGGGAAGAAGTGAGCTGACAGGGACCATGGGGAATGTGATTCAGCTCCACACCCAGCCCCATCCTGCAGCTGGGAACACTGGGGAAATGTTGATGTTTCTCATCATAATCTCCCATACTTTTTTCTGTCCTCCAGCTCTCTGAAGTGAGTGCTTCTCAATCACATGTCAGTCTGCCAATTGGTAAGTTCAGGAAGGTTGGGACACCCTTGGGCTCAGGGTGTGCTTTCACTGGAGCTCAGGAAGGTGTGCTCAAGCTATGCTTTAAACCAGCTAGCACAAGTATGAATAGCAGTTCAGTCCTGGCAGCAGGATGCCTGTGTGGAGCTGCAAGATGGGTCTGCCATGCTAGGTGGATTCTTGAGTACCAAGCTGAGATGTTCACCAAATCACATATCTCCGAAAACTGGGCTTTAAGTTGAACATTAGACATGTGGCACTCAATGCACAGAGCAAAGGCACGAAGAAGATCGCTGTGCTGGTAACATGGAAGTGGCACTGACTCTTGGCTGGGAGATTTGATGTTTGGACCAGTTTGATATCAAGGCAGGCAAGGACAGAAGCATTTAATGTCTTTGGGGATAAGCTCTTGGTTTAGCGCCTTCTCCTGGCACGTTCCTTTGAAGCCAAAGAACTTGATTCAGGTATGCTCCCGAAGCAGGCCTTAACTTGTATCTAAACATCATGAGGAGTAAGTCAGAAGTAGGTATCCTGCTGTTATACATTATTGCATAGTCCATTATTGGGCAAAATAAATGGTAGATGCTGGTAAGGCTTCCTGTCAGGACCTACGAGGAATGTGAGATAGGACAAGATGACAACTTGACATGACTTTTTCATTTTCTCATTTCTCCACATTATAGGGTACTTCTGACATTCCTACTACTATTCACTAAATCCCCTTACAAAGTGCATTAGCTCCTTCATAAAGCAAAACAAAACCCATACTCCTGACCATTTTGCTGCAGGGTTTTATGTAAAGAATCAAGGCCTGTAGGTAGAAGAGGACAGACGTAGGAAACGCCCTATCAGAAAAGCTCTGGGAAGTAGAAATGAGGGTGTGATGGGAAATGGCTTCAGTAAGAGGGAGATGCTGCTTTTCTTCCTCTTGTCTCACCTATCCAGCTCATCTTCACCTGGCATTTGTTGGCAGGTCTCCAAAATAAATTTCTTTGTGTCCACGAGGCTTTGAAACGAAGTGACTTGGTGTCCTTTAGCTGTCCGTGGTTTTGTTCTCAGCCCCTGACTGTGCTGAACCTGCTCTTATTCCCTGGCAAAAACTACCTGCGATGCCTCCTCGCTGCACCCTGGCAAGGCTGGCAAGCCTTGCTGCGTCTCTCTCGATGTCTTATTTCCAGCCAGGAGGGCTTCTGCTCGGAGCTGCCGTCCCCAGTTAATTCGTTACAGAAATGGAGTTGATGCTTTGCCCTTTTCACGCTGCAGACAGCACAAGTTTGCTCGTGTTTTGGGATCCTGTTGCTGCTGGAAGGCAACTTGTATCGCCAAGGGACAGCTGAAATATTGACATCGGAGTCTTTGCAACTCGGTTCTTGTGTGTTTTGCATGACTGACTGAGCATCTCTGTGCCGCAGCCTTTCCACAGATGTAGTGGTACCTGCTGCTACTCCTTCTTTTGCTCTAATGGAAAACTGCATTATCAGTCCTGGGCCTTACTAGTGATAAAATCCCATCACCAAATGTCAGATCTAATACTCCCTTCTGTCCCAATCCTTTCCTCAGCCCCTGGAAAATGTCTGTTAGCTGACAGGACAAAGTAGGATTTGGCAAATTGTTCCCTTTGAAAAGATGGGGAGGAAAATATTTCTGATTTCTCAGTCCAGCCTGGCTTGCTTCTTGGTTTTTTCCTCTACCTTTTTGGAAGGCAGGGAGACTGGTGAAGGGGATAGAGAAGGAAAGCTGAAAATGATTAGCCGTTTTTGAAATAAAATGTAATTGTGCTTTAAAAGGGCCTAAACTGAAATGAAGTATTTGAATTATCAAACAAAATGTTTGAATTGTCCCGAAGCAGGGTCATTTTGGTTTTTTAATTTGTATCTCTCCATTATTTCTAAGAATTGCCATAGTTTGGTAAGAAATAAATAAATAAATCTAAGATAAAAAATAAAAATACCCCCAAACTGTACAAAGGAGAAACCTTTTTCATCCTAGTTTCTGGTGGTCTGTGTAGGGCTATAACTACACTGGGGATGTGCCCCGCTCCACCTTGAAGCATTGGATGCAGCATCAAGCACGGACCCCTTTGAAAAGGAGCAGCCAGCCCTGTAGAGCGAGAAGCATTTGTTTCCAGGGCAGTATCCTTGAGGAGGATATTTATTAATGTGTTGCTCTGACTGATAGAAATAAATTTTAAGCTAAGAATGAAAGGGAAGAGGCTGCAGTGTCCTATGCCGATTGCCAGTTTTGTTGCCATCAATGGGAGTTTCGCCAGAGACTGATGGAGCCAGGATTAGACCTTTGATCTCTTTGCACCTGCTATTAATGCCTTGTGGCTCTATCAAATCAGGCTGATCTGAAAGTCAGAGGGAAACACGGGAAAAGACCTAGCAAGTGGTGTTAAAGCTAGCCACAAGTTTAGCACATCTTCATCCTTAGTAGCAATCCCAGGACCAGGAAAAGGGGTTTTTTTAGACCTGCTTCTCTACTAAGCAGCAGCTTTGTGGTTGCATGACTAGGTGGATGATGTGGAAAGTGTTCCTAATAATGGGGGCAACTAGCAATCGTACAGAATTTCTCGAAAGAGGAAGGATGTCTTAAGCAGATTCTAACTTGGCTTAATTTCCCCTTGAGCCCTCAATTCCACATAATTGTTCAACTACAGGCACTATCCCAATCGCCTAACAATCTAATTCTTGTGCCCAGTTGTGTGCTCTGTTGATCCTTGAGCATGGTCCGGTTCTGTACAGGCCCTAGACTATCCATCATGACAATCCATGCCTTTGGTTTCTCCAAAACCTGCTTGATTTGTGAGATAAAGTGTAAAATGCTATTACCACAATGTTAGCATTTTGTTGAAGTCTCAAAAAAAGATAACAAAAAGGGCATGGGGTGAGCCAGTTGTTTTCTTGATTTTAGGACAAACTATAGAAAAAGTAAGAAACACAATCAACATGAAGGTTTCTTAAGCTAGCCTAGAGGTGAATAATAATTTAATATCTTACTGTGAGATCTTAGATACCTGTTTCCCTGTTCAGCGGATGCTCTATCCCACATTGCCCTCTAGCGAGGACATTTCAGAGTGAATGATGCCTTCCAGCTTGCAGCCACCAGGATACAAAATGTGGGATCTTAATAACTGAGGACACGGCTTGTTTCTGAAGCAGTGGTTTGCCATGCAATGCAAAAATCATCAACCAGCAATAGGTTTATTTTTTTAAAAAAAAAGGAAAACAAATATCTTCTGCCTGTGGAATACCTGATTCAGTCGGAACTCAAGGTCTGACTTAAACCAGCCCTGCGGTGCCCAGAGCTGCGGAACTGCCCTCTCCTGGGTTGTGGGTGCCCTGAATCAGGTTCTGTTGGCCGCGCAGTCCTTTTGCTCGCACACACAGGTCCCATCGGGACAATGGCACAGCAGTTCAGCAGCCCCCTTGGCTCCTTGGTGCCTGTGGGAACCTGTCGCAGCCCAGGGTGCTTTGGTGCCTGCAGCAACCTTCCCTCAGGGCTCTTCCCTGCGGATGTGAACCCTCAGGCAGCTCCGGAGGAGCAGGTTTCTCTGGGTGCTGGGTACCAGGGTCTGGGCTGAGGATCTGGGACTGGGAAGGAGGAGGTGCTCCAAGTCTGGCTGGGTTTTCCTTCCCCTTACTCCTTGTAGGGTAGGGAGGTACGAGCAGAGCAATGTCCAGAGTCCTGCTGAAATCCAAGGGGCTCCTCATCCAAAACGGGGGATCCGTTTGCCACTGCCCCAGGCACTGCTCCAAGCGATATGAGGTCCAGGGTGTCCTTATGTGCTTGACCATAATTTCATAGAAATTCATAATTAATGTTCAGTCATCAAAGATTAACCTGGTCTTTGATTGCTGGCTTGTTCATCAGAGTAACAGCCAAGACCCTTCCTCTGCTAGATGCTGTCTGTTTAAACTCTTAGACTAAAATCTTAAGAGTTTTAGAGCAGTTTGTTCTGAAAATCTGTGATTTCCTGCACGCAATCAACCAAAGGGCACAGCCTGATTGCGCGTATGGCAGATAGGTGGGTGAAGACAGCAGCCTGCCGTCAGCGCAATCCTCCCCGGGGGCTGTAGGACCCCCAGTGACACAATGGTGATCGTGTTTGGGGAGCCAGGGTGGGCTGCACTGTCACGCAGCCTGCTCCACGTGGCACTTGTGAGATGAATGACAAACACTAATGCCATCTAGTGACCAAAAAAAACTGTGACATGGATATTTTATAAAATGCTGCTGGAAATTTTATAGCCCCAAGTGGGGCAGGCCTTGGGGCTGGGAAGGGGGGCGATGGTGCTGGGGGAAGAAATCCCTTTTCCCGGCTTTCCGGATCTGTCTCTTCCCTCATTTCACATCCCACAAAGTGCTTCTGGAGGTAACCAGGGACTGGGATCTCCCACATGAGGCTTTACAGCTCCCCAGGGAAGCAAGGCACAGACTTCCTAAGCAGCTCTGTTGATTGAGGAGCACGGATTCTCCAACTTACTGCTGGATCATGGAGCACAAACCCAATGCCCACTGACAAGGTGACTGCGGGAGGGGAGATGGCTTGCTCCACAACCGGCGTGGACATCACGGTCAGAGACCCTGGGGACTAATTTACCTGGCAGCCTGGGCTGCGACATGGTGCTGTTGCTGCAGCTTTGAGCTTAGCTGAGACGGGGCAAGGGATGGTGGCTTCTGCCACTGTCCTGACAGCAGTGGCTCGTTACTGCAGCTCATATGACCTGACACTTTTTTTTCCTCCTACCACCTTTGTTTCTCCCTCTTGCTTCTGTAGGTGATAGCTGTGAAGGTATTAGCGTACTGGGTTTCTGTGCAAGTGGCTGGCTGGAGATGCCGTTGCTTTGTACCTAGTTATTAATCCAGCCAAGTCATGGTGCTATAAACCTGGAGAAATTAGTTTGTGCTCTGCATTTTAAAAATGAAGGTGAAGTTATTTCTGACCATACTGGCTTATTCTGCTTGGCTAAGCTGTCACTGGCAGGTGCGGTTTGCCTTGCATAGGGCTGGTGGTATCCTGGGAATGTTTTGCAGCTCTGATCGTTTCTCCAACTTCTGAGAAATGCACAGAGAGAGAACTGGGGAATTAAAAGTTTCCAGTTAAGGAACTTGAGGGCTGAGATAGCTGTGATGAAGTGCATTACGAATGCACCGAGATGCCAGGCAGCACCCCCAGAGAGATTTGGAGAGAGATGCAGAAGGTATCCTGCTGCCGAAGGAGAGCGAGCCAAGCATGCAGATGCGAATAAACTCTTTCATGGGATGTTTCTGAAGTGCAGCGACACCAAGACTGGTGTCAGCACAGGCTGGCCCATCGCTGGCTGAGGGTCCCCAAGAGCTGCCCCCCTCACCGGGCACACGAGTCCATTGGCAGTGCTCTGCCCCAGAGCGAACAAGCAGGCACTTGCTCTGCTCAGTGCTCCTCAGACTTGCCCCTGCTTCCTTCAGAAAGCCATTGACAAGGGTCCTTGGGGACTTCTTGTTGTTTTCCTATCCCAAATGTGAAAGTACCAAATATGTTCCTATTATCTAATTTACAAATGTTTTGTGTTATCTTTGCTGCTTCTTTTTCTGGATTATCCTTGTGTCCCCCTGCCTTTCTGCCCTGGATAATTGAGAGTTGGCAGTGTGCCTGTAGCATTCCTGTTTCTGGGCCAAAATGGGAGTGAGAATAAATGCTTCTAAATATTGTATTGAAGCAAATAAGTAATTTGCTCGTAATAGCTCTTTGCCTGGTATTACACTGGCAATTTCGTGCAGGTTTTGCAGGAGGAGCAAGCAGTTGTGAGAGGTTGGAAGAGCTGTGCACCTTGGGGAATATTTGCCGTGTGGTTATGATGGGGAGAAGGACTTCACAGATTTGGAAGAGTTCTCCTGCTTCTGTAAAGGGGTTTTGTCCAGCAGTCTGTGGCAATGCTGCATTTCATAGATTTGCTGGCCTTAAATTCTGAAAATGTCCCCGTCTACCAGGAATTTAGCTGGAGGTAGCAAAGGTAAAGACTTCCCCATGGGGAGAAGACAGGTCTGCTTTACCTTGTGCTTTTGAGTAAGACATCTTTCAGAGCAGCCAGCCAACCAAAACACAGTCTACACCCACCCTGTCTTATCAGCTCAATAGAAATCCTTCACCATTATCACAGTTCCATCTATTCTTTTTCCTAAAGATATATGGAAAAGCAAAAAGCATTTAATGTGCTCTTTTTCCTGAAGCAGTCGACACGAAGACATATCCCTATCTACTTGACGTCAGGAGGGCAAAAGCTTCTTGCAGGAGATGAGCAGAACAACTTGCAATGAATAACCTGAGCCTAGTACTAATTTTCTCTTTTCTCTCTCCTTGCAGGGATCCTGTTTACGATGCTGGTATTTGGACCAGCCTGTGGATTTATCTTGGGCTCCTTCTGTACCAAAATCTATGTGGATGCTGTCTTCATTGACACAAGTAAGGAGAACTGGGTTTGATTTCAAATCAAATATGTTAATGTTCTATCAGTGGGACAAAAAAGTTGATGCTCACAAGCAGGAAACTGCTTCTTATTCCATCCTGAGTGCCTCTTGCAGGTATGGGTGCTACTTTTAAAGGGCTTTTATGATTGGGATTCCAAAGTTTCAACTCTATCCCCACAGATAACAGATTTGTAGTAGGTAAAATTTGTTCCCTTCCATGGACTTTTCTACTGCGAGATGAGTTTCAGTCCAGCTTTAGAGGGCACCATAAAAGATCGCTGTGGCAGGGCACACCAACTAGCTATGGACATAGTCTTGCCAAGGGACCTGTATCCAGGGCATGGGATGAAATCTGGGGAGCTGTCATCCCCAGGACCTGGGAGGACCACCCAGGCTCTCTGATGGAGGCACACCAGTAAGACACATGCCCCACACCTTCTGCAAATGACTCTGGATGGACAGATTCAGTCCCCCAGCATTACTGCTTTTTCCCAAAGCAGTGCTAATTATTGCTCACCTTGACTCTGCACTTGAGTTAAAGCAAATTGGTTGTAAATTGTCTTTTTGTTCATTAAGAAAAAAAATCTGCACATTTTATTGCTACCTGCACTACGTGCTCTTTGCCATTAGAGGGCAATGTGTAACAGGCTGTTCTCTGCTGCTCCCCGAGCCCTTTGGCTGCAGACTGCAAACCTGACGCTTCTTTCTTTTGCCTCAGTTGTTCACATGTTTTTTTCTACGGTTCTCAGCTCCATTTGATCCCGTAGGCTCTCATCCTGCAGCAGGGGTGTTGTCTCCTTTGAGGGTGCATTCCAGTTCTATGATGTTGCAAATACATCTTCACAGGATGCGTTTGGATGGAGTTGAACCTTGCAGGACTTAGAACAAAATTGTGCAAATCTGGAAAAGCACTACTGCCTTTTCCTGGTCTTGCATACACATGGCAGCTGAAGAAATCTAAATAATATCGAACGAGCAGGAAAGAAGTATCTTTTTTGATGGCTGAGACTTTTAGCTGTAGCTTGGTCAAACACCACATGGCCCCTTTTCGTTCCTTGGCTTTAGCAAAGATATGGCAACATCTCACTTGGTCCTGTAGGCAGAGGAGCTTGTTTGAACCCCATTACATATTTGACCATTAAGTATAATTTACTCCAAAATATGAATGTGCAGAAGAAGATATTTCTTCTCCCCGTAGGTGAAGCTGTGGAACCCTTCACGGTAGGGTGTTAAAAGTCTGCAAATGGATTAAAAAACAATTGGATGAGTTTATAGAAGAAACAAATGAGCATGGCACCAAGCCTAGCTTGGAAAGCCCCTGAGCCACAAATCCAAGAATACTGTCAGGTATATGTTGATTTATTCTTATGGACTTTCTGGGCATCTGCAGCTGGTTACCACGAGAGACAGGATCCTGGCCTAGCTAGAAAGTTCATTTGATGTGATCTGGCCATTTTTAACAGAACACGTTGCTCCATATTTATAGCTCAGAAAGCCACAGACAAATACAGAGCCATGGAGGGGAACGGTGGAGCGCTATCGCTGAGAAGCCTGGGGGCTGTGGCTCAGCAGGTCACAGGGAGGGTGTAGTGCTTTCCAGCTGGCTTTGGCCATGGTCCATCGCTGTCATGTCAAGGCTGGGGCACACATGGCCTCCATCTATTTTTGTATGGGAAAGAGTTTCCACGTTGCAGCTGGCTCTGCCTTGCAGCACGAGGAGACCGAGCTCTAGAGGGTTGAGCCCTGTCCTGCTCCCTGTTTTGGGCAGGAGGTGTGGGATACCAGGGCATGCTGCTGTGCTGCCCTCTGTACAGGACCTATTGTAGGAAGGGGATATGAAGAAGACCTTGGTTCACGTGGCTCTTCACGTGGCTGTGTTCCCAAGAACCTGAAAAAAATGCACTTCAGGCAGGAGGAAATAACAGCAGAAGAATCCAATCCCTCCGAAACACTATTTTTCAAACTTTATATATATTTGAGAGCTACGTGTTATTTTCCCTAAGGAGAAAATTCCTTCTGTCTCTGCTTGAGAGACAACTTGATTGTCTCACTTGAGACAGATTTTTCAGAGTGGCGGTAACCAGACAGACATCATGAACGCAGGAGCTTCTTATTCCAGCCACGCAGATCCAGGTCTCCTCTGGGAGTCAGCTCTGGCGCTGGGCACCCTCCACCAGCTCGCTGAGCGGCTGTGGCAGTAAGGCAGCTGTTAGGAACACAGTTTCTTCTCTTTTGCTGCTTATTTTTATTCCTCCAAACTGACTCCAGAGCCGCCGCCTTCCTTATCTCTACTGAGTGATGGCCCACAGGATACTCTAGCCTTTTACTTTGCTTTTCTTCATTTTCTGATTTCTTTCTGAGCCTATTTGATGCAGTGGGTGAGTTTCTTTTCCAATATTTAGGATTGTTTCCCACTCCACACAGTCACAGGTGCCCATATAAAGTCCAAATGCCCATCTCTCCTTTGCTGAAAAGGGCTGTGAATTGAAAGCAGGGAGAATATTGACCTGGAAAAAAAGAGTGAGCTGGGATGAAGGTGCCTGGTATACGGCAACTTCCTAGAGCTGGCAGAGCCAAAGACACTGGAGAGAAGCTCTGATTACGGAGTTTTGCAAAAGCTGGATGTACCACCTAGACAGACAAGGTGATGGATTGCTTGTCCTAAGGACTTCTTGGATATCAAGATCATTATGCACTGGTGGCTCATACGGTATGGATGTGGGATGCACTGTGGGTCCCCACCTGGTGTCTAGGAGCCCCTCACTAGCCAACAAAGCCCCCGACAACCATCTTCTAGCCTACAGGATCATTAACACTGTCATCATTCCCTCCCCATGGCTGAGCCGTTGACATGTGTGTGCCCTTGCAGGTAAGCTGGACATAACCCCGGACGACCCTCGGTGGATCGGTGCATGGTGGGGAGGCTTCCTGCTTTGTGGTGCCTTACTCTTCTTCTCGTCCCTGCCGATGTTCGGGTTCCCGCAGTCCTTGCCTCCACGGTCAGAGCACGCTGGGGAGAGCGAGCAGGCCATGCTTCCCGAGAGGGACTATGAGAGACCCAAGCCGAGCAACGGGGTCCTGCGGCACGCGCTGGACGGGGAGAGCAGCACAACCTGCTTCCAGCAACTGCGAGGTGAGACGCTGGCCGTTGTCACGTTTTCTGTGAGAGTCAGCGATAGGTTAACAGCTGGTTGGATTTATAATTGGTCTCTGATTTGGGTTATCTACCCCCAAAAAATTTCCCTAGAAAACTCAGTATCCTGAAATTTCAGTCCCTAGCTTCTAATTATTTCTGGCATTGTCCTCATTTTAAAGACAGACTTTGTTCCACTTGAAAGGTTTGGGGTTTTTTTTAAACTACAAAGCTTCAGGAATGCACGATAGTCCTGTAGAGCTGATAAAAAAATGAAGGGGAACACAGTTACAGTTGCCAGAGCAATTTGTGAACTTCTCTTCAGTCTACTGTCCTGCTCCCTTCAGCCTCCCAAAACGGAGCAAGAGCAGATAAAAGAAATTGGGAGCTCCCAGCATCTGAGCTGCAGCTTAGTGCAATCCCAGATACAAAGCAATGAGTGCTGGGCACCACCGTAGCTCTTAAACTGGGATGGGGACGAGGTAGATACCAGCCCAGAATAGCAGCAAAGTGGCAGGGCAGAACATGGCTTGTAGCAAATTAGAGTAGAAAACCCCACGTCGTGTCCTGCAGTGATGGAAATGGACTTGGCTCTAATTAAGGTCAGTTAAGGATCGAGCATTTTGTGGGAGAGTGTGGGCAGATATCCTTTCTGTAGGCTGCACTAGGAAATCCTTCATCGGAGGTGGTGGTTCTGGAGCACTGGTGGTTGTTCCCAGTCCCTGTCGCTGTAGCATAGCAGGTGTCAGTACTGCCTAACGCATTCACTTACTCCCTGTGCTGCCACCTTAATTGGGAATTGAATGAGGTGCGGATGGGAAGGAAATAGAGACTTTGTTTCTTAAATATAAAATTGCCTCGAATAGTTGATATGGTTGTTCATTAAGGGAAGGTCAAAGATGTGAAATTTTGACTTGATGAGAACATTCAAAAGAAAGGTAAAGGAATAAATTGTTTGAAAATTTGTCAGTAAAATTGATTTCTTCTTCCTTTTGTCCTCGTTGCAAGGATTTTCTCAGGTTTAAGGAATGGGCTTTTCCCATGGTACATCCATCTGCATAATTCTGTGGGTTTTATTGTGGACTCCTCAGAGCGTCTGCTTCTGGCCACTGAGTTTTTGGAATGGGCACTGTATTTTTTTGCGGGTTTTCATGTAGAAAAATGAAAGAATATGGCATGTCCCTGCTGCGTGGAGGAGCAGCAGTTCTGCCTGAGGATAGTGCGGAACAAGCTGAGTTTCTTGCCCACAGGGAGGCCATGGGGGCTTGCCAGAGCATCTGTTGGTCAGCGAAGTAGAGAAATTAAACTGCCACATCCATAAGCTTCAAAGTATTGATTACATCAGGAGGCACCACAGTTTTCTGCGTTAGTCTTCTCATTGCAGGTAACCCCATTTTGAATCGGTCGGTATTCCAAAAGTCTCTTTGTAGATGGACTTTGAAATACAATTTACATCACATCAAATAAGACAGGGAATGACCTTTTTAGTTATGCCTCTGAGGCTGTCACAGACGATGCGGTGTTGGTAGCTGACATCTTCTTTCAAGTCCCTTGCCACTATTGTCACAATCAAAACGTGGTCAAGAGTCATGTTTGCTAAAGTGCCCGTCTGGAGGAGATGTTCAGAGATGTACCACAAGGGAAGGCAAACGTGCCTCACTCATTTCTGATGAGCAGTGTTTAAGGTGGCGAGCTGAACCTTGCCTGTGTATATACATTATTTTGCCAGCAGCTGAAAAATATATATATGAATTCCTGTGTAGCAGGACTTAGTATCCTTAATCTATTTGTTGATTGTATAAAGTTTCCTTTGGGGAAAGTTAGACTGTTTAGCCTTTTTCTAGGACAAAAAGGACTGGTAATTATATACAGAGGTTAAAGATATATATGCGCATGCATAGTCGTGTCTTTGGCCCTATTATGGGCTTTGGGGCTTTCATGTATTTGTGAAGCTGAGCAGCAGAGGATGTACCTGGACATGGGGTTGGAGGTGGAAATGCTCATCAGAGTTTGTGTTGCCATAACTCCGACTCCTTTTTAGCAAGTGTTGTCCCTGTAGCTCGGTCCTGGGCCAGTGTGTGCCAGCTGCAAGTCCGTGTCTGCGTGGAGGTGTGGATTGTCCATCTCTTGTGCACAGTGTGAGGAGTAAGAGTTGTTTCTCTGGACTGATTGTGCAAACACACTGTGTATCAACAATGCATCATTAGAGACTGAACTGAGTCTCCCTTTTGGCTATTGAAGGGGTTTGATTATTTTTTATTTTATTGTTTTCAAGCCTTGCAGTGACTGCCACAAGCGAGTGGACGTGGCAGGAGAGGAAGCAGGGTGGTGTGAGTTGGAGACACGCTCCCAGCTGGGTCACGGCTGGCACATGGGAGGATGCTCGAGACACTACAAGATCTGCTGAAAGACAGGGAGATGCAGGGCTGGGTGAGATTCTTTGGCTTTCTCCAGCCTTAGCATGCAGAAAAGCTAGGACTAACATAAAAGCAACCTGCTCAAAGTGTTGAAATGTCTTTTACATCTCTATCGGGGTCTAAACAGGAGGGAGGGCCCAGCTTTTGGGAAGCCACGGCATCTCTTTCTGTGGGGTATTTTCATGCCGGGAAAAGAAGCATCCTTAAGAGGAGCTTCGAACTTGAAACGAAACCCATGCCTTTGAATGGCACGAGGTGAAGAGGCAATCAAAGGCAGCAGAGGCAGCGGGTGGCTGCCACAGCAGCTCTGCACAGGGGCATGGCGGCTCAGGCAAGAAAGCTTTGGGACAGTCCTGGGAGGTGCTTACCGTTGCTAAACTGGCATATGAATGCTGCACCAATTTACCTGATTAGTATTTCAGTTAAGCAACGCAAATCCATTTTGGGAGTGCAGGGAAGTGAAGGATTAATAGCAGGGAGAGGATGGATAAATGCTGCCCTTGCTCTTTGCTCTCAGCTGGCAGCCTGGCAGGGTTGTTCCAGCCCTGCCCTCTCTGTATGGTCTGTGAAAGCACTTCAGGCGTGGGCTGCGGCAGTCCTTGCTGTCCTGGGGTCACAGCTTTGCTTTCCTACCTCTGGTCTGCCTTGGGGACCTCTCTGCTATTCGGGCTGGAGACGATGCTTGGCTGTGTCAGGGCACCTGTGCCCTCTGCTCGAGTCTGTCCGGCGTCTGCCCTCTCACTCGGTGTTAACATGCTGCCTCTAACCCACCACCTGCTCCAGGACGTGCTTGGAAATATTTTGTTAAAATCATTTTTTTTTCATACGGAAATGTCACTTCTACTGCATTGAGCGGTCAGTTCTGATGAAAATTGGTTTCAGAATGCTTCCTTGGCTTTATCTTTAACACCTCTGAAACATACTGCTCTAAATGCATTTTGTTTTGCAATGACTTAAACCAGAAATTCATTACATTCTGCCTGTCTGTCTAGCGAGAGAGATTAAAAACCTAAAAGGATTGAAATTGATATGGAATCCTTCAGGTTTGGAGAGAGAAGCTCATTCATAAGGAATTAAAAGAAAACTCACTGTTGGAATTAAATGAATTTCAAAACTGCAGATTCCCTAGATTTAGAAACATTTTGATTTCTGTCCAGCTTAATTTCCAAGAGCGTAGGAGAGCTGGGATGTACAGCTGACAGCTGTCTTGTCTTCTGTTCGGTTCCTTCCTGCTCTGTGTACCAATCTACTGAATACCTAGAGATGGAGCTGCTCTGAATCCTGGATTTTTCTCTCCAAAAGTGCTCTCTGAGAGTAGACACGTAGTGCTGGGCCAGAAGCTCCCAGCTGTGCAGGGAGGTCCTTGGGCCATGGAGAGCCTGTAGACCTCAGTGGGAGTTCATAGGATTGAGCAGGATTAATGGCTAACATGAATAGTTTTACCCTCATGACTCTAACAAGTGATAGTGACAACTTTTGGAGAGGGCTCCATCTGTACCTTCATTCACAGCCAGACTGGTGAGTCTTTGGCCCAGATCTAGACAGGTACCAAGACCTCAAAGTCTTTTTGGATTTGGATCTTGGCTCTCTACCAACATCTAAAAGGCTTGCTGATAAATCCTAATCTTAGGTAAGGGGGTGGCAGGTGATCATAAAAGGCCACATGTCAGGTCCCGTCGGTCTCCAAGTTTCCTTTGGCTTGGATTTCATGAGGGTGCAGGCTTTGTTGGCTGGTTCTTCTTGGCAGTTTCAAAGCCAACATCCTTGTTATTGGAAACTTTGATTAAGTCAGAAGGGCCTTCAGCCTGCATGCTTCGTGGCAGAAGCGGAGCAGCCACTGAGGTCAGGCAGAGCGTGTCTGTCTCCGAAAAGATACTGTGCCTTGCCATGACCTCCATGACACGGGTGAGCAAGAGTTATGTCCCCCTCTGAAGTCGAGCAAAGGTGGTTGCTGATCTGCTTTCCATTGCATGAGAACTTTACTGTTGCTTCAAGCTTGTATCTGTCAAGAAGCTGCTTTGACATAGGTGTCATCCCTTCCCTTCATATCCTTTGTGACACTAATTTACCAAGGCCATGTGGATTTCGGCATATTAGACTCACCTGAGATATCTTCAGAGCCTCTTGTCTTACTCCATCTTCTCTTTCATAGGAGCTGCCTCTTTCCAGGAGGTATTTTCTTCTTGCTGCCTCCACTATTTTCCTCATCCCCTATTCCTCATGCCAGGTGGAGATTTTACCTTTTATTTTCTATTCAGATGTGAGGCTTGCTGCCTACGTTGCTATTAGAAAGTAGTATTTTGGCTCAACAGCACCTTTTGCCTTTCCCTCACCACACTGTCCTAGGTGGACTGGGCTGTAAACCTCCCTCTAATTTATTACTTCGTGTTCTGTGTTCCTCATCTTTACTGCAAATTGAAAACATGTCTCTGTAGGGTGCTCCAACTGGAAAAAGGGGCCTTGGTGATTGTAATGTTGCAAACAATTCATTTCAAGCACCAACGTGATGATTATAGTTTGTCGTTTCTGGAGAGTAGTTAAACCTCATGTAATGAGGTTGCCAATTATCCCTGGTACTCCCCGATGTTTAGTGACAAATCAAAGCTACTTGGTGTACTTAAGTGTGTTTGCTTGTCAAGCCCGTGGCCTGTCACCCACAGCTGGCCCCACAGAAGGAGACAGAGAGGATGCTTGGTGCCTTGGCATGGGTGTTGCTTAGGGTGTTGAAAGGTGGGAAGTCAAGGGGTTGGCAGGGGTGTTGGAGAGCTGTGGGACATCCTCCTGTGTTCCTTCCAACCGATGGATGATCCTATGACCAACGCTGCACGTGGATGGTCTGAAGAGTTGGATTTTAAGTACTTCAGGGTGAAAAGAGGCTGAGGTTTCTTGTTCTTCTCAGTGTATCTCATCACAGTAATGAGAATTGCTTTTCTGCTGTTGTTTCTGTAGCAAATTGGCTGCAGTGGGATAAGGATGTTAAATGAGCTGGTCCTTCAGAGCGTGGGAGAGTGAGTCTTTCTGTGCCGTGTCTGATACAGCTTGTGGGTTTTTGAGACTTTTGAATCCAAAAGACCTTTCCCTTTTCCCATTTGGTGAATGGGCTTCAACCTCAGATTTATAGCTCCAAAGTGCTGTTACAAAGTGTTCAGCTAACCTTTGGGCCAACACGGTGCAGGATAACGTTTATCATGACTTCTGCTGGGATCGGCTCCAGTGAAGAAGCACCATGCTCAGCTATTGTGTTCCCCAGGGCTTTATTGTCCCCCATCAGGCATTTTCCATTCCCCCTTCATACCCGGCACCATATGCCAGGCAGCTGAAAGCACATCACTCCAGTCTATTGAGAGATTTTTAAACTTCACTGCTGACTTCTAATCTTGTTCCCAGAGGTATTTCACCCCAAGAACTGAGACGGATAAGGCAGCAGCAGGTGTCAAATGATTCATCTTAACGGGTTGCAGTAGCAAGATGAAAGGATATTCATTTCTATGGGGAGCCTCCTGTCATTTCCCTTCAAAAATGAAAGGGAACGAGCTGGCCCTGACTGAGGAGGTAGTGGAGGCTGCCAGACATTGCCTGCGTTGCCTCTGCATTCTTTGCCCTGGGTTTTGTGTTATACCCTCCAGCTGGTATAGAGCCCTGTTGAACTAGACGGTGGTCAAACATGCAGTGGAAGACAGTATCTTCCACTTTCAGAAAACTCACACCCGGACATACAGGGGGGAGAAGCAATGATGAAGTGATGGGACTTGTAGCCCAACGCTGCCAGGCAACGCGGTCACAAGGACCTCCTCTCTTGTGTGAGATAGTGCAATAACTCTGCACAATATTTGCTGTCCAAGTACAAAGCATGGATTTTGACCTTGGCAATGCATGATGGTTGGGTACCAGCCTTGCCAACTTCAGAAATAAATGTCCATGATCTTTAACTCCCTCCTGCAAAAGACAGGCTGTCATTGTTATTATTTGGTGGATACAGTTAGAGGTAGACCTTTATGTCTTTGCATTTGAATTGGCACAAAGCTACATCTCAAGGAATCCATTAATCTTGAACAAACTGAACTCCAGAGGCACAACAGGCATTAATACCTTAAGTATGGCTTTTCAAGCTCAGCTCTGCCAAGTCCACCTTTGCATTTTCCCTCCTTTTCCTGGCAAGAAGGGGAAATTCTGTAGGTGGCCACCAAAGAACGGAAGGAGGCAGCAGGTGGCTTCTGAGTTCTATCCACGTCTGAATCCCCTCACCCCCCGTTCCTCCCACTATTTTTTTTTCCCCTCTTCCCCCCGCCCCGCCTCTGTTCTACTAAAACATATGATGCCTCCTGCACCTTCATTATGCTCAGCAAATCCTCAGGAAGTGAGAATTTTATACAGCGTGAAAAAACATTTGTGATATAAGGAGATCAGAAACTGTGGAGTGGCCCCTTCCAAAGAGGTTAGATCAAGCCTAATTATAACCCTTCCCGCCCCCGCACCCCCCCAAAGAAAGAACCAAGGGGACCCAAGCAGAGCCTTGACAAAGAGCTGTGCATTCACTTGGCGAGGCCAGTGCAATTAGATTTTGCACCAAAAAAAGCCCTAAGGAAAAACAGAAACCAACACCAGAGAAATCTGTCACCTGCCAGACCCTGGTACACCTTAGGGGATCTGGAGGATGGATTTTCAAAATGCAAATAGGGGTCCATTGAGGCTTCACTACACTTCAGCGAGGTAATTTTCAAACTTAATGATTTTCACATTTAGTTCAGGGAGAAATTAGTCATCAGGTATTGAGACAAAGCAAGGCTCTTTTCTGTACTGGGATGCTCTCCTCTTCAAGCTGTGTTATCTCGGCAATAATTAAAATGTTCGCTGAAGTAGAAAATGTGCTATCTGATTCATTAGCCAGATTTCCTTTTGTAAGGTAACTCGTGTTTGCTTATCGTCGGAAATAGAGACGGGCTTGGAGAAGAGGACTCTGGACGCTAATGATTTGGGAGGGAGGAGCCAAGGGATCATGAAACTAAAGCAAGTGTGTGTGCATCTTACACAGTTAATAGCTCAGCATGTGTCCTCTTCTACCCTTGCAGCCACCAAGGTAGGGTCTGCATGGAAGGCTTTGCTTGGCTGGTGAAGCTCTGGGTTATGGGAACACACAGGCTAACATGCCTGTTCCAGGCGTGAGGTCCCTTATGGCCGTGGGTGGCCGTAGCCCCAGGCTAAGCAGGAGAATTTCAGTTTGCACCCAGATGTGCTGCAAGAAGGTGTCCCTCAGCAAGTGAGCCAGTGTTGTGTGGGAATAAGAAAATGAGGCAAATGTGGATGGCAGAAGAAGGAAAGGCCAAGTGTGAGCTGGGTTACATTGCGTCTGACAGCTTGCAGGAATTTGCGCGGTGCTGAGTACGGCACTCATGACACCCAACGGCTGGCTCAGTGTTGTTCGTAGGGAGCAGGTAGGGAAAGGAAAAGGAGAAAGAGAATACTAGGCTTTGATTGACTTCCCTATGGGGGAAACAAAAGCAATATTGGAAAACCCTCATCCTTCAAAACTTAAAAATCATCAGTAAGAGTAAACGTAACGACAGCTGACTTTTTTTTTGCACTGTCCTGGTATCTGAATCTTTAGATGACACTGTTCTAGTGTTTCACTTTGTTCTGGTGTTGCCACATTTCAACCAGCTTGTCTGTGCAGAACAGAAAATTACCCCTGATTTGAAGTGAGTTTGTCCTACTGGAGAGCAGCAAGGCACTTCCAGCACCTCAATTAGAGCCTACACAAAAACACCTCTCCCTTTTTCCTCTCTTCTAGTGATCCCCAAAGTAACTAAGCACTTGCTCTCCAATCCCGTCTTCACCTGTATCATCCTGGCGGCCTGCATGGAGATCGCGGTGGTGGCCGGCTTCGCCGCCTTCCTGGGAAAGTACCTGGAGCAGCAGTTCAACCTTACCACCTCATCTGCCAACCAGCTCCTGGGTGAGTAACCACAGGGGCTACCAAATCTCCAGTGTCCAAAGGCATTTAAAAGTGTTCAGCATGGCTGGTAACCGCAACCAGCCTCACCGGGTAGGCTGCCCAAAAAGTGACTTGCCTAATATCTAGAAATGTGTCTGTGAGTGGGAGGGCTGGGCTCCCACTGTGCCATGGCTGTAGAGCCCAGAGCAGACCTCCAGCATCCTTCCTCCTCGACTGCGTTCTCCACTGCAGCCCACTGCGATCACTTCTCCTGTAGTTGAGCCCATTGTGTGACAAATTTATGATACAGCCAGGGTGTGAAAGTCTGTGATGGCCCTGAAGTACAGCAGAAATCCCAACCAAACTGCACCCATTTGGTTGCCCAAGACTGCAGTTGCTCGTCGAGGCTGCCCATTGAACTGCTTGTCTCACGGTTCAGGTATCTCAGAGTTCTCCAGCCCATGTCCATTTGGGTTAGTAAGCCCAGTTTCTCCTGATAGCCCTTCCTTTCCCCTTGGGCTGGAAATGACAGGATTGCAATCAGCAGTTCAAATACCTGAGCTAGTGCAGCTTGGTTGTCTTTCAAATGCCCCTTCTCTCTGACCATGCTACGCTGCTGCAGTTTCCCATGCATATTTTTCTCAACTTTATTCGTTCCCTGTTAGGACACATGCACAGGCAGGATCTTCATTTATTTTCTCCTGCTGCTCATTCCCAAGCAGGCCCAGCAATTTGTTTATGACAGCCGTTCTCTCAGCAGCACCCAATTAAGATATCTGCGAGTTGATCTTGGATGATCTGCAACCACAGCTCACCAGATGGGCAGCTGGCAGTGATCTGTCAAAAACTGGGACATCGTTAAATGGGTGGATCTTAATATCAAAATAAGGAGCTTGCAAGCTGCTCTGCTGACAGTTATTTATTTTCCTACTGAAGTCACTGATATCTTCTGGTTTTGGCCTGATTTTCCAAAAGAAACAATCCCCTGCAGTCAATCTTCCCTCTCCCAGTGACACAGGAACTCACTGGTGAATTTTAATAGGATTTGACAAAAGGGCAGAGGTCTCAAAGATATTACACTCTTCCATCGTTCCTGAAAATTAAAGGCTTGGCAAAGGAAAGGAACTTCATTGTTGACCCACTGGGAGAAGGAAAACCACTACGCTGTTCAGTGGGAGATGTCTGGCCAAGCCGGCAGGTGAGTACAGCTGGATGGTCAGCAAAGAGGGAATCACCCGAGAGCCAGAGCGTGTCCTGCTTCTGACCTAGTAGTGGGAAAGGAGACTTGGATACATCCATGATCCTCACACCAACTTGTTTAATTCAAAGTTGCTACCGGATTTCCCATATGGGAGTCAAGAAATGCCAGGATTTGGATGCACTTCTAAGCTTAGCCCAGGTAGATAAGGTCTGGAGTACAACTGGCAGCAAAGGGATAAAAGTGAACCCAGACGAGCTTAGTGTGGTAATGCCTTTCTGTGCCTGGAAAGTGAGTCACTTCTGGCAGTGATTTTGCATCTTGCAGTTTAAGAAGATTCTTTAAGGGAGACTTCATATTTCAAATGTGACCATTGCCTAATCTCAGAAGATCAGACTGCTGTGCAGTATACCAAGCAGGGCTCACCCACAGTCTCTAGATACCTCAGAAAGTTCTTGACTTCAGTCTGTCAACTGTTGCAGGAAGCATTAGAGATAGTGTTGCTAAGGTTAGGGTGGGCCAATCTCAGCAATTTTGGTATCTCCCTCCAATGTGGACAAGAACTGGAAGAAAATTCCAGTTCCTCTGCGCAAGGCAGCATACCTGTTTGCATCCATTCCTCTCTTTTTGGGCAACCCCAGCTTGGTGCTATTCTAGTGGTTGGTCATTACAAGGTTTTCCCATGCTAGCACACAGATCTCTCTGCTGGAAAGTAAAAAGCTGTAATAGTATGGTTCACTGAGCCTCGCTCACACTTCTTGCTAACTGATTTTTCCTCTTGCAGGGATGACAGCGATCCCATGCGCATGTCTGGGCATATTCCTGGGTGGCCTCTTGGTGAAGAAGCTCAGCCTGTCTGCTCTGGGAGCCATCAGGATGGCCATGCTGGTGAACCTGGTGTCCACAGCTTGCTACGTGTCTTTCCTATTCCTGGGATGCGACACGGGACCTGTGGCAGGGGTTACTGTTCCCTATGGAAACAAGTGAGTCCTCAGTGTGTTTCAGGGTCTCACGCAGCCTTACCAACATAAATGTCTGGTTATTGTCCTCGACAGGCAGCCTTCAGGCAGTGCTGGCCCTTAGACAACCATATAGAGCAAACATATAGAAGGCAATGTCATATAGGGCTCTTAGTCTGGGATGTTTTTCATGCCACTCATTGCTTTGAGAGTTTAGTACCTGCAGCTGACAACCGAGTTTTACTAAAATCGGTCAAACTGAATCGAAAGGTGCCAGACCTGATTCTGCACCCATGGCCACCTACATAGCATTGGGTCCACCACACTGTCTGGTTTCTCCTGGCAGCGAGTGACATGCACTGCTTTGTACATTTAAGTGCCTGAGGGGAATCTGTAGAACCAGGTTTTAGATGCCTGGAAATTCAGATATGGTGAGGGGAGAGTATGCGTGGCTCCAGGCCCATTTTAATGGGAGAAATGAGGCACACGGTGCCCTGTAGCATTCACAGCACTTGGAGAGAGTTATTTTGTATTTTCTTTTCTGTTGCTCCTCCTCAGTATGCGGTGGCGACTCTTTAGAAAATGACGACTTCAGGCTCTCAGCTCCTTACGGTTACTGTTCTAGAAAAATACAGAACAATCTCACAGCATTTCTTTGGGTTTCCTTGCGGCTTCTCATTGGGGTAATAGGGCACCCGAAGCGTCACGTTAGATTCCCTGTTGCAGAGGGATAGTGGACATCGTATTTCTGTCCCCAAGGAGAGGTTGTAGCCTGGATTTATTAAAGCTGGGATCCAGATAGCCTGCCCACTGCTTATAGTAATTTGTTTACCTTAACTGCACCCCTTCAGAGCCATCTTTGCGTGGCAACAATTGGAAAAGCTGGCTGGTATCGCCACACTGACCATTAATCTCTCTTTCTGTTTCTCTTACAGCTCAACTCCAACCTCATCTCTGGACCCGTATTCCCCCTGCAATAACAACTGTGAATGCCAAACTGATTCCTTCACTCCAGTCTGTGGGGCAGATGGGGTCACATACTTATCTGCCTGCTTTGCTGGCTGCAGCAGCACGGTGAGTGGGCTTTCCTCGGGACCTCTCGCCTGTAGGAACGATTCTGTGGGCACGAATGAGTGAGGTTAGTGCGTAGCTGGTAGAGTAGCTCATTTACAGCTGGCAGTGGTTACACCCCTAAAAGCTAACCTCGTACCTCAGGTGGGCCTGAGCCACTGTTGTTTTTCACTCCGTTGCATAAATGCCTGCCACGGAGCGGGTGGGATTTCCCATCCTTCTCCTCCTCCTCTGGTCTTTCTCCTCAGCACGGAAGCAAGGATCATGAGAGGAGATCTGCATGGTTGTCCACTTGCAGAACCCAGATCCTCCACGAGAGCTCGCTAGCCTGGGCTGTGGGAGCAGCTTCTCTTTTCTCCAGCAGCTCCTCATCTCCATGCTTCTCCACCTGCCTGTGTTTGCCCTGCCCAATCCTTTTATTCTTTTTTCCTTTTGCTCTTTTCCTGAGTCTGCTTCTTAGAGACATATGACCAGATCCTGGTTTTATTCACCTTTGTTTAAGCTTTCCTTCCACTTCTCTTGTTTCTCTCTCTTGTCCTGCTTTGCTCTGAGGCAGTAGCAAGAGCAGTTGTCAAGGGAGCAGAGACTCCATCCAAAGACATTTCTCAGTTCTTCATATCTAAGAGTTTGTTTCCTTTAGAAAACTCTTAAAGACCAAACCATCTCTGTGTAAAGAAGATGTGGGGAATTTTTAACAATATCTTAAAAGCCTGCTTTTCCATTTTTTTGCTGCTGGAAATGCTAATGTCTTCTGGGTTATGCTGAAAATGAGTGCCTGCCTCTCCTGTGAGTGGGAACTGGTAGGGTTCCTGCGGTCCTTGCTCCCTGCCTGGGGCTGTGCCAGTCTTGGTGACTGCTGCCTGTGTGGAGCCCATGGGAGGTCAGCCAGGTCACAGTGACCGTTCACAGCTGCAGGGACATCAGTGCTCACCACATACAATTATCCCTCCATGACTTCATTCTTCCTTTTTGAGGAGCCCTGAAACCTCTCTTCCTGCCCTAAAGAGACAAACCGCCTGCGAGTGCCGCTGAGCGGAGGTGCAAGCTCGCTGCTAGCGAGTGCACCCTCACAGCCCAGGTGACTTGGGAGTTCACACTGCTTAAACCTCTTCTCAATTCCCACTCCAGCCTCAGAGACGTAGGCATCCCTTTGAAATAACACAGTTTCAAGGTGCTTTCAGCAACCTCACAAGGAACTCCACGAGTGTGTGGCATGCGCAAAGGTGTTACCTCCTGCCCTCTTCCTCCTCCTCCCAACAAGAGACAAGTCAACATCTAGGGCGGTGACACGATCATTTTGACAAAAAGCCAGCTTGTACAGGGCACACAGAATAGTGTCTCGCCAGTTCACCAAGCCCTTAGCAAGAATACGGCCGGTGTGGTCCGTGGCTGGAGTGTGAGAGTGACCTCCTCGCTGTGCGGTTCAGGGCAAAGCTCTGGCTCCTCTGGAAGGAGCACAGTAATAAAATTCAGCTCTGCCCCTTCAGTCTGCAGCTGCCTGACCTCATGCTCTGCAAGAGCAAACCTCTGAGCAAAAACCTTGCTCTCCCTCACCCTCTCTCTTACTCATTCTTTCTTATTTTGCCTTTTTGTCATCATCTTGGGGTTCATCGCTTTGTTTTGTGGGGTTTTTTGCAGTAACATTTTGAACACAAATTAGTGAAGCAATAGCATCCTCTGGAAAAGGCATTATCAAGAATTATGGACCAGTTTGGCCATGCAATGGCCTTGAGGCAAAGCCAAATTGCCAAACCAGGTTTTAAACCAGGTTTTAAACCAGGTTTTAAACCCATAATCCAGGTAATGACCTGTCTAGAGGGTCTTGTGAATGTTATATGCTTGTGATGAGCCAAGGGTTGCTTTTTACTGGGACATAAAATTCTCTGAATGCTTTATTTAACTTTACTGCACTGGATGTTTCTGACTGCCTCTCTCCACTTTTCCTCTGTGAACAATTTCTACAAGCAATGTGTAGCTCAGTTTTTTGCTTTTTCATTTCTTCTTTCTTACTGAGCTGGCTGCAGAGATGGACCTGTCGAAAAAGCTGTAGGTGTATCAGTGCTGATAGGCAGAGCTCTGGCACCCTCAGGAATTTCTCTTTCAAGCCATTCCTGGGAGTGAATCTTGCATACGAAGCCTTTGACCATGCATCGTTTGCTTGATGTCATTGCTTCTCTCACCCTTTCGGCTGGAGACGCATGAATTCCAGCTTAGCATTACCATGCTGGCATCTCACAGCTTTGCACTGAAGTACCAGCCTGTCTCTTCCCTGTCAGAGCCAGGGTTTAAAAAAAAGAGTAAGTAAAAACATGGGTAATTTACATAATTACCCCAAACTCAGGATGCTGTTAAAAGTGCAAACTCTGCATCTGTGCAGCTTCACATGCACATGGAAAATCTGGGTGTGCAAGCTTCTGGGCAGTGGAAGACTGAGATAATGTCTGGTTGAACACAGTGTGGTTGCAGACAAGGGAATCTATAACAATTTGGCACAAGTAGCGAAAAGTTGCCTCTCCACAGGACAAAGGTAAAACTCCATCTTTGATGTTTCCTTCTTTGATGTCTGGGAGTTATATAGTGTGTCAGTAATAAAAGATCAAAGATGTCCCAGGTAAGGAAAAGGCGCAGTGCTAAGCAAGCAGATGTAGTAGGTACAAACTACTCTCCTTTGGGCTGGCACCTTGGTGCAAAGTGGTTGAAAAAACAGATTGAGGGGCAAATTTTCAGGCAATGGAGGTGGGGACCTGCCTTGTAGTTTGTAAAAAAAATCACACTGATCTGTTCCCACCATTGCTAGAAACAGGTACTTTCTCTCCATTGATCAGAGCCCATGGGGGATAAGCAGCCAGTGCTGCATGTTTGCCATGGTGGGAATTTTGTCCCGGGATATTTCAGTGCAGGTATGTACTTTCCTGCACTTAGATGGGTTTTAATCCACAGGGCTGTGTCCACGCTGGTTATTAGCAATGCACTCCAGTAAGAGCTAGGAACTACAAATTCCTGTTGTCTCTGTGCAAATACTACTGCCGTGGTGCTAATTGTCACCATCTTGAAGCCTTTGGGTGGCAGCTTCTAACTCACAGTGCAGGAATTTATTATGTTAATTATTGTTTGCCTGTCAGAAGGGCACCTGCCTGTCTACTCCAGCTCTCCTGGAGTTCTGCACTGAGGTCTCTCTTGCCCTCTGTGCACTTATTTGGAAGAAAACCATTTGACTCCTAAGCAGAAGGAAGAGATTGGTGTCAGAAAGGCTGGAATGGTATCCCCGCAGATCCTTATCTTTGGAGGCAGTGAACCAGAAAGTGTGCTTTTGTATGGTCCTAAGGGGACCCCAGCAGAAAAGCAAAGGAATTTCCGCTTGAACGTGGTAGAGGGGAAGGCGAGGAGATTTAGCTGTTTCTCAATGTTTTATTTTATGGCGTTACTCCTCTTACAAACATGTGACCTGAAAACCCAGTGGGCTGATGAAGACAAGCCATGAATCATTTATGATCGTTTCATTCTGTATTCGTTAAGGGATTTCGTGGTAGTATTGTGTGCCTTAATTGCACTCACATCCCCCCACTCAGAAATTCAGGAGGGTGAGTTGGAAAATAAGAAAAAAAAATATTAAAAAATCCCTAAATCTGTGACTGGCAAACAAAACTTCTTTTCACATCCTGCACTTGCCAAAGAGATCAAAGAAAAATGCAGTCACTTCACCCTCCTTCTGATCACATATTGATAAAGTTTATCTCGCCTGACTTCAGCTTTTAGCTCAACACAAATCCCTCTGAACCAGATGTCATTTATTAGCCCTGCAGTGCACTTGAGTCCAGCGGTGTCTGTGCCGCCAGGCTGTGATAGTTCAGCTCTTGGTGAGATGCAGCACCCATTGTGGGTGGCCTCTTCCCGGGATTCAGGGTGCTGGAAGCAGGCACCGAACCGGCAGCCAACAACCAGGCTGCAGATTTACCTGCTTTTAATGTACTTCAGTTTAATTGCAACAGCCAAGGGGATGGAGGTAAATAAGAAAGTAATTAGAACCATAATTTGGAGATCTTCCTTGTCGCAGGGACACAGATCGTTTCTTTATTCTCCTCCAAAGGGGTATAACTTGGTAATAATTTTGTCTCAGTGACATTTATGGGAAAGACTTGAAAGGAAGAGAAGAAAAGAAACAAGCCAAGGGACAGCTTTCCCTTGCTGGTAGCATGCATCAGAGCTGACATGCTTCTGAAATCCTTTCCAACCCCCCTCAAATAAGCACTTAGGAGTTACTTCATTGACCATTAGAGGACTCAAGAGTTGCTGTTGACAAGCCCTTGTTACAGAGGGCAGATGGTGAGGATCACAGCTCTCGCTTCCCCTGAACCTCTGTGCTCTTCTGCAGAACCTCAGTGGCTGTTCGTGCCTCACCTCGGTCCCTGCCGAAAATGCCACCGTCGTTCCCGGCAAATGCCCCAGCCCTGGCTGCGAAGAGGCCTTCCTGACATTCCTCTGCGTGATGTGCGTTTGCAGCATGATCGGGGCCATGGCACAGACGCCATCAGTCATCATACTCATCAGGTAGGACCGCTGCCGGGAGGATGCGATGAGCTTTACGGGGGCTGCTCTTGGGGTGGGAGCCGGACTAGGGGGACCGCAGGCTACTGCTGGGAGCTGCAGGAGCCACGGGTTCCATGCAGCTCCTGGCCTCTGCCTTTTTGGCTGCATGTCCCCTTGTCAATGAATTTGGTTTAAGCGAGGGTTCAGTGCATCAGAAAATCCTCCTTTGACTAAGCTCTCCCTGGTGGAGACACCTTGTAAGAGCTGCCTGTATTTTCAAAAGATTTTGAACCTCCTCAGCAAATGAGGAACTATGGGCGCAGGCTTTCTCGTAGGTTACTGCCTTTACAAACAGGCAGGAGTTGGGGATGTGAAAGCCTGAGCAGTCCTGCCTGAATTTCAGCCCCATTGTCTCAAGTGTTAATTAAATAATTTTCTCTCTAAGCCACTATTTTGCTTGGTAGCACCTGGTTCATCCATGGCATGGCCCCACCGAGTTCAGTGCCTGCAGTACTGACCTGCTAGAGAGAATACAGGAATTACTCGAGTACAGCTTTGGTGAAATGGGAGTGAGGAGGGACTGGGCTTGTTGCAAAGATCCCTGCACAGGGATGCTGTGAAGAAAGGTGGTAGGCTTGTTCTTACCAAGGCTGGGATTACCATGGGAAGGAAAATACAGAAGTGCAATTTCCAGTCCAGGTAGTAAGGATGTTAGAGCTACATCAGGAAAGGGGCAGAATTGCGGCCCCATGTTCTCAGCATTTAATGGCTTAATAAGATACCTTTAGAGATGGCCTGGAGATCTTGGAAACCATGGAAAAGTGAAAGGCTGCGGCAAAGGCTAGCTTTGGTCAATACCCCCCTGACTAGAGTTTAACCTTTCGCACCCTGGACCAAGTCCAAGACCAGAAGGAACTTGAAAGTCTGAAGGACGTCTCCGAGTAGAGCCAATATGAATAGTTGGGCAAAAGTAGCTTATTCAAATAACTGACCTTGTGTTATTTCCAGACACATCAAACACTTCACCTTATGATATACATATATATCTAAGGCCACATTTATCCAGAATTACTTATCTGTCCGGGCTGTCACTTTCTGAGAATAATAACCAGAGGCATAAATAGCAGATCCATTCTGCTGCCTGGAAAATTCCAATAAAATTCAATCAATAAGGTCTGTATTAGAAAACACACTCTTGAGTGGATCTTGGACAGAACAGTTCTGTGAGGGCATGTATCCCTGCAGGATACAAAATGAGATATTCCACCTACTCATTCGCTTCTCTCTTTGCATCTACAGTAGCTAAAGGGAAATCAAATTTCTCATGATAAATATTGTGGCAAAAGTAATTTGAAGTTTGAAGAGTTCTTTGTTCAAGGGAGCTGCCAGCACCTGTAGGATCCTGCATGGAAACATCTTAGTGTCGACTTCAAATGAGATAAGCCAGTCGCCAGCCAGGAAGAAGAATATGAGGGAATAAGAAAAGCAAAGGGAACGTTAAAAATATTCAGCTCACAGCTGTAGGAAATAAACAATTCACACATCCAAATTAGTAACTACGATCCCCTCAGAATCACAGATAGCTACAAAAATGTACGTGGAAGAGCTGTTTGCCATATGCCACCTCGTGCTCTCCTGCAACTGCCATCTTGGATTGCTGAAAGAAAGTTTGGCATATGAGCGTGTCCCTGGTGTCCATGGCAGTGACAAGTGGCATCGGCAGCTCCTATGGTTAGTTTAAAAATGAACTTCAGTGTCTACAAATTAGATGTTTTGTCTAGACAAGTCATTTGTTCACTGCTGTAGTAAGTGAGAAAAGGAGGTATCTCCAGGTGGCAACTTTTATTCCACTCTAAGATATGGGGATTGACTTTGGTCTTAAATACAAAAAAGTGAACCGGTGGACACTACCGCTGATTAAAAACCCATTGTGAATATTTCACATAGTAATCTATTTTTTTCCATCAAATAAACTTTAATACTCCTGTTTCCTTCATTTCCCACCCAACTGTAGAATCCTATTTGACCCAAGCCATTAACCACTGGAACATTTTTCCAAGGGTAGATACTTCATGGCATTAGGTATTTATATCAAGCCTGGGTGTCTGCTTGAAAATGCTGAAATTCAGCCAGAGGTCATGCAGGAATCATTGTACAATGTTACATGGCCAGTGTAACGTGTGAGATGGGGGCAGGTGATCACAATGGTCTTCTCTTAAATTAAAACCCGTTGCTCTTTCTGGCTGATTTATCACTATTGTCTGATTCCCCTCCAGTGTATTTATACAGAGGACCACCGCTGCCACCGTGGGTGTCACTAGCAGTGCTACAGACCTCTGGAAGGAGCTAATGGAAGAGGCAGCTGAAGCCTTTAAAGTTCCCCTGTGCAATGAATCTATTCATGTGGGGATTGCTGTCCTGCTTCCCCAGCCTTTACATACTGTGAAAATAAAATGCTATTACAAGACTTAAGACCAAATTAATTATTTCTGAAATTCCAAAGGCTTTGCTGAGCCTACCCCAAGAGGATGGCTTTAGCCAGCAGCATCCTTGAGCTAAGCAAATTAGAAAGCCATGAATTATTTTTTTAAAGCACCTTTGAAGGATAACGTTAATGCGATAGAGGGATTGTGTTCGTAGGAAAAGGCAGTGCAGCCGTTGTCTTTCCAGCATAAAAAAAAAAAAATTGCATGCTAAACTCACACCCATGAAAACTAGTCGTCTGGAGCACGTCCGCACTGGGAGGCTTGATTTAACAGGCTGACTGAACCTTGCGGTCCGTCATTCTCCATTCTCTCTTTTGTTCCCAGTAGCCTGGGAAGTTTCAGAACAAAAAGTTTTCTCTCCCTCCAATTCTCAACATCTGGAGCCTTGAAAGCATGGTGGGGAGCTTGTAAATGATGATTTACTGGGATGGGAATTTCATTTTTCCCCATCCGACGACAAGATCAGCTGTTGTTATTAATGACTTAGCTAAATTCCTGAACCTATCACCAATGCAATTACTTTTGGGGCTGTAGGCAGTTCAGGCGAAGGGAGAAGAAAAACCCCATTAATGACTTTTTGAAGAGGTGGTGGTGGCATCCTGGCTGACAGCACAGAATAGCCACGGGGCGTGTTAATCAAAGCAGAACAAGAATCGATTTCATTCTCTCCCCTTCCCTCCTCCCTGCAGAACTGTGAGTCCCGAACTGAAGTCTTACGCTTTGGGGGTGCTTTTCCTGCTTCTTCGTTTATTAGGTAGGTACAAAAATTTCATGTCCTTCGTCCTTCTCTCCCATCTTTTCCTTCCTCACGCAAAACTGTATTTTTAATGTGCAAAAGTTGATGTCTACTGCATGCAACGCTGTGGTTGTTCTGACGCAATGGGGTCCAAGCCCTCACTCCAAAGGATATCACATCAAGGCTCCTGAAGGTGCTTTTCCTGCTCTTTGAATTGTGCTAACGGAAGAAAATGCAGGGTTGCGTGAGAAATGACTGTTTCTGCCATGGTCTCACGCAACCAGTTACTCTTCTATAGCTGTTACTAACATGTCAGCAGCTTGCAAAATTACTGCTGTATAGCATATTGTTGAAGTAGAGGGATATATATTTTCATCCTCCTTTGAGGGACAGGACGTGCATTACATGGTGTGTTTGTCCCTTCCTTCGGGTCTCTCGGAAAACAGTGAAATGAGGCTGGCTGAGTCCTTGTATCGTCCTGCGGGTTAATATCCCATTAAAATGGATACGACTCTTCCTCTGGACCAGTATGTGCTTCTCATGTATGAATTAAAAGAAACACACTGGGCTGTTGTTCACCTGCTGCTCGTTTCTGGATGGAGTTTTTTTCCCCCCTTTTAAGAGATGGCTCCTACTTTAAAGCTCTTCTATTTCAGCTCATTAATCTCAATGATTCAGGGCAAAATCCTCTCTGACCCATTATTGTATGAGTCCGTCTCATGCACAGGGTTTCTGTGTGTTGTGGGGGGGGAATTTACTCTTTTTTTTTTTTTTAAGCAGGGCACAGGCAGTACTTTCCCTGCATAACCCCCCAGTCTCAAAGGAACAAGCTGGACGGTAAAATGCCATCTCCTAGGCTTGCAGCAAGACACTAGGAAGTAGGGGACCAAAACTCCCACAGTACTGTACATCCCGTTGAATAAGTGACCTCATCTATTTACTTATTTTTTTGTAACACCTTATTCCCCGTTAGCTGAAAGGAATGTGGTGGTCCCAGACCAGTTTACAATAAAGCCAATTAGATTTTCATTGCTTTGGGTGAAGTAACTGCAGTCGTACAGAAAGCTCCATCAAGTGATCTTATCCGGAGCTCAGCTAGCTCAAAGGGAAGCTTCTGGGTTGACTTGGGTCAGCTCTGGTTCAAGCCTTGCAAAAACAGCATTTTCTTTAGCTGTCGGGGCTCCTCTCGGGTTTTGGCCTGTCTTCAGCTCTTGCTGGCTGAATGCAGAGTGTCAGCAGGCAAGTGTGCGAGGAGGATGGCTGTGAGCTGTTGTTTCCAAAGGAAAAAGTACTTAAGGGGGGAGATTTTCTCTGTTTTCTCTTTTCCTTTCAAAAGAGAAGCCTCCTGAGATAGCAGCATCTTGAATTCCTCTAAAAGCAGGCTTAGACATGTATGCTTAAGTTGAATAGATCTCTTTTTTTTTCTTCCAATAAAGAAGCCATAATAAAAATTTAAACTCAAATCTTTATACGTTGCGCTGTCACTAAGGAATTCCTATGAAATAAGACAATACATCCTGAAGCATATCAGCAATGTAGCTGGAACCCTCAGAAAATGAAGAGAAAGGTACTTTTCAATATGAGCAAGGGTATCCAAATCTTGCCCTTAACAACCTGAGATTTGAGAATAGCTTTACTGATTTATTTTAAAAGCTTTTCAGTTCACCTTTAAGCTTTGACTTAAGAAGAGAGTGATAATAGCTGCTTCTTGAACCAAAGGAGAGTATTAAATACAGGAGGTATGAGACCCGGAGGTACAATCATAGCTAATAGATTTCGGTAAGACAGAAGCAGCTTTTTTTATACAGCCCTACAGTTTCTGCAATGAAACATATATATATAGCAGAAATTTTTGCAACACTTTGCAGTAAGAGGTAGAACATGATTGAATCTCTTTAATATTCACTGTAATAACATGAAGCACGACTGAATTCTCCCGGTATCCTCCTGGATGTACTATCTCATTCCGTAGGAATTCTGCTGTGAGAGGGGAGTGCAGCAGTGTCTTCATATAAAAGCGTTACTGCGGTTTCTCAGAGAAGAGTAAGCAATGAAGGTAAAGCAATGTTCTTGGACCCCAAGGTTTGGAATGGAAATGTCTGGAATGGCAAAGAGTTTTAGACTTGTAAGATCCTGGATGCATCCTTTCTGGATGGTGTTCACCGTGCATCCTACCAAAGCCTCTGCTTACGCAGGGCACTTCTTTTTGTTTTCCCTACGAGTCCATGCTGTTTGTCTCTCCCAGCATGACAAAAACACAGTGTTTCTCTCTCAGAAGGACTTTCCAATCTGCAGTGCAAGCCCTCAACGCCCTTGTCTCAGGGGGCCAAGGCACAAAGTTGCTCCCGTGAGTCTCTTGTCCTCTGATAAAAATAGACCTGAAACACTCACTGGTTGCTAGAAGTTTTTCATATATTTTTCTTTTAAGGTTTCCATATCTGTGCCTGCATTCACATAGGTGTATCTTTGGAGTTCAATGAAAACAGGTCCTTCCTCAAGGAATTGCTCTTATGAGGAGCTATTACCAGGCCAAATTATCTTGAAAACCTGGAAAGCCAGCTGAAGCCAGCAGATGGGGATGATACCGCTCGCTGAAGTTCAGCCTATACATCTCTCAGCACAGGAACAAGTTAGGGGCTCACACTTCAAAATTATGATCCAAATGCAGTTTTCTCTTAGTCCAGAAAGCGTGTGGCTCCTGCCTCGGTCACTGCCACATCTGGATGTTACCCCCTTAGGTGGCATCCCGTGCCAGTGCAGCACTGGGAACATAAACTGCACTCAGCAGCACAATCTTTTTGCTTTTTTTCTGGCAGAAGCGTAGCTGAGTTTTTGAATTCCAGGTGGAGTGTGCTCTTCCCCACAGCTTTCAAAAAAAAAAAAGCATCTTTTAATTTAGGAGCAGAACCAGCCCAGTCTGGAATTTCCAGTCACTGAAATGACAAAAAGGGAGCTTGCGCTGACATTTTTTCCAGAATATAAGCAGGTTTTTAGATGTGATGACTGGAACTGGTGTTCATAACAAAAAGATTGTCTTGCTTTTCTATCATCTGTTTTTATTTACTACATTTGTGCTATTAATGACTGGTTAAAATGAGTACCAAAAGCCCATATAGCCTTTCTTAACTCCTGCATTTATTAACATGTGAGGAAGATCAAACAAAATCTGCAGAGCACTAGTCATCGACAAAATAAAATAAAGATATCTCAGCTACCACAGGGAACAGTGAAGACAACCAGTTTATTTGTAGTCTTAGGATATGTCATGAATGTCACTATTTTGTTCATGACAAGCTGAAGGAAGGTATCTTTTTTTAAGCCTGGGAATCCAGGTTAATGATGAAATTGGATCCAAGATTAAACACTTTTCTGTCTAGAGACTGCAGTTCTTGTGTCTGTTCGTCTACACGTGTATTTATAGAGTCTTAGGCATCGCAGCACCTACGAATGGCGTGATACTGTCGAGGGTATGTTGTGCCCTTTGGTTTCAGTAGATACGATGCTCTCCTTTGCTTGCTGTCTTAACCTACAGCAGTGATTTTATCGATCAGGGATTTTTTCCAGGGTTTATTTGCTTCCAGCCTCCCCCCATAAATATAACAGAAGGAAGAGAAATGGTTTACATTACGCAGAACATCCACATTTTATTCTGAGTGCTGCGTGCTCAGTGCACGTGTGCTGGCTGGGGAGTGCAAAGTTGGAACACGGATGTCCTAACCACCGTGGGGTTAATGTGAAACAGGGGGCCTCTACAATGTCCCTGTAGGATGGGGAAAAGTAGAGAAGAAAAACATTGCCTTTATTAGTTAAATGAGATTGGAGTGATTACTTTGCTTTAAGATTGCAGCTCTGCTGCAAACTATGATTGAGAAACACTCATCAGTAGTTAGCTGCCGTGGCTGTGGGAGAATCCTGCTGTGATATTTCATTTAATGGTGCACTGAATTTTCCCCATCTTTTCAGATTTAATCTTTGGCATCTATTAGACGCCATTGTTTATTTTCTTTGGACCCAGAGAAAACCTTCTACTGTGTCAGGGAAAGGTCCAAAACTAGATCACAGTGCCCCAGCTGATTTCAGGCTCTAAACTGGAGTGCTATGACATCCTTCAGGTGAACACCCCAGAGTGCAGAATTACCACTATCTAAACAGAGAGCAAGCTGCCAGGCTGTTGTCGTCTTCCTCTTATCCCTCCACTCAGTCTCATTAGGCAAATGAGAAGCTTAATAAAAGCCACTTAAACTTGAGTAAAATCCTCCCTGCATATTGATATCAGCAGGAATCTCTTCCGTAGATGTTGAGTCCAAGCTAAAAACTCATCCACAGACTTTGTTTAGGTTCATTTAGAACTTAAAAAATTAGAATCATGGGCTGCATCTGAGGCCATTAACCTTGATAAAGTATCCTCTCTTTCTGTTCACTGCAATCATGTCTTCTCTCTTTATCATAAGGATCATAAAAGCATGATTTGTCTCTCTTATTTTGACAGGTTTTATCCCACCTCCGCTGATCTTTGGGGCTGGAATTGATTCCACGTGTCTGTTCTGGAGCACGTTCTGTGGCGAGCAAGGAGCCTGCGCACTGTACGACAACGTGGTCTATAGATACCTGTACGTTAGTATCGCTATAGCCCTGAAGTCTTTTGCATTCATCTTATATACAACCACCTGGCAGTGCTTGAGGAAAAACTATAAAAGATACATCAAGAACCACGAAGGTGGTCTCAGCACTAGTGAGTTTTTTGCCTCTACTCTCACCCTAGACAATCTGGGGCGGGACTCGGTGCCCCAAAATCAATCACATAGGACAAAATTTATCTATAACCTTGAAGATCACGAGTGGTGTGAAAATATGGAGTCTGTTTTATAGTGACTGTGGGGGGGGGTGAACTATATTAATAATACAAGGGTCCTTTTTAATAAAAACAAGAAGAGAGTGAGAATGAAGAAACACAACTGCAAAACAACCGCAACACAGGAAACTTTTGTCTTTTTCTCAAAGTCAGACCCAGCCAGGATTCTTGAGAACAGCATCTTTTAATAGGATCACTTGTGAAGTCCTGCGGGGTGATGGAAAAAGCAGGGAGCCGCTGTGGCTGGGTACCAGCCCCTTTGATGACAGTACGAGCTTCCAAGAAGGGCATCTGCTGCAGGGGTTCGTCGGAGAGCTCGGCGGACAGACGGACTTGGGCACGAGGCGTAGAGAAAGCAAGGTGATAACAGCAAGGCTGGAATAGGCGTTGGCGGTTGCAAGCAAGGCCCCAGGGATGCATGGAGCCCCGCAGTGTGGCCTGAAGGGTTAGCCGGTCTGGGTGCTGTTCAAACCCGCTGTGCTCTGTGATGGCAAAGAGGGAGTGGTGCTGGAGCTGTTCCACCAGTCACGCTCTGTCACCAGCCACGAGTCCGCCATAAATACCTTGAAAGCTGCTGGAAACCTTCCAGGTGGCGAGCAGTGTTGTCAGAGGTATCCGAGTCCTCCCAGCCGAGGCTTATTCGCAGATCGCAGCTTTGTGGTTGTCTGTGAATAGCTGTGCTCAGATCTCTCAAACCCAGTAAAGTTCAAGACATTTGCTCACACTTGCCAAACGTGCTGTCATTTTTAAAGGGGGATGAATTCCAAATACTTGTCTCTGTAGTCCTCTGATAAGATTTTTTTAAAACATATTTTCAAATATATGTTAACCCTTAAATCACTGACACTTTTCCATAGGGAGAATTTATTTATGCTAGTTTGGGGAAGGATCCTGTTTAATTCACCCAAACATAATGTGACTCAAGGGGTTTGTTTAATCCTCTGCGGTTTTTATCCATACGCCTTCATTCTAATATGCTACCAAGCCAATGAAGACACATAATATGTTTTTAAAAAAGAGAACGAATGCACTGTGTCTCTATAAAAACAATTGTCAGTTGGAGAATTATAGATAATATGATGATTTACATAATATAGATTTTTCATATTCTGTGTGACTCAGTGAATACATATATATATATATGGAGAGGCTGTTTATGTTCTCTCTAGTTTTTAAAGATATATATATATAATTTGCAATCTAGAAAATGTGTGGTGGATGTTTTCTTTAAAGTAAGTGAGCGCGCGCGTGTGTGTGTGTGTGCAAGATGAAAGGAATACTGACCTTAATCCTGCAACCCTCACAACTGATACTTTTTTTTTCACCTGAGAAATTCCACTGACTTCGGTGGAAGTCACATGAGGAAGGTGGAATAATCTCCCCTCCTGGAGGCCACGTTTTGCCCTTAGATGTGCAAATAGTGTTCCTACAGAAGGCTGGGTTATAGGAGCAGAGGCTGGGCAGCATTGAGCACCTCTGAAATTTTCATTCAGGTTCTCAAGGGGCACCCATGTAGGAGCAGATTTGGCTTTGCTTTTGCAATGCAGTCTTAGCTAATCCTGCAAAAGTCATCGGGAAGCTTTCATCTAATTTCAAGAAGCATTGGGTCAGGCTTATTTTGCATGCATATTTTTCTTTTTCAAAACATTCCTGCTGGGAAGCAATACAAATTGGTTGTATTTGATGAGTTTTCCCCGGGAACCAGACCTATTTCCAATGGACTAAATGTCAGAAGGTTTTTAAGGGTTAGCATCATAATCAAAAAGCTCCTTTTTTTTGGTTTGTATTTGGAAGCTGTTGTGAACTTGCAGATGTTTAGAGAAGTAACCTGGCATGTCGAACTGAATGCTGGACATCCCTTCCATGCAGCTGGCAGAGGGGCTGATCTCCCCCGAGTCCTTGTCCATTGCTGGCAGTGGACACCCCGGAGTTGGCACAATTACAGAGAGTTGATAACTTGCCACTCGTGTTCAACACTTTTTTAGCAGACTTTGCTCTTATCTAGGCACTGAAACATGGGTGTGTGGTATCAAACTGCTTCCACTTGACTGACTTTACGTGTGTTTGTAATTTATGCACAACATTCTATGTTCAGCAACAATAAGGGGGGAAAAAAAAAGGGTGTATCAAATAAACTCCCCTGTGCCAAATACTTGACAAATATTGTAACTGCAGATATTTCATTCTTGGTTTTCAGCCATTTTAAGAATCATTTGATTAATGAAGGAGTTTAAGGAAAAAAAAAAGTTACAAAGCTATGCAGTGCCATTGTTATGTTGGGTGGTAAATGATGCTTTTTAGACCATTAGATTGGTTTAGTATATCCTGTCTGCTAAAATAGATACAGCATCCATAAAACAATGAATTTAAAAAAGGCACAGGGTGCATAACTGTCTCATAAAATATGTATAATTGTCAAGTATAAGCCTTTGAAATCATTCTGTACAGTTCTCTTCATTCTGCAAATTTATTACTTAGACTGCTGTCTTTTCAAATGTTAGCTCATAATTTTATACTATACACACACATTCAGACGTGAACACAAATGTCACAGAATAGAACCTTTCTAAAAGCCTGATTGCTTGAAATTCTATAACGCCTTTCACAATTTCATTTTTTTCCCCTCTGAAAGTCCAAGGTGAAGGAGAAGAGCATGCTGACACGATGCAAAACAAATTTGCAGTGTCCAAGGGCTGTGGTTTGTCAGTACAGTCAAAAGTCCCCCTTGACTGGAGTTATAGAAACATGATTCCAGGGCACATAACTTTTCCCTTTTTCATTTTTATTTTTGGTTGAGTGTTGTTTTTTTCTTTTTTTTTTTTCATTTAATCCCTTCTTTTGGTATGTATGGAGATGCAGTTGAATGGGGTTACTTACATTATTTTTAAGCTGTAACTTAAAATTCCTGCATGATTGTAGTTTTATTTCTTTTGATAATGCAATTTTGAAAAGCTTTCTCCCCATTCCACTTTTTTTTTTTTTTAAGGATGTATCAGACGCCTGCATCATGAAGGGCTTTACTGTCAGTGCTTGGGTACAGATTCAAGAACAGAGCTTTAGTTTAAAGAAAACACACAGACCAAAACCTTCAGCCATCCCAGCAGGCTCTTTGTTTCTTTCTGATTTCAAAACCACAAGCCGGTTTTGCCCGCAACCCAATTTTTGTTATAGAATAACAAATGAAGAGTCTCAGACATCCTCCCGCTTCCCAAATGGCAGTATGGGCCTTCGCCTGTCAGCGCTTCGCTTCCATCCCGCAACTGCCTTAACCATGCAGGAAACGTAAGGACATGGATGGAGTTAGAGAAATGCCCATTCCTGGAAACAGAAACAGGGGCATGGTCTGAGCTGTGCAGTCCAGATCCAATGTTGGAATTTTTTTCTCCTTATTCAGGGGCATTGAAATTCAGGGTTCTGTTGAAATCTCAGTCTCAACAGAAATGTTATTTTGACATTTCCAAGGACTGTGTTCCCTGCATGGCTGTCTGCTAAGGAATGGGACGTTTGAAAAAATAAACTACTTGAGATTTAGCAGTCTCTATGGGATTGTCCAGTTGCCTTGCATGACTTCAGGTTGGGGTTTCCTTTCCCTTGCACAGATACCACCTTGGCGTAGTCCCAGTGGAATCAAGGGAACCCCAGTCTAAAATTGGTGCAGATGACACTAGAATCGGTTTCTTTGTATCCTTGTTAAAAAGGGGATGCATTTTCAGAACCTTCTTTTTATACATGCTGAAATCATACGTTTTTCTGACTTTGCCCAGCACATCTTGGATGTATAGTGGGACTGAAAAGGCCAGCGCTTGAATTATCTAGAAAACCTTCCGTTCCTTGGGAATTCAGCTAATGGAGACCTCACATTGCTGTACCCCTGCGAGATGCACTGAACTACTCAGTGCTGCTACTACTAATCTCAGTTGGGTCTCCCCTTGCTGGGGAGGTGAAATGGGAAAGATGCAGAGAGGAATTTGCTTCAGTTAGCTGAGTTAGCTATGCTTCAGAATTGAACTGATGGTCTGCAGACATTTGGAAAGTGATTGGAGTATTTACAAATAGCTGTGATGCATTGGTATTTTTTTCTTGAAAAAGAAAAAAAATATTAAGGGAATGAGCGAGATTTGGAGTCCCACCTATCCCTATCAGAGTTTTATGTTCATCACATTGCTGTTGGAGGCAACGTACTTCAGGTTTACCTTTGTGTCTCAGTCAGGGACATACTTTTCTCAGTAAACGAGGTCCTGGGAGACAGAAGGCGACTCCAGCTCATAACCAGCAGCTTCATGCCGCAGCAAAGCCAAGACAACCTGGAGGCTACCAGCACTGTGAAGCTTTAGCCCCCGAGTCAGCCACAGCTGTTGCTGCCGTGTGAGAGTTTGTCCCAGCTGGGTGTGTTGGGCTCAGTATTTTCTTGAGACTTGGACAATCTTGGTGTGATATTTGTTTTATTCTTGGCAGGTGATGTGGGGAATTGTCAGTATTAAAGACATACAAATGTTTCCCTGGACTGATGTGATAACAGCTTTGTTCCTTTATTCACAAGGGTTTCCAGACTTATTCCCACTCTGCCTTTAGACACAGCCATGCTCATCTATCCCCCTAATTTCATGTGAACTATCTTTGCAGACAGAAGCAGGTTTGTTGTTCTCTCTCTAGATCTGAATAATGCCTGCAAAGTTCATGGGCTTTCTCTGTGTAGGGCAGAGCACTCTTGAATATAAGCAATAATACTGGCCTGTTCCCATTTGTGTGAGGAGTTTTTTTCTTACCTAACTCTGAGTTCACCTCTCCCAACATCCCATGCTGCTGCTGTGACTCACCTTTTTTGTTGGCAGCAGCTCCAGGAGACAGGCAGCCAAGATACAGTTGCTGTGAACGTAGGCAGCAGTTTATTAAGACGGACAATCGTGTGATGGGAGCCTTTGGCACGAGCCAGGCTCAGCTTCGGTTATCTGATAGTTGAGAATGATCCAAGGGGGAAAGGAACAATCAGGGCATTGTGCCTGAGCCCTCCGGAGTCCCTGAAAGGATTATCCACCCTTCCGTGCTCCTGGATAGACCTACCTGCCCGAGACCCGCGCTTTGTGGGCATTTCTTCCAAACTCGCCATCAGCTTCCTTTCTCCAGCCGCACAGTTCTTCCTTCTTCCCAACGGCAAAGCACAGCTCGACTCTGCCAAGTCAATACGAGGTGCTCAGGGTTACTGAGTGGCATTTAATTTTGCCTGGGAGGCCAGCAGGTCTCACTTAGTGTTTACATATGCTCAAAATACTGTAGTTTGTTCTGCTTTTATACGCTAAATCTATTACTTCTAGGCCGCAAATGATGTTTTCTATCATTCCATTGACATTCCGAGCCAATCTGAGTCTTAATACAATTGCTTCGCTGAAAAATGGCCTTTCAGCAGTTCTTAGACGTTAGGTACTTCTTTATTAACTAGTGATGCCAAGTAAAATCTTTGGCCATTGTCTGTTCCCTGAATCCAGAGGAGCAGAAGGAGGTGGTGTTTTCTTTGATAGACTATGAACATGGACTGCTTTCTTTCAGCTTCGGTCTTGGCACAGCTGCTCAGCTATGAGCATCCCTCAGTCCTGAAAGGACACAGGGAATTCAGGAGGAGCCACATGGACAGAGGAATCCATTTAGATGGCTGCAAGAATGGGACCGTAGGATGTATGTAGTGTATATGCTGTTTTGCTTGTCAAAACCTTGCTTCAGTCTCTATTTGTTTGATGAATGGAGTGACTCCAGGGACGAGGTCTTTGGGATACTATGAGTTTGCGATGTTTCCCCTACTTTCTTCGGATTAAGTGCAGCAGAGCGGAGTGTCACACCCTGGGAAGGAAAAGATTAGCAATACCCTGATAGTTCATAGTGCTGGGCTTGTTGTGCACAACGTTGGTGTCTGCAAATGGCAGAAAGCAATAAGAAGCTTGTCAAGTCCAACTCGGGAAATAATTTATAGCAACTTCATAAATGAATTTTCCTTTTTATTTCTTCCTTGTGAATTGCTAAGAAAACCAAGAAAAGGTCTCCAGTGTATTTGCAAGGTCATTTCTGCATATCATCTGTGGTCTGGAGGGGTTTGGAAAAGCTTGCTTAGAATTCATACATGTTGGTTTGTTCTGACCAGACACAGAAATCATGGGGGATATTTCTGCTCCCTGAGTTCCCTAGACTTGAGTTTTCTCATCAGTACAAATATTTAGTTGACAAACGTGTGATTAGGAATTGAGTAAGAGGATCTTTGCTCAGTGCCAGTGGGCAGAGTGCCACTGGACATACACTGCTCCAGGACAGCCAAAGTGCTGGCTTCCAACTCACAATCCACTTTCCAGGAATATTCTCTCACAGATGCTTGAAATTCTCTCTCTCTCCCAGTGTTCCTACCAGTTAATGCATTCATTTGAGTAATTACTGAGAGCAAACATGAGAAGGGTATGAACCCAGACAAAACCAAATCGGTATTAAGGTGAAGCAGGTGGTGCAAATTTTATTTGCAATGTTTGCACAGCTCTTAGATCGGAAGCAAAAAAATCTCTCGGGAATCAGAGAGTTGCACATGGCCTAACATGTCTTAGTTCTTCCCAATTGAACTGACAGTTGGTAGGACAGCAAAAGGCATCTTTCTCTGCCATGTATATCTTAGCCCTTCAAAACCCTTTTCTTTTGCAGTATGGCATCACACAAATACCAGTGCATTTATCCCTCAATGTAAACTGCATCTCTGTGCTATGTTTTCCGTGCCTCACAACTCTAAACTGTGTGAACTTGAGGAAGAAATGACCCTTGTTCATCGCCCACAACGCTTTCTGCCTGATCGGAGGATGATGATCCCTCCTGAAGACTCACAGCCATTTTCCAAAAGTCTTACATGCAGTGGGACCAAAACCGTGCTCTGTTGATCGCAGGTGGCCTGTAAGCTGTGCTCGGAGGTCTGTAGCTTGTCTACAGCCCCACGTTGCCTTCACGATGTTTTCAGTGCAAAGCACGGTGATGAGGCTATGCACAACTGTCCCTGGCAAATGTTAAGGGTTACTAATGGTCCATGACCACAAAGTTTAGGGTTCTCCATGTCAGCACATGAAAGCAGCTCCCATCATTTACTTTTTGGGAAGGAGCCATCTCGGAGCAGGGTTCAGTGGAAAAGTGCAGCAGCGCTGGGACCACATGAAAGGGAGCTCTTGGTTCGCTTGGGTACCACGTCCGTAGGGAGGAGGGGTGGGGATGGGAGCAGGGGAAGAGCTGTGACCTTTTAAAACCCATAGTGCCTACCACTGCAAATGGAACGCTGTATTGTATTATATTATACGTGACTACCATGTAAATAAAGTACAATAAATGTGGTGTTCGTTAGGATTTTGATACAAGTCAAATGCAGTTTTGCAGAAATGTTTTTTTTTGCCCTGCTGTATGTACTTATATCACATTCCAGGCACAGGGACACGTGGGGTCATGTGAGCTGGAAATGCATAAATGGCATTAGATGGGAAATGTTTGCAGTAAGACTAATTTAAAATTCCTTTTGCCCTGGATGAGACACGAGCACCATATGAAAGCCAGCCAAAGTGAAGGGAGTGGGGGCAGCTTAAATGCGTAGGAGGAGAGCAGCTCTTGACTTGAAGTGGTTTGTGAGCCAAAGCGACAGTGCTGTCCAGCCAGCCCTTGGCCATGCTTCATTCATGATGGAGGAAAAGTGAAGTTTTAGTTTGGCTGATTTCCCTTTGCTTGTTTTCCTGCTGCAGAGGTTGATCGGGAGCATATGCCTTGCCTGCGTAACCTGGTTGTTCTCCACCCTTGAGATCCCTTAGCAGCAGCTACAGCTGAGCAAACTTGAGAGCTTAAAATTGAAAGCAGATTGGGAAAGAAGTTCTCCTGTTCTTAACTCAACCAGCTGGCCCCTCTGAGGCTCTGGCAAACATTGAGGGGCCTTTCTTTTGGCTAATAAGAGTATTAGGAACTCACTTTGTTCCTTAACCCACTCCCTTCTCCATCCTCATGTTTCTCTATGGTGTAATAACAGAATTAATGCATTTCAGTGAGGCAGGTCTGCCACGTGACCCCCAAACTCTGATGCATCTCTTAACTGGGTTGTTGGCGAGAGTTTCTCCAGGCTTCAGAAGCTCAGGACTTCTCTGGCAAGTGTTTGCAGCTGGTGTGTGGATGTAATCTCCCGTCGGTCTGTGGAGGATGCTTCCACACTGATTGTCTCAAAGGAGAAACAAGATCGCCCGATGCAGTTTGTCAGACCTATGGCTCAAAACACCCCACAGAACTCTCTGCAGGCTCCACAACTATTGGAGTATCTACCTGCCTTCGTACCAGACCAGTCAGTGATGTTTGTCCCACGTATCATTGCTATTCTTCATTGCTAGTCACCTGGGCAGAGCAGCATTTGTGGGTGGTTGTATGTGAAGAAGGTTCTTCCTGCATAGAACTTCTCCACAGATGGTCTGTAGCAACGTGCATGGGATCTGGGTGAGCCCAGGTGCCTCTGCCCCTGCCTCGGGCTGTAGGTTAGTCTTTTCCTACAGTGCCCAAGGGAAAGCGGTCCTCCAAAAGGTCTTTGAAGTGTGCTGGTTTGACTGTCGGTAATTTTGCAGATGTTTAGCAGCACTTCCAAAATAAACCAAAACCTGGTTTGGAAAAGGAAATGTTTCACTGTACAATTGATTTAAAAAAAAAAAAAAAAAGAAAAAGAAAAAAGAGAAACCACATGCTCGATATATTTTGAGTACTGTGTTCTGTATTTTTGCAGCTTATATTTTCCAGATGAGCAGTTTAGAAATATGTGATGTGAAATACATACTGTAAGTTTGCTGTAAATGATATTAAAAACACTATTTTCATTCTTCTCCTGTCTCACTGGATGATCTCTTTGGTTCTCCCAGCTTGGCTGGTACTCTGTCTCTCCCAGAAAGTTTTCCATTTCAGTAAAAGCAGAGTTGAGAGTCTGGGTTGGAGGTTTGATGCTGAGGTTGAAAGTTTGCTAGAAATGGCAAGTGGGTCTGAACGTGTTCCCGTGCGTGTGCAGTGCCTTCAGAGGAGAGGTCCTGGTGAAGAAGTGATGAGAAAACATAAGGCAGATTTTTGGAAAGGGGAAGCCGAAGTTTAGTTAGTGTCTGTAGAAAAGGAGAGGGAGAACCAGGACATCTTGGATGGTTGCAGAGGTGGTAAGATGAGGAGGAGCTCAGAGGGAACAGGAGTTGAGCAGTTAGGAAAAATGCTGGATGTCTCGTTGATGACGAATGTGTCTGACACCCTTTGTGTCAGTTCAGCTGTGGAGGCAAAAAAAAAAAAAAAAAAAGAGCTTTTAGCTAAAATAGCAACAGCTAGTGAAGTGGCTGAGCCCTGCAAAGCACCCTGAGCCCCTGCAGCTGTTTTTGCTCCAAGAGCTGCAGAGGCTTCTCCCTTCATCTCCATCAAAGCGCCCAGTGCCGTGGGGTCAGGCCAGCAGAGTGGCACATTCGTGAGAATGCGATGATAGCCATTTCCACTTGTTCTAGCTGCTGCATTGGTCAAAATAAAAGTAAGCACTTATTTGACCCATTATTCTTAAATGTTTCAAATCTGTTGTATGAAAAGAATCATTTTCTCCTGAGCTTCTGCAAAATGATGCTAAATGAGGCAATTACATTCAAACTGAGTTGAATATTCAGTTATTCCTTGTTTGTTCCATTTTTTATCCTTCCCTGTTCCAACTCCCTCTTCGGGAAGGCAGAGGGCAAAATGAAGATTAAAAGTTAGAAAAAAACCATTCCATTTTACTGCATACAGCTTAAATCCAACCACCGTTACTTTGAATTCACTTTCAAACAACAGAAGCTTCGGAGAACGGTTCAAAAAGGAGGGAGTGAGGGAGGAAGGCTGGAAAAAAAACATTTTGCTAAATGTTAACAGCGAAGAATCTTTTATTTATTTCATTGTATTGCTTCCCCTCAGCCTAGCTACTGCTGGTGTTGGAGCCTACGCAGACTCCCTCTGAAGGCATCACTCCTGCACGCTCCACTGGCCGTTCCTTACAGGTCCCCCGCAGTGGGTGTGCACACCAGCACACACCACACACAGCTTTTCAGAGCCTCTCTACAGCCAGCCTAGACCTTGCATTTTGCTGCTACCTCTGACAGAACCTGGTTAATTGGGTATTTACCAAGCTGGATTCTGTTTTGGATGCAGATTATTAACCTTTATGTCACCTAGAAGATATTACACCTGGTAAAGTTAATGTTTTGAGACCGAGAGGTTAATGTGTCAGTGCTCAGCCCTCCCTAATTAGCAGCAGGGCTGTGTGTGGCTGTGCTGTGAGCCCTGCTTTAATTAGAAAGGACTCACAGATGGGTCACATCAACGGCAGAGGTTTATCTCCCTCCTTCAGCCCTCTCTGATGCATCTTCTTCCTCTTGTTCCTGGACTTTGGGTAAGTCTTGCTCCAATGGTGCTAGTCCAGGGAGGGTGTGATCCTGGCAGCCTTCCCAAGGCCAGCCTGCCTGTGGTCTTCTGAGCCCAGGCTCAGCATAAGGCAGTGATAGGGGATGAAGTCTGGGAGCTGCAAGCTGAGAAGGTTGTTGTGTATCCAGGAGTGTGGTTAGCAGAAAGTCTTAGCTCTGCACCAGGTTTGCTCAGCTTCTGAAGCCTCAGGTGATGTTTATGGTGCCTCTGAGCTGGCTGAATGGCATGAAGTAGCTGTTAAGGCTTGGAAGAATTTGTTTTGGGTTTGTATTCTGGTGTTCCTGTGCTTGCAACCAGAGCATGCCCTAGGATGTGTGCTTAGTGGAGTAAGGATCATGTAAAGAGCAATCAGGTGGTCAGGAGTGGAGAATATTGGAAGGATAAAACATGTCATTAGAATTGTGAACTTTGGTACCACAAACCTTGTTTGAAGAGCCCTGCTCAGCTGGTCAGGGAAGATGGATAGATCCCATGTTGTTCACGGCAGGACAAAATCAGGTGTTTTCCCTCTCTCCCTGACAAATGCAGGTCAGGCAGGAGCAAGGGCTTGCGCCTTGCAAGACCAGGAATGGCCTGTCTTCAGAGAGCTGTTTGCAGCTTGTGTCCTGGCTACCCTGAGCTGCCCTGGTCTATGCAGTCTCCTCACTGCAAATCCATAGAGGTCTCGTTACCTGGAGAAAGGGGTTGTTCTGCAAGAGGCAGCTGCCTGCTGGTCCACGGCTCTTCTGTCTGTACCTCCTGCTGTCTGTCTCTCAGCTCTGTAAGGACAGATCCTGGCTCACACGGCTAGTACGAGATGGTGAGATCAGACAGGTACTTTCCGCAGGCTAGGAGCCTGAAGGTTTCTCTTTCAAATCTTGCTTTTTAAACAGCAGGTGTGTTCCTGACAGCCACATGCTGAATCATGTTCCTGTGCCTTAGATGCTGAGACAAAGGGCTTAGGCACATGTTCATTTTGCAAATACCTAGAGCCCTTTAAAATGCTACCATGCTACCTACCATTTCATTATTGTGGTACTGTTGGCCATCGCTGCCTCTATAAGCGAGCAAAATTCCTCCCTGCTCACTGCTCCCAAATGAGCTCACTGCTTTCTGGATGGCAAAGGACACTTCATGTCACATAAGAAGCAGGGAGACGTGCACGTGGAGCTCAGTAAATGTAGGCAACCCGTTTCAAGGCTGCTTTTATACAGGGACTGAAGAAAAGTGCTCAGCATGTTCCCAAGTGATGCTGTTATCTGTGAGCTGTGCTGCAGCAATACCTCCAGTCCCTGACGCTGAACGAGCCGTAACCGAGCCAAGTGCTCTGCAAACTTTGACAACAGCCCGTGATCTACACAAAAGATAACCAGATGGAGGCTGATAAATGAGGGATGGAGGCAAAAATGACTAATCTTTTCTGCCTGCTTGGCAGAGGTGCTGCACATCAAGACCTACCTTGGTTTCATGACTCAACTTTCAGCAGCACAAGGAGGAATCTCAGTCCCCAGCAGGTATCTCCTCTATAGCGTGGTGGATTTCAGCCCTTTTGTAATGTGGCACTTGTCCTTCCACACAAATGCCTCAGAGCTGTGCTGTAAAGTGCAAAAACAAACTGCTAAATACAGCCAGACGGAATATTCCCCATGAGGAAAAAATGTAATTTCCTCAAAATTACGTCTTTTTTGGGGAATATCTCTATTTCAGTGGCATTGCATTCAAACAAAATCTGATGAGCTCACACTGTCTTGTTGGAATTGGGTCACTTAGAGTTTTCTTTGGGAAACCGTAGCTTGAATTCTATCAGCATATAAAATAAATTGGAGTATTTGGACTCTGATCAAAATGAAATGTTTTGATTGCCTTCAAGCTATCTTTTCTGCTTAACATTACACTTCTGTGGAAATCTTGAAATTGAGTATTTTGTTCTATTTTGCAATACAAGTGCATATACACCTTCTGGAATCTTTCACAGATGCTTCTTGCTCCAGACCCCACCAGAAAATACTTCTAGTACATAACCAGCCTGGTGGTTACCTGGGACATGAGAGCAGAGACGGCTGCTACGAGGGAAATGCAAGAGCACAGAGTCGCCCAACAGTTGACCATGCTCTTGTCGGACAACGTGAGGATAAATCCTACTCCTAAGCAAGTAAAGGGTTATCCATCGCTCAGTTTCCTTTTTCCATTGATCCAGTCTTTCAGAGAAGTACTAATGTATTTAAAAGTCAAAGCCAATGGTGCATTTTCCCGGTTAGTTTGAGGCCAACATTCATCTTAAAATTGGCTTTGTGTCTACTCTTTTGCAAATTTGCATCTCCCCCACGCCGGTGCTCCCAGCAGGGGATGAGAAGGTGCTGCCAGCACTGCCCTGCCAAGGTGATGCTTGAGCTGGGCTCACCCTCAGACTGGGAGCACCGTACGCGTGGGCAGAGCTTGCTCATGTCCCCCTGCCCTTGTGCACGGGCTGCAAGAGGCTACATGGCTACAGCCTGTATTTTTCAGAATGCAGAGGTCTCAGTAGGAGGATCCTTATTTTAGAGGTGAAAATCCATGAAGGTGAAGGGCAGCTGTAGAAATATGATGTTTTCACTGGCCTTGTAGGTAGGGAAAAGCTGCTTGAGGAGGACAAAGTGCAGATCACGAGAGTTTGTTCCCTGTTTGAGGTCCGCAGGGCTCACTGGCTGTCATGAGCACTGGCTCAGCACATGGACCTTGCTTGCTGTTACAGTGCTTTTCAGCAGAGCCATTCCTCCGCCTCTCCGGCTGTTTAGTCCATTAGTCACCTCCATGGCCTTAAATAGAAGGAATTTCAGGTTTTCATTAAAAGCCTTGAGCCTGGGATGATGATGCTCAGCAGAGGTCCCATTTTCACCTTGAGGAGGTATCCAGAAAGAATAAAAATGGTCTCATTATACAGCAAGTTAGGAGAATTTCTACTGAGAGGTGGGGAGAAAAGGGGACAGAGACTTATCTTATTCTCAGATGGACTCAAGGTGGCAGTGAGGAGTAAATGTTCTCCTAGAGGTTGCAGGATGGCTGTGCAAAATGAACAAGGGTCCTCAGGCTGCTTCCAGCGGGCAAATGCAGAAATTTGGCAAATTCAGCAACAGAAATTCAGAATGCTAGGGAATGCTCAGGCGGGAGTGGACCCTCATCCTGCTGTTCTCTTAGAGATGGTTTCTAGGATTAAACTTGTTATCTTTCAGCCCTCTCTTCGCATGCAAGAAAGAAGGGACTGCTGAACCTATGATATGAATGACTGAGATGATGATGTTGTCGCGGCAGCCCTTAGAGGACACTGAATGCTACCCTTCCCCTTAGATTAATTAGGAATACATTTAGCTGAAATCCTGGAGACCTCTTTCCTGCAAGCCTTGGGTGTATACAAAGCATATCTTCTCTATTCAGAACATGTACTAATTCCCCACTGAAATCAGTGCTCATCCAGTACTAACACCCACACAACTTCTAAATGCCTCTGGAAAGGAGCAGAGCAACCTGAAAGATATCTAGATTTCTGGATGAAGCCAGAAGTTGGAACACAACCCAACCTTTGTTGAAATGACGTTTGAACAAAAAAGTGGTGTTGTGGGGGTTTTTTAATTATTTTTTCCCAATATTGTAAACATGCTGCTGAACCACAAATGCACAAGGAGAAGCAGAAGAGAGTACCGAGATGCAAATCAAAGCCTGCTCATCACAGGAAAGCACTTTGCAGCTGCAGATGAGGTTTGAGAGGACTCTCTTTGCCCTTGCATCACATCTGATCTGTTTTCACTGCAGGTCATAAAGCCTGGTGTGCCGAGTATTATAAGAACCATTAGTTCATGGGCTTGTTAACAGAAAGGATTTTGTTACCTTTCAGGGTCTGATTCTCATTGAACCAGAGATAGCGCAGTGTAATTTTGATGACAGAGGAGAATCAGGTTAATAACATTTAGGATCGTCTTTTCAGCAAATATTATTTGAGCTGATTCCTTTCTACCTCCCTCCTTTCCCTGCTCTGTTGTTGCCATCACTGGAATTAGCTACCTGGCATTACTGTAGCTGTGTTTAAATGTTGTCATCGCTTGGGTTAAGGCTTTGGAAACAAGTACAGCAGCAGCCTTTTGAGGGCTGCATTGAGAAGGTGAAGGTGTCTGCAAAATGCATGTTTATTTGTTTTTGCATGTGTATCCCTATACAAAGCTGCAAATGGGAATGCAAGGGTATTTAAAAGCCAGGGAAGACAAAACAAGTTAGAATTTTAAAGTATTGTTAGAGCACAGCAGGCCATATGATAGTGGAAATGTGAGACAATAAAAGGGTGCATCAGTCTAATTAGTATGTTTAGTTAATATACTGCTACAATCAAAACTATTCTGCTGGCAGTGCTGCCTTGCAGTGTGAATGGAGTAATTGTTAGAGTTATCTGAAAAGGACAGATGTGTTGTGTGGTTCCGGCATAAAGCTGCATGTTTCAGCAAGGGCAGGAAAAAATATCCAGAGGAAAGTCTGCTACAGTGTTTGTACCTTCTAGAAGGGCTGGAGTTTGTAGGTAGCTCTTGATCAACATTATACGTGCTGAGTTGGACTTTTAGTAATGCCTCTTCTGCTGAAGAAGCCTTCTAATGGTTAAAACTTGGAGACAGCCTGGCCTGGCATCCTTCACCTTTTATCTCTTCTTTTCTAGTTAAGCGCAAACAAAGCTGGAATGCGCCAGGAAGAAAAGTTTTGGGTTATTTCTGGGGAAAACAGTCCAAGAACCTACCACCTGCTTTCATTCATCACCTTTCTCATACAAGGGAGAGAGTGAACACCTTGCTGATTTCAGTAAAACATTCCTCTTAAAAGTAACAACCTTCACAGCAGCCTGTGTTTTGATGGGACATTCTTAAGATCTAATGCACTGATATCCAAGACCTTTCCTTTCTTTAGAGAGGTGAAAATGAGCCTTTGCCTTCTAGAAGCTCACTATAACTAAAAAACCTATCGACTTCCCTACTACAAGCTGTCTGCTTTCTTAAGATGCACTGAACATGACAGATACGCCTCTAGTCCCAGGCAGTGCAGCATTAACTGTGTCTGTGCAACACCTCTACTGCAGGATGCTCTTCCCAATGTCCAAATTGATATGAAGGAACAAAGAGATGCTGTAGCTACACACACTGAAGAAATAGGTCAAAAATAAATGCTATTAAGAACAGAGTAAGTGACTTCACTCTCATCTATACTCCCTGACACACCACTAACTCATCAATATCTCCCTCTCTACGACAACCCTGAGAAAAACAAGGCAATCGAAGAGTAAGAGAGGTTATTTAAACAAGTCTGCTGAGTGGCTTCCAAAAGTATCTCTTGTTTATTATGGATCCTCTGGGATTTTTTTGGAAGCACTCTGTAGAGCAACAGCTTTAAAAAACAAAAAAAAAAAAATTTAAAAAACCCCAAAACAACAAAACCCAACACATTGAAATCCTGAGCAGCTCAGCTCTCTTCCAGCTCAGGTCAATCAGAGCTGCAAGTAGCTATGGAGGAGCTGATTGAGGTGAGAAGGTGGGAACAGTCTGAGTTAGGCATGTAAGGATGTATCCAGAATCCTTAGAAATGTCTTTTAGACTTCTTCTAGTGCAGATTTTAGCCCATCTTTAACAATTGCTATCAGCTGGGCACAAAGGTGTTTCTAAGAGCTGTTGTCTCATCAGTGTTAGGTCAGACTGGCTTTGGCAGATGGGTCCCATGGAGCTGCTGTCCATCCCATGTAGGAAGTGCCACTGCAAATCAAGACCTCTCTGCCCTGACCTCATGACTGTTCTATATTAAATGTTATCATCTCACTAAGCCTAAATCCAAATGGCCGCTTCTGGAGAAGGCCATCCTCTCTGAAGGTGGGTCGTGCTGCTGCCTTCTGGCACTTTGGCCATCCTGCTGGTAGGTTCAGCCGTCTGGGGTATCCTGGGGTCCCTTTGGTGGCTTGGTCCCAACTCTGGGCACCACGGACAAAATCATCACTGACCATGCAATGCACCAGCAGAACAAGGTGAAGAGCCCCCCCCAAAGATGCTCCCCAGCTCAGTAACGTGGGGGCCTCAGCCCAGCGGTGGTCACATCCCCCACTCACGCCTCTGTGCTTGTGCAGAAGTGCTCTAGTCCGCAGGAGCGAAGAAGTTCCTCTTTAGCTTAAGCAACTGTATCTTTTCCTTTTTTATTTAAAGGGCCTTGGTTCAAACGCTGCTGCAAGCCTAGGTGGCCATTTCATAGTTAGAGTAAATAATTTACATGACAAATTCAGACCTGTCTCTTGGTCCTGTATTATTCATGAATGAACGGGCTTGGGTTTTATGACAATATTGCTTATTCAAACACGGTCCATGATGTATCTCAGTCCTCGAGTTCATTTCAATTGCATCTGGCTGTTTGCCAGCCTTTCGTTGCTATTTTCTCTCTTGCAAAATGTATTACCTAGATCGTATTACTTCTACTTGCTTCCTGAGGGACTGAAACTTTTATACGCAGCAAAGAGATTTCTGCATGGCCCTTTGTAGTGAAGCTTCACTCAAATGCATATTTCTGAGAATTTCCCTTTGCACAATTGTTCTTGCAAACAAATATATCGTTTGTATGAACATTCATAGCAAAGGTCAGAAATATCCCCAAGGAAAACACTCAAATGTCATTTATATAAATTTTCACAAACACTTCACCCTTGTTTGCTCATTTTGGCTTGCACATGTCTCGCCCGCAGGGTTTGCGGATGTGAGGGTTTGGCTCCCTGGTGACCTCTAGGCCACCCGTTATCTCTGAGTATCTCTAAATCCCATTTGTTTTGTTGGAGGTGGCGAAGGTAAAGCTGCAGTTTCCCAGCTGCTCTCTGAATTTCTGAGGTGTAGAGCTTCTTGAGAAGGTGTACGCCTTGCGACTCAAGCACTGTGCACTGAAAAAACAGGATTCGCTTCTCAGTCCGTTATACGCTTCCACTTGCCCTTGTTTCCTTAGGCCTTCACTCTTTGCCTGCAAAATGGGAATAACAACAACAATAATGCCTTCCTTCCCAGGTACCGTTTCCTTGTTCTAGCAGCTCACCCTGCCAATTCTACGAGCCGCAGATCCAGCGCCTTGTTGTGTCTTTATGCCCATTCATGCAAATGAACCCTCATCCCAGCAATGATAAATAAACATGCAGTATCTACGTGACACCAGGCAACTGCGAGAGCATTGAAACGTGAATCCATCCTTTTGTATTAATTTATATACTGCTGAAATATCTTATATAGGGGGATAATTGACCCTAGTGCTCATATGAGTGATTTGCTCATACACAGCTGATTTGCTGCCTCTGCGCCTGATTGAATAATTGATGGTGCTTACTGTTTTCATTCATCCCCTGAAATATAAATACGTATAAAAATAATTTATATGTGCTTCATCCCCCTAAAAATAAGCCCATATAAATTAGTGAGAAATTAAAGATAATCCATTTCTTCTTTTGTGAATGTGTGGTCACAGCCTTGAAAAAGTTGAAATCCAAGTGAGAAAACTGACTGAGCGTGTTGTTAATGCCCTCTATGTATTAAAAAAAATTGATTAATTTGCTACTAAGATCCCTTTGGATGAAAAGGATCATGGGTAACTTACAAACCAGTGTTATTTCTCTAGCTATCATTACTCAAAACTGTGAGGAGAAAAAAAAAAACACTTTATTGTCCTCACTTTTTACTTTTTTTTTTCCTGCATTCAGGGAGGCTCCAATTTATCAGATCTCTGCTTTTAATATAGAATTCCTTTAAAAGCCAGAGGATATACCAAGCCCTCTCAGGAGGTGACGAGACTGCTGATCTAATTAGGAAAGGATTCGGAGCATTGCAGCCTCCTTAGATGACTTTACTGCGAGTTGTGGGTGCAGAGACGCTTTTGAAATTCAGTCTGCACATCCTTTATGTGTGTCTGGTCCAGAGACCTCCAAGGAAGCCCCAGGACTCTGCAGAAAATGGTGGCGTCAGCACAGAACTAGGGGAATTTATTGTTTCTGAAGATAGTTTCAGCATTCATGTGAGACCAAAGGAAATGTCTTGATCATTTATGATCATGAGCCATCCTCTGCCATTTCTGACAAGTGCCAGGTGCTAATTCTGGAGTCCTGGCTTAAAATGCCCTGCAGTAGCATCTGAATACTTTATCTCTTTGTACACGCTCTTCTTTGGGCTTTTGGGCAGTGAAGCTACTTTGGTTACAGTGGTGTCAATTTTTTTTGGCCCATGGAGCTACTTCACAGCAATCGGCCAAGGAATTTGGGTTCTTAAGGTTTGTCGAGTATTTGGGGTCCTTGGACAAAATGATTTATGTAAATTCCAAATCTGCAAAAGTCAGATAGGGCATCCTATCCTTTCAGATATTTTGCAGATCTATGCTGCCACGCAGCTTAGCTGAGTTCAGCAGCATTCTTTTGGGCTGTGAAGGGTAGAAAGGATAATGCCAGTCAGGACCAAAGGGCATCAGTAGACACTCAGAGAATCAGGTCTGGAGCAAGGCTGAGGTACATCAATAGTGTTGGTTTGGGATCCTGGATTTGAATAAACGCAGCAAATAATTTTGCTTCAAAGTCAGATGAATGAGCAGAGCACTGCAGTGCTCCAGGACTGGAGGAGAAAGGCGGCCCAGGCACTGTCAGATCCGCAGAGCACGGATGATAGCAGGAACAGCCAGAGGGTACATCTTAGGAGTGAAGTACATCTGCAAGCTGTGGCAAGTGGATGATTTTTGCACAGAATTTTATATATTCCAGCCTGTGCTACTTCTCCCTTCATCAACAGCATCCAAGCAGCAAAGTCAGCAGGCACGTGTGTTTGCTCAAGGCCAAATACAGCTCTGCTGTCATCACTGGAGGTAAGGACTACCTGCCGAATTAGTACCTAACTGCTTATCCACAAAAACACTGAAGTTTCAGGAGACTTGAGTCCTTTCAATACTCCTGTGGCTTCAGCGCAGGATATCAAAATCCAACGCTGTACGCAAACACCTTGTGCTTTCTGGTGCTGCTTTGCTAACCAGATTAGGTTCCCCTGCTACCTTACTCATTTTGCACTCATTAAAGCTAAATTTAGAAATGAAGGCAACTCTTCTCCCCTCTGGGAAAGGTAATAGGGGGAGTCCTTGTTGCAACAAGCCATGAGGAGGCAGAAATAGCATCTAGATTTTCTCTCCCATGAGAGACAGAAATGTGCATGGCTCTGTTGAGAGAGAGGAGGAAACTTGTGCCCAGTTTCCTTCTGCATAGGACACTCGTTGGACCCTGGGTTTAAAGAAATTTGTGCAAATTGTTGTTGAAAGCATGCAGGAAAAGTTTTCTCTGACCCAAATCACAGGCGTGAAGCAGTGGCAAGAGATGTTATTTGTACTGGCCAGGTCTAGTGGAGTGGCAGCTGGCTGCTGCGTTTGGACCGGTCAAATGCCATCACGATGGTGGGGAACCTCAGAAGGATCTTGGAAAACTGAGTGAATAGGTAAATCTGAGCTTCAGAGTAACTGACCATAATGAATCTAGGGGGAAATAATCTGAGCCATGTCTATGTGTGCTGAGCTTGGACTGGGCATAGTTGGATTCACTCTTGACAGTTCTCCAATATCATTAGTTCAATGTGAAGTGGCAGCCAAAAAAAGCTTGCAAAATATTGGACATCATCAGGAAAGCTGCTGAGAACAAGATATCATTTTTGTCATTTTGCTTCTATATGAGACCTTGGGATACACCCACCCTGCGGGTGGGATATTCCTGGATTGGTGGTGGAACTCCAGGTACTTAGCTTTGCCTTGCAGCTCTGGGGGCTGCTAGATGCTGCTTTCACCCAGCAAACTGGGGAAAGCATGGGTTAATTTTGGCTTTGAGACAGGGCAACCAAGCCTGGAGATGACACCATAGCTTACAGCATTCACAGAGGCTCTGACCAGGAGAAATGGACTGTCACTAGCTGTTAAATCTCTGAAGGTGGTTGTCAAAAGACAAGCTCTGTGTCTGCATCTTTACGAGATTCTGGAGGCCTGGTGGGAAGTGCTGCTCCTTTCCCAAAAGATACAGGCTGAGAGCCAGACCCTCTGCCGCCACTGAGGCTTGTGCGATGCACCTGTGCCGTGCAGAATTGCAAGCAACAGCCTTTAGGAGCAAAAATGACATGTTTGACCATCATGGGGAAAAAAATAATGAGGAGGTCTGTCAGCACTTGATTAATGAAGTATTTCCCTGTGGAGAGATCTGTGCACAGCTTTCTGCCAGGCACTCTGGCAATGCCAAGAATGAGACATGGGATCAGCACCTCTTCCAGAGCTGAGAAATACAAATCCAGCAAACAAACAGAGCCAGCTTCAGTAATAACTTCCAAGGGAAATTGCACTTATCAGCGTGATTTGATAGGCAGCGAATTTCGAGCAAAGAATATTGTTGGGTGAACAGTGTCTTAAGCCCAGGTTTTAATAATCATTTCCTGGCGGGGGTGAGGAGGCCAGCGCAGACTCTCTTGTTCAGCTTGTTCCAGGTCAGCCTGAACGTGCACGTTTTGACTGATGCGTAGCAGCAGATTTAAGTCAAAGGCAGCAGCTGCGACCCCCTGAGCCTTGTGCCCACCCTTCGTGGGACACTGCATCCCTCCAGGCAGGGACAGCGGATCCGCGTGCTCATCTCCCAGCACACCACGGCTTTCAGCCACACACTCTCGAGTCACCGATGACGGCTTCAGTTCACCTTCACCGTGAAGCCGAAAATTTCCCTGGCTCAGGAGCTGGGTCGCGACGGGATGGGCATCCCTGGCTTAGTGCCTCATGCTGGAGAAGTAGCGGCTTCCAACCGTCTAGTTTTGATCTGCTGCTGTAAGTTGCCCAGAGCCTTTCGGCAGCCTGAACTTTTCTCTTCGTGCGATGAACTTCCTCCTGGTTTGTTTACATTTGGTTGGCGCCGGCCTCGGAGATGGGCTGCGAGTGCCAGTGCAATTCCTTTGGGGGGAAAAAAAAATCTGCTTTGACTTCCAAGCAGAGATAGTGATTTTATTTTTAGAAAATAGAACTATAAACTCAGCTTATGCCAAACAAACACTATGCAATGCCTGTATTAAGCTGGTGTGGAGGGAGTTATGTCAAAAGAGGATGATATTTGTCAGTCACCTGTCTGAGTGCTGGGAAATGCTCTTTTCTTTACATATTGAAAGCTTGATTTTCACCCTGCCTGCATCCTGGCCTCACTTTTTGCTCAGATGAATTCTGATCTCAAGCCTGCAGAGCTCAGTTAAAAAAAATACTTTCTTTTCAGCTTAGTACATAGGTCTGTAGCAAGCAAGAACTGTGGGCAAAATTGCCTAACGGGCAAATATGAGGATGTGCTTGTGATAATTTGTGCCCTCAATAGAGCACGTATAGCAAGGAAGAGTAAGTTGAAAAATCATGTCTTTAACTGTCCATCTACCTGACAGGCACCTAGATAGGCACATTAGAAACCTGATGGATAAAATAGGATAAAATAGACGAGGCAGAAGTAGCAGGCTGCTGAATTACATAAAGTACAGCCACAAATTCCAGGCACAAAAAAAGGAAGGACAGCTTAAAAAAAATTATAGCTTAAGTATCCATTTCTAGACCAGTACTTGTGATGCTTGCAAACAGATATATCATTTGAGTCCAAAAGAGATGAACTATTTATTTAGCATGAAGATTGCCCCCAGCAATTGTGAATCGAAGGTTATCTAATGTCTTTGCCATAGGCTGTAGGTGTCTGGACAGTTAGCATATGCAAGGGAATTACTCACAGATAAGCATCCAGTAATTTATACAGAGCATTCCAGATAGAAACCTCTTCCGTATCAATTTCTGCCTGCTCTATAAACTGCTCCCATTTATCAAGCCAGATAAATTCACAGGCAGGCAATGAGGGTGTGCTGAGATCTATGTATACTTTATCAGTTAATATTCACTGAGGTCCCTTTGACATGATTGGAGTAAATCTTTCTCTCTTTTTCTTTGGTTATGACCAGTCTACAATCTTCCAGGCTAAACACCATTTCCATGAATGAAGAATAATACTGAGACATAGAGGGAAAAATAATACGTAGAGAGAATGCATTTCATCTCACTTCGGAGGTAATGAGACAGTTTAGTATGACATGTCATTTAAAACCAGGTTTTTCTTTTTAATAGATTCAGTATCCCTGAAGAAGTGACTGACAGATCAGTGCATGACATATTTCTCCCAGGAAAAAAATTTGAGGTTGACACAACCTCTGCAGCGGAGGCAGCCCCAGCATCGCGCCCTGAGCAGCAAAATACCCCAGGCTCCCTTCGTCCTTTCGGTGGGCTTTGTCTGCAGCCTGCTGCCGTTCGCCAGAAATTCCTACTCTGTGCCCCGTTCTCCCTGTGCTGTGGCTGCCAAGGGAATCTCAGCTGAAGGAGCGTTTGAGGTTTTGGTTGGTTGGGAAAATCTAATGAGACTGGGAGTCTACTGAGGACTGCATGGATCCAGCAGCTTCATTTTGTGTAGGCTGCCAGCAGCCCACTCCGAGCTATCCAAACCGAACGCACAGCTGTTTACTCAAACCAGACAGATGCTTCACTCCTTTTGAGTGTGAGCGAGGACTTCAGAAGTGCATCGCAAATGGAGACAGCGCCTTTCTTGTAGAACAAAGGTGTATCACCATGATCCCAGACATGAGAGATGTTCACATACTTGGATAGAGTCCACACATGGCTCTTAAAAAAAAAAAAAAAAAAAAAGGGCAGCACATAATGAGTCCTGGCACACATGTACTCAAGGCCATCTGTTAATGTGGTCTTTTGCCAATTTGTAGAGCTAGGAACCAGTCCCTGCAGGTCATAGTTGCCAAGATGAGATGATGGGCTTAGAAAAGGCACTTGCAGAATGTGCTAATGGCCACTGTTTATCAGAAAAATCTTCCTAGCGATGAACGCCATCAACGGAGAACCATACTGCTATTCGGTATTTGGAACCACATCAGCTGACACTGGTGGAACGTTCCTACCATTTCCTGATATCTCTGCCCCTGCAGTGAAAATTGGAAAGCTATAATCCTTTGTAAACACAGTAAGAAGTGAACTTCTAACAGCCTACTGTATAAGTTATTTCAGTATATTTCCTTTTGCTGCATGACTAGATTCTCCTTCACGGGCCGAGGCTGGAGAGGAATTGATGTACACCTGAGCATACTCAGGAGCAAGAACAATACAGCTTACAGGATGGATAAAGAGCCATTGTCACCTGTGTCAAGCACAAAAACCACCCTGAGCTGTTCATTGGCCACGTCTGGAGTCTCACTTGCAAGACACCCTTGTGCAGGAGCCTTCCCTCCCCTGCTGATCTCCAAAGTACTGGACCGAACCTCAGGAGACAGCCAAATAAGGAGGAAGGAGCCAAGGTTACAGCTACCAGATAGCTTAAAAAACAGTATATTGTTGATAAAAAGAGCCCTAAGCAAATCAGATTTATTTCCTAATCAGTGGCTGGCAATGTCATCATCATACATTTGCATAAGCAGGATGTTTTATGCATTGTTTTTCTTTGAGCAGGTACCTTCTCATTTGTGTGCACTTGCTGATGTGCTCCCTTAACCTGCCACAGGCTTTCCCAAAGCTTGTGTCTGTGAATGCTTCTCAGATAATAATTAGGACTATTCACCCTCTCTACATCCTTTTTCCAACAAAGAATTGAAAAATGCAACCTGATTTTCTTAATTCATTTTTTTTTTAATCTTTTCTTTCTTGTTCAGGTACTAGCTGTATGGAGGGCAGGTGCCTTTTATCAAAACACAAGGAGTCGTCTTCTCCTTAGGAAATGTTTATGTGCCTTCCACAACACCAAACTGAGAAAATGGATTACCTCTAAGAAAGCCATCTGTTTCAGCATCCTGTGAACTCTCAGGTTGGTTCTTGCGTTTTATAAGGCATTTGAATCCTCCTGTGATTTCTCCCTTTCACCTGTCTGCCTGTCATAAAAATTATTCTGAAGGCTCAATGTACCCCTTCAGACATGTCAGTGCCTGAATTTCAAATGTTGTTTTAGGGTTGCATTATTAAAAATACCAACAACAACAACAACAAAAAAACCCAACAAAAAATCCCTTCCTATTATGATTTAAGATAGATGATCACAGTCTAATGGGAACTGGATGAGAAAATGAGATGAGGTGGGAATTTGGGAAAAATTTTTTCTTATTTGATAGTAAATCAACATTTTCAGTCTCTAAATCACAAATTATGAGAAGAAAATGGTTTCCATAGACAAATCTATAGCCTTCCAAGAAAAACCTGAAATTCTGGGAAGGTGTTCAATGTATTGTGTAGAAGGATATGTTTTGCTGAGAACAGAAAGGATTTTTCAGAGGAGGGCTCCAGCTTGCCCCAGCTCCTGTGTCTTGCTTGCGTACACACCCCTAGCTGCAGAGCTACAGGCTTTTTCTTGGAATAAGTTGTTATTATTGGGGAATGTGGAGATTCTCCAGACTCCAGAGTGGTGGTTCTTACAGTCCACTTTGAGTCTTGGAAAGTTCATTTATTCCAACTACATTTTCTTCAATTTGCTCACCTTCCTCTACCCATGTCAATGGTCTTGGGAATCTGGAGAGGTCCCAGTTGACTGGAAGCTGGCAAACATTGTTCCAATCTTCAAGAGGGGCAAGAAAGACGACCCTGGTAATTACAGACCTGTCAGTCTCACTTCAGTGCCTGGTAAAATTATGGAGAAAATTATGCTGGGAGTTATAAAAAAACACGTGAAAGACAATGCAGTCATCGGTCACAGCCAACACAGGTTTGTGAGAGGAAGTGCCTGTTTAACAAACTTAGTTTCCTTTTATGACAAGGTCACCCATCTAGTTGAGCAAGGGAAGCCAGTTGATGTCGCTTTTAGATTTCAGTAAAGCTTCCGATACTCTCTCAGTATCCTTCTGGACAAAATGTCCAGCACACAGTTTGACAATAACATAGTGCAATGGGTGAGCAACTGGCTTGACAGGTTGGGCCCAAAGAGTTATGGTAAACGGGGTTACATCAGGCTGGCAGCCAGTCACTAGTGGGGTTCCCCACGGCTCAATTTTAGGGCCAGTTCTTTTTTAATGTTTTCATAAACAACTTGGATGTAGGATTAGAAGGTGTTGTGAGCAAGCTTGTGGCTGACACCAAATCAGGAGGAGCTATTGATTCCATCAAGGGTGGAGCGGCCTTGCAGAGAGATCTGGACAGATTGGAGAACTGGGCAATCACCAACCGCATGAGGTTTAACAAGGGCAAGAGCTGGATTCTGTACCTGGGAAGGGGCAACCCTGGCTATACACACAGACTAGGCGATGAGAGGCTGGAGACCAGCCATGCTGAAAGAGACCTGGGTGTCTTGGTCGACAGCAAGTTGAACGTGAGTCAACAGCGTGCCCAGGCTGCCAGGAAGGCCAACTGTATCCTGGGGTGCATCAAGCACGGCATTGCTAGCCGGTCTAGGGAAGGGATTGTCCCACTCTACACTGCGCTGGTGCGGCCTCACCTCCAGTACTGTGTGCAGTTTTGGGCGCCACAGTACCAAAAGGACATTAAACTATTGGAGAGTGTCCAAAGGAGGGCAACAAAGATGGTGAAGGGTCTAGAGGTGAAGACTTATGAGGAGAGGCTGAAGTCCCTTGGTTTCTTCAGCCTAGAGAAGAGGAGACTGAGGGGAGACCTCATCGCAGCCTACAGCTTCCTCACGAGGGGGAGCAAGGGGGCAGGTGCTGATCTCCTCCCTCTGGTGACCAGTGATAGAACCCGAGGGAATGGAATGAAGCTGTGACAAGGGGAGGTTTAGGTTGGATATCAGGAAGAGGTTCTTCACCAAAAGGGTGGTCGGGCACTGGAACAGGCTCCCCGGGGAAGTGGTCACAGCACTGAGCTTGCCTGAGTTCAAGAAGTGTCTGGACAATGCTCTCAGTCATATGCTCTGATTCGGCTGGTCCTGTGTGGAGCCAGGAGTTGGACTCGATGATCCTTATGGGTCCCTTCCAACTCAGGACATTCTATGATTCTGTGTCAGAGACACTTAGTTTTTCCTTAAAATCCAAGTGGACATAAGATGGACTAATGCCAAAAAAGCACTCATCATATACAAAAGCTACCCAATAAATAGCTTTCTCGGCTCTAACACAATACATTTTCTGCAGTAAAATACAGAGCACTTAAAGAGCATATGCTGAAAATAGAGTTCTCGCAAAGCACACAGAAATTACTATTAATTTGAACACGTTGCTTATTTTTGGAGTCATTAGTTGATGCAAGGGGTATGATAATGGGATACAAAACTTTTCTCCTCTGGATCATGGGTTACACTGTGATCCAGAGAATTAGTGACTGAAGTAATTAACAGCCGCTATCTGCTCAGTAGCGTAACTGAAATAGGATTAAGCTTGTCCTTCCGACTCCAAACAGACCAGTGTCTCCATTACCAAAGCCACCAGTACAATTAGCACTAATGGACATCTCTTCCTGAAGAGATATGGCACGTGCACAGCAATTTTCTCTGTAGAAGTTACTTGATTGGTAAATTTTCATCCTGGAATCTAATTGGGTTGCTTTTCACTGCAAGAAAGGCTCAGAGTAATGCTCTGTAATGCTGTAAGGAATAACGTGGCGTGGATGAGGGTGGTGTGGAGAGGTTTTGTGATCTGGCCTGTCCTCCCAGGAGAGCTGGACACTGTTCCTACCCCTGGTGCACAACCCTGGGCAAGCTCCATCGTCCCTCTGGGACTGTTTCCCTTTGTAGCTTTCCTCTCCTCACGTCAGAGCTATTCGCACTGGAGACCCTTATGCTCCGCACACCCTTGCTCCCAACACGAGACGTTCACAGTTCATCTTCCTCCTGCCTGATTCAGCAGTGACCATCTAAGGGGGCCGTTATTTTCATCTCTAATTGAATGACTTTTCTCTCTTCCTTCCTCATTTTTTTAAAGAACTGTCAGTGAAATCATCACTTAAAAAAAAAAAAAAAAACAATAGATGAACTGAAGCATCCTGAGCAGAAGTGCCAGTACTGATATTTTTAGCAGGGTCTTCTGTGGCTCAGAGCTGCGGCAGGCAGGAGGCCCTGGGAGGTGACCCACCAAATCCCAGGGTTGGGCGCAGGCTGCTAGCTGTTCAGCAGGTACGATGACCACCAGTCAGACAACGGCATTTTACTTTGCCTGAGATAAAAACCACATTGTACCTCTGCAGCCCTCTCAGCCAGGGAGATGCCAGCACTTCGATTAAGCCACGCTGGGTGGTGCCCGCATTATTATCTGTTTTACAGGCAGAGAAACCGAGATGCAGGGAGATTAATTGACTTGCTCAGATGAGGTGAGACCAGAGAGAAACCCCAGAAGCGTAATTGCCTGCGCTAACTCTAATTGCCAGCACACACATTCACGTCTAGGAGAGGCATCTGGAGGAGTGGGGGATGTAGAGGCATCCCCAGAACAAAGCAAGAAGCCATGACTGAGGGCACCGGCGAGGTAGGAAACGGGGCTCCTCTTTCTGTATTGCGTTATAAGTCTCAGTTGCCTGGTTCTGGGGCCGCCTGATATCCCAAGCATTGTTTGAAGTATGAGAATAGCAAAACCCAGATATTTTTGAACCAAAAAAAAAAAAAAAGCCATGAGCTGAGCAGCCAGCCCTCGGCCCCATCCTGAGCCCGCGCTCTCCAGGCTGGAGGCACCGCTGTGTCACTTCTGCCCCTCTGGAGCAGCTTCAGAGCCTCGTCGGAGTTAATCTTTCGACTTAAGTGTTTTGCCTCCTCCCAGGTAAAAGAGAGGTTTTGTTATACTGGCAGGATCCCACTGAGCCAAAAGTAGCGTAAAACCCACTTGCCTTGTAAACACGGCACAGCAGAAGCCGTGTGTCTTTGGGGCAGAGCCGTCAGCCCCGCAGCACCACCGCTGCCCGCCCGGCCCTTTGTGCAGGGGAGGTTTTAATGCTGCTTTGGCAGGATAAGGAGCTTTTGTCACTGTTATTAAGCAAAGCCAATCACTGTGCTGCCGAGCATCTCTGCAGGCTGCAAGCACACCTGATAACCAATGGGATATCTAAGCTTACACTTTCACTTAGGGGAAGCTTTGTTCTCCATTGCTGAATTGACGTAGAAAGAAAGGAGAGAGGTTTTCTCTTCCCATTCAGCAGCAGGTGATGGAAGAGGCAAAAGTGAACATCAGCCCCTCGTCCGCAGCAATAAGAAGTGATGGATGGTGGCCCCTTGGTATCCCAGTGGAGAGCCGAAGATGCTGGGAGTTTCATAGAGGTTTGTCCCCATCTGAAGTCCTGGGATTTGCTGTGCAAAATGGATTTTGCAACAGCTCTGCTGCTGTTGCTGCAGTGGCTGTGACAATGCACGAGTGTTGATTTTCATTGTGCGGTATTCTAGTGAATGAATAAATCGACAGCAATTGGGGCAGTTATTTTATTGATTGACATCCCAAGGGAAGTGCTACATTCGTTGCCAGGAGTAAAACATACTCCACCACATACCCCAATAACCACAAGGCCATAATTTGACAGCAATAATATATGACATGGTAAATCACGGCACTGCCTGCTCCCATAGTCCATCTTTGCACACGTCAATACAAAACCTCTCAGAAGATGACATTCGTCTATCTGAATGCAGCAGCTGGAAGCTCTGTATGAAGCTCCTCAGGGACTTTCCCAGAGGCCAAACCATTTTATTATGTGATCAGTCATGGTTTCTCAATACCAGATTTTGCAGAGGAACTTGCTCTGCCTTTTCACCCTTGCAAACCATTCCCCTTTCCCCCTTCCTTTCGCTATTGCTGTACAGGATTTTGTCCCCATTCCCTTCAGCTTCCCTTTCCACTAGTTTTGTGGTTCCTGATTTTCAGTCATCTTTTGGTTCGGAAACCAAACTTTTCATCTCTACTTCTTCATCCCCCCAATTTCCCCTCTATTTCCTTCAAAAGTGAACACACAAATCAGTTGCTTTTTTTGGTACAGCCTCTAGTATATCCCTCCAACACCTCACACTCAGTGTATGCTATCTTTTTTTTCCCTTCTGCCCACTATCTTTCTTTATTGTCCATTCTACTCAGTTTTCTTGCCAAGTGGATATATCCTGCTGAGTTTTTAACTTGGGTTTATTAATTGGAATTAGTCAACCTTGGTTTTAGTAAGCAAGCAGTTTTCAAGGTGTCTCTGCATGTATCTCTACCACTCTCTAATATCTTTTTTTCTTCGTTTGTTTTTTTTTTTTTTATTAAAGCAAGTCCTGGCTCTTTTTTGCTTCTTACCACAACTTCCCTTCGATTCAGTGAAATCCACTTTTCCTGCCTGTCAGTACCTTTCACTTGCCACAGAGCACTTTTTCCAGAGGGCATTCCTCAATCTGCTCCTCCACTGTCCTGCATCTTCCTTGTATTCTTCGTCCTAATTTCTGTCTTCCTCCATGGTTGACAGCTTTGTAGAGGGATGCTCCTTGGAGGTTTGCACCATCCCATGTCTGTGCAAGCCGCTCTAGAAGCGGTCGGTGTATAGCTGGAGAAATCACCAGCTCTTCTTGGCAGTGACAAGGTAAAGGCTTTTGGACACTGCAGTCCACGAGGTTATCTTTGCTAGAGGCATTTGAAATACTTGTCAAGGAATTAATTTGTTTTAAGTTTCAGCAGGACTGTGATAGAAGCACAGGATGTGTGCCAGCTCCTCGGCACAGCTCAGCAGAGGAAGGCTCCTCTCGCCAAGCCCTAGAGCCTCCTGCCTGGGTCAGACTCCAGCTAATTGCTCTGTGACCTACAGAAGAAATGCAAGAGCATTTCACAGTGCTGTATCCCAGGGAGAGCCAGGGCTTTGCACTGCTGTTGTAACTCTTAGGCTACCCCTCATGAGTCAAGGGGTGGAGGATGTAAAGCAACAGAAACAAAGGGAAGAAGCTGGGAACCTGATCAGAAGAGGAGCAACAAAAGAAGTTGCAGCTGGCTTCTGAGAGAAACTCCAACAGCTCATTGTAAAAACACACCCTCCTCCTTCCCTGCAAGAGGGCACATCTGAGAGCCAACTTTATCATGTTGAAGCAGTAGTGGGTTTTTTTTAATGGATGTGGTTTGTTTCTAATTTACTTCTGTAGCTTGGTGATTCAAAGATTTTTTTAGTAATTTCTTGTGTTGTGGCCCCACAGCCATGCACTTGAGATGGCTCCTTAATGGATCTACATGAGGGTTGTCATCTGCGGTCCCACAGCAACTCACAGATGTATTGCGAAGACTTTGTATTTAAATAAGGTGTCAGCAAAGAACAGATGTAACACGCATACTAGTGATGCTCTGTTCTCTCCATCCATCTTCTCATCTATTTGGGTAAGCAAAATTCATCTGCTACTGGCTGTATTTTGGTTTATTGTCCCAGCTCAGGTCAGGGGTCTTCCTGCCTTTCTCATTTCAGGAATAAAAAGTTAGAATAAATGTCTGCAGCATCTACTCCTGTGTAATTGCCTTAGCTGGTTCTTTTGCCAAGCTGCTGTGTAGAAAAATAAAAGTGCATTTCATAAGCTTAATGCCAGGTTTGGTGTGCTCCAGCAGCAAACCCCACCTTGAAATTTAATTCCAGCCTCCGTCCAGGGTATCCTTTCAGGTCTTGGTTGAGCAACTCCAGTTGTGAATTTGACTCCAACTCTCAGACTTGGACTGACTTCTGGGCATTTGTTGAGCTATTTTAGATCAAAGTATCAAGTTACTCATCCTACCCTTATGTCTACACATTGATCAGGTTGTAAACAGATATTCTGAGAGCATTCAAAAACTCTGTTGGAATAGAAATAGGACACTGCAGCAAAAAACCAGTCAAACACAAACTACCAGCACAAAGCTGTAGCTAAGAGCACAAATATGAACTGTGAATGAATAAGGAAAGAGATTGTAAGTAAGTCATGCAGAGATGTTACATCTAAATGCAATGTCAGTGAGATCAGTTTTGGTACTTTCTTCAGTTTGGGCATCTAAAACTCAAAGAAAGATGTTGGAAAAATTGGAGAGAGTTCCAGGAATGATTTAAGATCTCGAAAACCTGCTTTATTCTGAGAGGCTTAAGCCCTAATCTATTCAGCTTATCCACCAGAATGCAAAGAGCTCATTCAGTCACCGTCTGCAGCTTCCCACTTGGGTTTGAGATTGCTCACATTTATGGCTCTTTAATCTTCTTGCAGTGGGAACTGATCCTGGATACACTCAGACTAGCAATATGGTATACTTTAGCGATGCAGGTAAATAAGCCTTTCAACAGCTGACCTACAGATGTGATGAAGTCTCTGTCACTTGAGATCTTTAAATCAAGACTTAACATCTCTTTAGAGGTTGTGCTGTAGCACAGACAGGACTTACAGGCATGCCTGCAGTGTAACTACTGCTGGAAGAGGTTCTGCGGTCTGGTAAAAAAAATGCTGTATAAATAAATTAGCACAGTCATTGCTTCAGGCCTTAAAAATCTATTAATACTTTCAATACCTGATTTTTGAAATAATCATGCCTTCCTTTTACAAACTACACGCCTGAAACTGCCATCAGATTATGAGTTAATTATGCCTGCGAACAGCTCTGGATTGTACAACTGAGAAATCCGAGGCAACAAAAACTTAATTGGCTTTTCCAAGGGCATCCAGCAAATCACTGACAAAGCCAGGCACGGAACCCAGGGGAGCTGGGGCTTCCTCCTCGTGCTCACTGCATCTCACACTTCCAGCTGCTAATAAAAGCGATAGCATCGAGTAAGAAGTGAGGGCCTTTGAAATCTCCTGAAGGGCAGGGTTTTGACTCAGCATTATCTGATTCTGTGCTGGAGGGGGATATCTCCCCAGTGACAGTCCATCGATGGTAATTGATGAGCCTGGCTCCTGACACAAACGTGCCTTATCTGATCACTCCACCTCTGAACTCCTGTTCTGATGGACAGCCCTTCATTTGGATGGAGGCGAGAGGGTTACGTTCTGGCCCCTTGCACCTCAATTTTAGCAGCTGAACAGACCTGCCATCTCGTTCTGCTTCTTTTTGACCATATAATGTGTTGTGTTTAAGGTTGGTTGATTTATTTCCCAGATCCGCCCAGTCATCAAAGGTTAAACAGCCCTTGGTTTATCTATTAAAGAAGGCAGCAATTAGTTCCCCCACACTGACGCCAAGAGAAAGTCAGGAGGGGACAAGGTTACCTTGTCCCCAAATCTGCTGCAAGAGGATGGCACAAACACCTCAAGGCCTTCATACAGCTCCACAACGATCACCCACCTTGAAGAAAGGGATTTCTTCCCACTGTGCAAGCAGCTGAGTGAACATCCCCAAGGGACCCAACTAAACATCTGCTCTGAATAAAAGCTGGGGGAAAAAGCTGAAGGCTGGCAAGCATCGCTGCAGCCCAGGCAGGTGCCTGGGGGTTGCTTTGTGGAAGGACAGTGCTGGGATCCCAACTAGCTCGTGTTGCCTCTGCATGGCAAACCCAGTGGAGGAGAAAATGTCCTAGACTTGGCCTGTCAAAGTGGCGAAGCTGAAAAACCTCCCACAAAGACAGAGTGGTGCAGAAATTCAAGCTGTTGACAAAATGCTTGAAGGAGCCTGCTGGGACTAGAGCCCATGAGCGTGATGAAACTTTGCGGGGGGAACCACCAGTCCCATCCCACAGCACTTCTTCTGGTTTGGCCAGGAAAGTCCTTCACATGCATCTGGGCTTTTTCTTTCAAACCGATTACTAAATTCCCAGGTGAAAGTCACACATTAGCTCCTCTAACCCCTGTGGAGACCATTCCTCAGCTTACCATAACCTCCCTGCTGAGAAGGTGATCTTGCCTGTGGGCCCCCACTTTTCTCCAGCACATTGCCATGCACCCACCTCAAACAGTCAAGCAGTCCTTGATATTTTATACTTTTTCAAATAGATTTGTCATTAGTACCTTCTCGCTTAGTCATCATTTAGCCAACACAGGTAGCTCTACCTCATCTGCCACCATAAATCACCCCCTTCAGACCTGAGTATTTTTCACTCCCCTTTTGGGAGCTCTCCACAGTTTATCAATATTTTCTGAGACTGGACTATAACCATGTTCTAGTCTCCAGTACAGCCTCTGGTTATTACTTTGAAGTGGTTTGGTAAAAGCAAAACCAAACAAAACAAATTACTTATGGCAGTTGCAAACAGTCCCTAGGTTGGCTGAATCCCTTAGGATTGTGAAAACCTTTGAAACAAAGCCCTCGAGGAGCTCCTCTTGAGGGTAGAAAAAGGGAGTTCAGAGTGGCATCCCTGACCCAGAAGCTCTGGTTTGATTCTTTAGAATCTCTGAGCAATACACAGATTCAGGTCCTCAGAAAAAAAGCCCACTGAATCCTAAGATAAAAGGAAGAGTCTAGTTGCTTTTGAGAATCATGGCTTCAGGCTCTCTGTGCCTCATCTGTCCAGCTTGGAGCTGAAATCAGACATGCAGTGATGGTTAACCCAAGAAGTTAACTAAAGCAACAAGCTCTGCAGCGAGTCTCCACCTCTTGGTGTCAGGACGGGATACCATGGGGAAGGAGGACATCAGTCAGCACAAAGAACTGGGGTAAGTGATGAAATGTGCCAGTCTCTGTTAGGTTGGAGAATGCAAAGTTCCCTTCTGGCTTTAAGCACTACTTCTCTGTGAATCTGTAAAATGGAGCTAGCAACAACCCCTTCCCCACAGGGCTATTCGAAGGACAAAGACTGCCAGGCAATGGATGGTAAAGTAATCAGGGCTTCTCCAGATATGAGAGGTAGTTAGATTGACTGTGCCCCCGCAAAAGCAGCAGAATCATTTTGTGCAAGACTGGTGATAAACTGAATGAGAAGGCTCATGCAGCCCATCTATTAACAGCTGGCCTCTGCAAAGGCTCCAGCAAACAAATGCTGCGAATGAAGTCATGAGATGATCTCTTTTCACAGAAAAAGAACTTCTTTCTTTCCTTTTCCCCCCCTCTTTTATACCAAGGTCCAACAAAAAGCAAATGTACCAGCAGCTTTTTTAAAGTGGTTGTTTTTCAGAAATGCTTGCTCACTCATCTGTTGGTTCTTCAGCTTGTTGGAAATGGGGTTAAATCCAGGAGGTGAAAAACAAAAAAACAACCTGAAAGTGATCTGAATATACACCAGGATGAATGAGGAGCATCAGATGGCAAAACAGACGACATCCTCTGTCTGCTGTCCCCTCCATCCTCTTTCTGAGCCAACCAATTCCCTCCAAACAACAAAAATACATGCTATTTTTGCCTTCCTGATTAGTTTGTTTCAGTAAATCCCACTTCACAGATAGACCCAGCTCACTTTAATTAGCTTTGGCACATTGACAATGAGAGGGAAGAAAACACCACAGGACAGTGCTGTCCGGACACACATCACCAAGCAGTGACAAAAATAAACCATTTTGCTACATAACAGCTAAGTGCTTCCTGACTGCCTGCTTTTATCCCTGCAAGCCTTCTACCTAGCTAGTGAAATTAGTCTGACCAATCCAACACTTTACTGAACAAAATCTATTTTTCATCTCTTACTAGTGAAATGTTCTAAGCCCAGAAAATCAGTGGCCATTTGGAGTTGGGTTTTCTTTGATTTTTTTTTTTTTTTTATTTATTTTTTTTTACACTTCACAGACTCTCGTTGGTTCCCGTATCCCACAGTATATTTTATCTCCTGCCTGTTCAGGGCAATCTGGTCATTGCTAGGCAACATGTCATCATAAATATTTCATTGGCAGAGGAGATTTCAGATCTGCAGCCAAAAATCTTTATCTGGAGCTGGCTCCCCAGTCCCTTTTGCTTGCGTACCCTCAGGGGTGCACGTGTGCAGTAGCACGCACTGGCTCCGGACACTGCACAGTGAAGGGATGACCAGGGCTAAGGCAAACCAGGAGCATTGCTGGGAAGAGGTGTGGGCTTCTCACCTAGCACCATGCCCGACGGGAGTTGTTGCAGGTTGCCCTTTATTTGCAGCAGCCAGACAAAGCTGGTGCACCCTGCCCCGTGCGACGTCTGGGGGTTTGGACCAGATATTAGCCCTCAGAAGAAGGCTTTGGCAATCTGATGACAATTTTGTGCAGGTGTATGTATAATGAGGAAGACAGAGGATGAGTGCTTGTAGATAAACACCAGGTTCCTGACCTCGCTGAGAGAGCACTCAGCATCTTGCAACAAAGCAAAATACAAACCCAAACCAGAATGTGCAGTGCCATGGGCGTGTTCATCCTTACTTCCAGGACTTCCAAAGCTCTTTATCCCAAAATAGCCACATCTCTCATAACTTTCACTCCTTCTCGTCGGCAAAGAATCCCATCTGGAAAGTGTCATCTGAGAAACATCAGTAGCTGAAGTTCTGGAGCTGACTGAGCAGCTCTTGCTGGGAAGTTGCATCATTTTGTCAGTAGAGCCTTAACTGTGGAGAGTTCTCCCTCATGCAGTTGTCTGTCACGCTGTACATCTTTTACAGGTACCTTATCTAAAATGAACCTGGCCTGCCTATCTTTCCATGGGTCTGCTGCTGTAAGAACTACTGCATCACTATTAGGAGCCTGGCATTAAAGTCGGGTCGTTCTACCTGGTGGGCTGCCCAGACCCCTGTTTCTCAACCATGCATGCAGAATAGGGATCCAGAATCCCTGGTGACCTCCAAAAGGGTTTGTGTTGTCTCCTCTCTGCTCAGAAGCTGTCTGGGACTATTGTAATGGATGGCATTACAAGAAGGCAGGCACATGGTGACCTCTTTATGGCAGAGGTTACCTCCACATGCCAAAGAAGATGCACTTAAGAGGGTGCCTTTGGGTGGCAAAGAACAGCCTGGGGGTGATAATTAGAGCATCTTGGAAGATACATCAATAAAATGCATCTGCTTCCAGTTGCTGTGGATTTTTGCAAGCAGCAAAGGGATCCAGCTTGGGTCCCCTGAGGGTGTAAACTCAGGCTGAGGTAGGACCCGCTGTCTTACACGGAAATGTGCTTTACACCGTATATAAAGCAAAGTCCTGCTGCCCTGAAAAACAACCTGTCTATTCAGTCACACTGGCCTTAGCAGCTTATCTGTCACTCCTTTAACTCATGAGCTGGAAAAGGCTTTTGTAGTCATGGCACCTTGAAAGGTCTCAGCCCTTCTCCAGAGGAAGATGAGCACCTCCCTCCCCTGCTTCCAGAGGAGACCTGGTGCAGTCAGCCAGGCCCTTTCCTTCAGGCTGTTCTGCAGTAAAGCCGCTACCTCAGCCTCTCTGCAGGATCGAGTATGCCTTCCGGGCACTGGCTTGTCTAAGATTTGCTCGATGCATGGAAGAGCAATAGGAACTTGTCAGATTAACGGAGTACTCTTCTGTCTAGACTCCCTGTCGAGCCAAATACAATCTTAAAACAAATTACCTACTGCAACAGACTGGATGTTAACAGGAATAAAGACAAGGGCAGGGAGGTATTTTGAGTTTATCTATTTCCTTTCTTTTTCCTTTCTTCTTGCCCTGCAAAGTGAACTTGCAGCTGTTTACATCAATCTGATGGTGCAGAATTTTGCCCGCTAGAAGAGCAAGCTCAGCACTTGATACATGCTGCCTTCTGTGGGGTGGGAAAACCATCACTCAGGCAACAGTGTTGTACCTCTGATTGGGATGCTTTCATCACATCTGCCTGCGATCATCAATCAAGATCTTTATTTCTTTGCAAGCCAAGAAATAGGTGAGGTTGGAAGAACTCCACTGGAGATACTGTTAGTGAAAGAAGCAAGCAAGAAGTATATGAATATATTTCTATGCATGTGGGAAGTGTAATGATTTCTGATCAAAACCTCAGCATTTTGTAGCTCTGTGATTTTTTTATTTTAAATGTTTTAAGAGAATATTATTGCCAGATGAAAGTGCCCAATAGTTAGGCATGCAGAAGGGGTCTGATACAAAGTCACGTCTTCATTAAGTGAAAGATAGGGAGACGAGGATTTCATTCCCTCCCAGTCTTTCTCCTAAGCTCTCAAGGACAGTGCCAATGCAGTGGTACCTACTGGATGTCCCTAGCTAAATGGAAACAGCTGACTGCAGTTTAGCTAAGAAGAGCCAGCTCGTTAGTGAGAGTATTTCACCCTTGCCCACCGGAGGTCAAGCTCCCCAAATGGCTAACACCACAGTGAACACAGAGAGAGACCTGAGGCTGCCCCAAGATGTGATTCAGCTATACTGCAGACAAAACGTCTCCAAGTGCGGGCTTCTGATGTGGCCAGAAAGTGCCCACTGGACCACCTGGGACCTGCGTGGCACCAGGCAGGCTGGCAGGGCTCTTGCAGGCCGCTGAGGCGGTGGCTGTGCATGCAGAAACCTTGAGGGACATGCTGCTTGCACTGCTAAGCTTCCCCCCTGAATTTGATGGTGCTGTGCTAACAACTGAAGCTGTAAGTCTGTGCTTTCAGTGCATTGTTAATCCTGCCAGTCTTTCTCTCACCTCCCCGTGGCTGGCGGGGAGTGCAGCGAGATGTGTCGAGATGGCACAGCCTGATGTAGCTGTTCTTTGTAGCCTTTTGTCTTTACAGTTTCAGCAATGAGCTAAAGGGATTGTCAGACCTGATCTTAAAATTAAGCAAGGTGTGTCTCTCTGGTGTAAAGGTGCAAGAGACACCAAAGTAGCCCTGTGGGTGAGAAATAGTATATGTTAACTTTCAGGGAGCTCCATGTGCGTGTAGCCCAGATGCCAAGAGTGCAGATGCTGCCTGACTTGGAGCTGGCTGATACAGCTCTGCAGAGCACTGAATTATGCTGCATAGACACAGCCACGGTGACAGCAGTAAAATGTCGGAGACCCGGGCAGCTGCAAAGCTGAGACAGGCTCCTCTCAGTCTGCTGGCTCGCACTGAGGGACAGGGGAACTGAGACCCTAAGTGCGAGGAGAAGCGTGCAACGCTATCCTGACTGCGTAAGGACACGGATGGCATTGCTAGCGTGGGGCTCATCTATCCTGGGAGTGCTCTGGTGGTAGGAAGCAGCTTTTAGGAGTCATGGTAATCCATCAGGCTATGGAGGGACTCTGAGGATTAATTGCAGTCAGCCAACAAGAGTCTTGCTCCAGCATCAGTTAAAGGCATATTTGATTATCTGACTAGTTTCTAAAATTTGTTAAAATGATATCTGGTGATTCAGAACTTCCCTGGAAAGGACAGGTCCATGAACAGACTTTTTTTTTTTTATAAGGATGTAGGAGTGGCTATACTCAGCCAAATCACACATCAGCTTCACTCTGGTTTCTGTATGTAACAGTGATTAGCAGCAGAAGTTTTTTGTATAAGAAGAGAGGAAATATCTCTCTGTGTCAATATACCTTTCAGCAGCAGTAGTGCATGCACTTCTTTGGGCAATGTTTAAGTCTTTCTTTTTAATGGCTCTTGACGGTTTTTTTTCTTGCCATGAATATTTTTGGCCTCCATATAATCCTGTGGCAATATATTCCACAGTTTAAATATGTGTGCAAAAGTACTTATTTTTTCTTTGCTTAGCTCTGCGATTTGAGAATTTCATTTGATGACCCCTTGCTCTTCTGCTGCAAGAACAGTGAATAATTGTCTCTTACTCATCTTCCCTCTGGCACGCTTTGATACAATGCCAGTTCTCTGCAGATTTTTCTGTGTGATGTGGGCAGGTTGATCTAGCCACACAATCTATCTCATGCAGGTATGAGCAAGCAGTGACAGTGGAGGGATGTGGATGTTGCCATGGGTCAGGAGACCATGAGTTTGTGTAGCTTATACAACTGTCTAGTCCATCAGACCTCCGCTATCATTGTTGTCCATGCTGGATACATCAAACCTGGCATAGATATGCCTCCCAAGATTACAGTCTATCTCCATTAGATAGGACAGGACTCCAGTTCAAAAAGTCACTCTTCTAGTGGTGGTGGCTGAGATATGAATGTCTATTGGTGTGACATAAAGGTATGCTGAAGGCCCAGCTGATATTTGAAGATTCAGACGGGATATTGACTGGTAACAGCATCTCAACATGGGAATTGTGCACTTTGAAAAGCCCTAATTTTCAGAAATCCCTGACAACTCTGTGCTAACCTTTAGCTGACTTCAAAAATGAATCCAGTGTGGAAGTACTCTTCAAGCATGCAGCCTATTATTGCCACCACTTTTTTCCCCTGTACAATACCACAAAGAATTAAAGACACTGGTAGCTTTTTGCCCCAAGCAATCATATATAATATATAGTGTATGGTTGAATCCCTGCTTGCCTACTTTTGTATTGTCAGAAACTCAGCTGAAGTCAACACTTTGAGGCTGACTCTGCTCTGCAAAGCAAAATACCCACAGCAATCTGTATGTTGTCACCCCAGAGTTAAATGCCTCCAGATAGTGAGGGCAATTCAGGGCTGGTTCATCCTGTGTCTCAGCTGGAGAAGTCTGTCACGAATCATCATGGCTTAATGAATGCTGTGCTGAGGATTATGCATGGATGCAGGAGGTAACATCTAAATTCTTCACCAGAAATGAACCGATTGCTTTGATTTTTTTTTTTCCACTTTTTTGAAAGATTCAAAGGCAGGGAGTTTTCCCTGGCCCCAGAGTTCAGAGGAATATTTTTGCGTCAGGATTTTGGTTATGTTACAACATTTAATTTGGGAGGGCAGTCTCACCTGCTGCTAATTTTTAGTAATAGCAAAATAGAGACTTACAATGAGGTTGCTATCCACTAAAATTTCTGTTTAAATTGTCACCTTTAATTAAATCATTTCATGTATTTGGAGGACTAGCCAGTTCCTGTACAGTCTCTCTGAAGGGATTTTTTCCAAATATTAGACCATTAGACAAATGATTTCATTTTATGCCAGCTGAGCTCATTTCTCAGAAGGAACACAAGAGAGCTTTTTGTTTCCCCTAATTATGGGGCACGGAAGGCACTGGGAATGACGTGGTACCACTGAGCAAGGCATGGCATGTGATGCAGGCACCTCAGGAGAGGGCGTTGGAGAAGGACATGGTCTCTAGTCATGTAGCACCTTTTGTCTTTGAATAGGGGAGAGCAGAGAAATTCTGGATGGAAAAATGCCTGTTGGTTTTGTGGTCCATCTTTATTCTGTCTGGTCTGGAGTCATCCTGATATAATCTCCAGTGGTTTTATCTCTTCCAGTTGCAGGGTTATGTCAATTTCCATCAGTTATAATATTCCTTCATTGACTTGTCCCATTCAGCTCAGATACATTTGATTTCATCTCACCCCACTGGTGGCTTTCTTCCTTTCTCTAAAGAAAAATCCAAGCAGGGCAGTTTAGGAGCCTATATTGGCAGAGAAGTGATGGGATAAGAAGGGCATTAAAGCACTGGAATAACTGAGGAGAGAACTCAAAGCTAATATCGAGGGAGTAGAGAGCTTATTCCTGTGACCTTCTCTGGGGACATCTTTGTCTTCAGTATGTCCCAAGTTCCTCTTGGCTGTGGTGGCCGAGTCCCTCATCACTGCCTCAGCAGACCAGCCATTTTTAGAAGGACCAGTGGCTCAGATGGCTGACAAACGGCAGAAGGTCTTGGAGGTAAAACGACTGCCTTCCACCACTGCACCATCATGGAAGAAGGGTGGCATCCTCCCTGCTATGGTGAAGTTAAACAAGACTTGGAAAACAAACTGACTTCCACCAGGAGAAGAACATCCTTATTTGTTATGAGACAGAAAAAAATCTCTTTAGCCACATCAGTGAAGTGATGTCCAAGTGTTCTCTTTAATCCTGCTTAATCATGGTGTTGCTGATTAACATTTGAATAGAGCTTCTAATTAGAAAGAAGAGACACACAAAACCTCACCCTGCTGCGGAGGTGAATTCTTAGCTCCTACCACTCATTCCTGCATATGCTGCACTGATTAGGGCTTGAATGGGACAATGATTAAAGAGGCCACTGCCACTTTGCAACCTCTCGATAGCATAGCTACATTCAAGGATTTATTTTCAACTAAGACTTGAATAAATGTTTTGCAAATGGGAGTCACTCCTGCGGAATGGGAAGAGCTTTTAAACACTTCTGAAGCACTATTCCATCTTGTTCGTTGCTTTATCGCACTGATCTCTGCCTGTGTAGAACATGCCCTGTTTGACCATAATGTATTTCAATTAGGATTGTGGTTTAAGCATATGTATTTCACTTGTTCATCCATTTCATTATTCAAAAAGCAGCTGAAGGCTGGTGAAAACCTGAAAAGTGTGCTTTTGAAAAAATCACTTCCACCTTCTTGGGCAGAAGTGTTTTGTTTAAGATCTTCCATCCATTATATAATTTATTACACTTATTAATTTGCAGTAGGCCTAAGTAAAGTCAGGGCTCTGTTGTGCTAGGAACTATCCACATTCACAGACCATAGTTCTAATCTCGTAGGAGTTTTTGATCTCTGCTTGAGTCAATTATATCAATCCACTTAGAAAGACAGCTTTTCTATGCCTTATCCCCATTACAGAGCTGGAGAAGAAAACCATCACAATTGACCTACGCCTTGTTGGAAATGGGTGTACAGCCACAAGCTCACTAGGACCTCCTGGTTACTGAGCACCAGCAGATGAATTCCTGCTGCGACAGTGTAAGAAATTACACCCTCCAGCTGTTTTGCTGCTCATCTGCCAAAGCTTCTTTCTCCTCAGCTTAGTACCTCAGCCTCTTCTGCACACAGGTCTGTATCTTGCAGCACGTAGTGATGGTGGCTTTGAAGAAGGATGCCAGAACCTGGTTGGATGCAACTGAGCTCCAGGTCCATGTTCCCCTCTGAGGAGGAGGCAACATCTTAAACCACTGCAGCAACATTCACATAAACCCATCTTCCAGGTACCTTTCTCTCCCAAAGATGCTGACTTAGGGTATTGGGAGACCTCCTGCAACACAATGCATTGTGGGCCTAGCTTTTCCTGTAGATGTAAAGTTAGGCAGAGAAAGATGGAAAGTGTTTTGTGGCCTCCAGCATGTGGAACAGATGCTTTGTGGACCCTTCTGCACTGAATTCCCTTCATTGTCCTCATTTTCCTAAATAGAACTGCAAAATCATCCTTCTCTCAGAACTAAAGACATTTTCACAAATAGGACCTTGACAATATTTTCCATTCAGGTACCCAAAATCAGGCTTTGTGATACAAGTGGACTCATTACAAGGAGGCACTGAGCTCTCGTAGCTTGAAATCATTATCAGACTATGTGGACCAGAGGCAGAAGCAGGTGAAAAGGGAGAGGCAAAGCCTGCAGTGTAAGATCAATGGATCTGATTCAACCGTGGTGGAGGAGAGACTTTATGTAGACCTATGGAAAGAAATAATCTCTAAGGGATCCTTTGCTTCAGAAGTGTCTTTTCTGTAATGCTATAGGCACCTAAATAGGCAAAAAGGCAACTAACGAGCTTGCTCCCCCCCCCCTCCCCCGACTATCACGAAAGCAACTTTCTAATAGGTGTTTGGTGAGTTAATTGTGACTGGTAGAGCTTGAGAATGGATATTCATCTTTTGCTGTGCTGGAAATGCCAAATGTGACCACTCTGCAAAAGCTTGGTGAAAATCTGGTCAGCTCCACATCCCACTCTCTCCCTGTTTGGAAGCAGATGCCAGCAGTAGATACTCCTCCAACATATGTCTTGGGGTGCACTAGCCCCTGAATCTGCTCTGAAAAACTCATCCAGCGCCTCTGTTTTGGCTCTGCAGTGAGGTCTGGTCTTGAAGGTGCCAGCATAGCTGGACCCACCAGGCAGCAAAGACCCTGTAAGCAAATAATGGTGGTTTACCTCTTTGCCATTTATTTTGTCTGGCATCCGGAGTGGTTTACTGAGTATCACTTTATTTCTGAAAGTAGGAGAGTGAATTTTGTCTGGGTCTGAGAGCCTGTATCACCCAGATAAAGCTAAATTCAGAGCCACAACCCTCAGCTATAAATCCCTCCCAGGAAATGTCCTAAGCTGACTAGGAGGTGACCTCTATGGCAGAGAGATTCCTCTGCTGCAGTGCTTGTCAAGCAAGACCTGCCAGCCACACTGCTGAGGCTTGTTAGAGAGGGAAATGGTGCTCCCTTGGCCTGGTCCTTCACTTGGTGCCACAGGAGCTCTAGGTGGCCTCAAATGTCTGCAACTGTCAGAGCAAAATGGAAAATTGTTCAATTGACTTGACGTTTAACTTCCCACAGCAGCAGCACAGAAGGAGAAAGAAGGAGAGAAGAGAAAAAGCAGGGGAGGAAGGGCATGAGTTGTTTGAAGACTCTTTTTGAAGGAAGAAGCAAAATGAAGTGGCGCCCACCCACGTTTAGAGCTTATCTGCAGAAGCCTGAGTTCACACACTCCAGTAATGATCATGGTATAAATGCAAAGACATCTCTGCCATTTAGCAGCTGTTTCCTGGGTTTAAAGATAGCTTGAGTGACAAGCTCTTGCACAAGTGCAGCAGAAAGACAGGCAAAAAGGCCTCTCCTCGGTCTCTGTCTGTCCCCTGAGATCTTCCCAGCCCTGCTAACTGGATGTGCATCCAGCCTTCCAGCTCTGGGACTACTCATGCTCAACGGCCAACTCAAAAAAGGAGTTTAGAGACACCACATTACATTGGAAAAACACTAACCTCTTCTAGATCTACTCTTTGGAAGCTAGCGCTCATCAGCACCTCGCCTGCCCAGAGAGGTCCTGATAACCTGCTGCGGTCAGATGAATCCCCACTGTGATACCTCGTGCGAAGGCAAGAGCCTGCAGGGTCCTGCACTCGGTATGTTACCTCTCGAGACGTGTGGCTTTGTGGGTCCTGGTGCCCCGATTCAAATTCAAAATTCCCAGTGACTTCCTTCCCCTTCCATTAACTTCCTCACATCCCAAATCTTCTGGGATTACGCCCTGTCAGGACCAAGGGCTTTTCTTGGACCGCTCTGCTTATCACACCCAGCAGCAGCAACCTTCACTGACAGCTCTTGCTGTTGCAAAACAAGGAGGGGCAGGCAGGAATAATTTCCCAAGCCAAGGCAATGCGAGGAGAGCTGTGGTTCTGTTCGGACAGTCTAGCTCCAGAGAACAGCAAAGTAGGGAAAGGGAGTTCAGTTTAACGTCTCTGAAGGTGAAATCACCAGCAATTGAAAAATTGATGGAGCAGTGAAGAGTTGCTTGCTTCCAACTGGAAATAAGGAGAGTTTCAGGCATGTGATGAGGTGGAAGGTGTCTGAATCGTTCTGCGTCTGCTGCATGCAAGGATGCTTTCAGTGACAACCTTGCTCTCTTTAGGAGGGAACGTGTTTCCAGCCCATGCTAACAAGGAACTAAATTACTGCCCACTGGCACCAGGAGGAGGTATGAACTAAACTGGTCGGGGGAAAGTCTTACCTTTAAAAGTCAAAAATAATGTGGCATATAATATAAAGGACAAAGCTGAGCATTGAAGGCTAGTGACTCATACGCAATATAAATTCAAGTGTCATAACAGAGCAATAGTGGAGCAAATTGCTGCAAAATGCAGGACCTGGCAGGTAGCAGCAGGATATTGAAGATGAAGCTCACATAGTGATTTTAACAGGTTTTGAAAACTGCTGCCATAGCTTGTTTTTGATTGCTGTGATTTTATTTGGGTTCATCAGTGTCAGATGCTAGGGTTCTCTGTGGAGGCGAGGCGTGTATTCAGCTTATGTACAACCAAACCAACAATAACCTAATAAATAATAACTAATAAACCCAAGGTTTAATTATGTGAAACCCTGAGCATGTTATGAACTGAGCAGTCCTCCCAGAAGCAGAGGCAACCAGAGGAAGGATGAAAGAAGAGGACCTGCAAGAAACTAGTGTTAAAATAGCTGCTTTGCTGACATTTCATTTTGCTCCTTAGGTATGTGTGTGTCACGGTTAACTTGGCAAATTGCTTGGTACATGACATTAAAAACACGACAAAATGCCTTAAAATGTCTGGAACAGGATTACAGGTACCTCAGAGAGGAAGCAAATGAGCACATCTCAATACGGGGGAGCATTTGTGTTAAATCCAAGTGCAGTTGGTCAGAAATTCCCATGTAAGGGCTTTTCTCTCCTGGCTCTAGGTAGGCTTGGATACGGGGAGGATATGTTTATTTTGCTGGAGGCATGCTCCAGGATGGAGAAGAGGATGAGAATACATGCCTCCAAGTCCTGGCCTTGGAAAGTGCAATTCCCCGGTTTTGGCATTTTGATGTAGCCTGTTACAAAGAGAAAAGTGATTACAGAAACCCCAGTAGATTCTGCCTGTCAGTAAAACTGGTCCTAATGGCAGGAGAAGATGGAGGTAAAGTTACTGTGGGTGATCCTATCACACATGGGATCAGGTTTTTCTCTCCCACCCTGCTCTTGCTATCGGTTGAGCTTTGCACGAGCAAGAAGTAGCAGCTCTGGTTCTTGCTTCATTGCAACCAGGATGGCCGAGTGGTCCAGGCTCTGCCCGGCCCCGCTGCTCGGCTTCAATGTGGGAAGGTAACGTTTTTATTCCATGCCACTTTACCAGGCACGCTTTCAAACCTAATTAAGCTTAGCGTTATCATTGTTTTTATCACATTAAGATCCCACTTGGCTCTCAGCAGCACAGACCACAAAGTCAACACTGCATCTTTAAACAGAAACAACAGATTTTGGTTCAATTAAAAATTCATTAAAATGTAAATTAGTTTGTGGGGTTTTTTTCCTTCTAATGCCTATTCAGTGTGGCACTCTAATGGCGCAAAGCATTAAGGGGAGGTTAACTGGAAGCACAGAGACAAATTGCTCTCCATATACTCACCTGTTTAAGTGATCTTGGAGAAGAATTTAACCTTCTCCCTCATCCACTGGGATCTCCAACTTATTCCAGTTGTTTTTTATGATCTTCCTTTGTCGTGCTTTCTTAAGTCTAAACTGAATAATTGACCTTATCATGCAGCTTTGCTTTCCCTTCTCCTTTGCAGTTCTCCTACAGCTCTTGGGGAACTCTTTTTTCCCAACAAGACCTATCCTGAAAGCCAATTGTTTCCTCCCAGACCCTGTTAGATGTGCCAGAATAAATTTCCTGGATGTTTCCCTTCCAGCGGCTGCACAAGATAGGGTGATTTAACCACATACTTATTAAATCATTTGTTGCTTCTAATGCTTTATGAAACCACGTGTGAGCATTATTATTATTACTTTCCTTATCGTTGTAAACTCAGTCGCTATTGCGAGTTCATTAGATGTCGTTAATTGCTAACAACACACTCAGAACGTATGGTAAACGCAATTTAATTGAGAACTAATTAACTTGTTATAGTTATCTCATTACATGCCAATTAAACTTTTTAACATTCCTTTTCAGTAGATAAAGGAACAGTTAAAATCCCAGGGACCAAATTCAGAGCTGGTGTAAAGGGGGCAGCTTTGCTGCCTTCATCTGTAATGCATTTGCTGACAAGGGGGTTGCTTTGCATCTTGCATTTTTGTAAGATTAAGGGAAACCAAGGGAGTTCAGGTTAATTTAGTGTTTCTCTGAAGAGGCTGAGAGGTCGGGGAAAAAAAATGCCTCTGACCGTGGTTTTACTTTTCATGAGAGGAACCAAAGGACCGGGGCCAGGAATTTCTGCTCTGTGGCTGAATCAATCTGTGGGTTTTGGTAAACCAACCTCCAGCTTTTCCCACATCTGCAAATTATATGAGGGAATATTTACATACTACGCCCCGTTCAGAATCCGTGCAAAGGCATCCCTTGATCGTGGGCTTTGGATCAGCATCTTTGTGCTACCTAATTTCAGGGGACTTTCTCTAAACAAACTCCAGCTGATCACACACAAGAGAGTTCAAGGCAGCGTGATTGACTGTACCTGCCCCCTACCAGCTCTGCGATCAAATCACATTTGCCTAGTTTATGTTTCTCCCCTTTCTCTGCATGAAAGTGTCAAGAAAACAAAGGAGAGAGAAGTAATGGAGAAAAAAAAGCAAAGCCATGTGACAACAAAGTTCTTCCCAAAGACACAAAATAAGCAGCTGGAAAAAAATGGGAACAATATTGCCTTTAATCTCTAAGATAACCAGGTTCGGTTATCTTAGATGTTACTAGTAGCATCTGTGGCTTTTAAAAAAAAAAAAAAAAAAAAAGAAAAATCAACCTGTAGCTGAGCCATTAAGTTCACAGTGTCACTGTAATGTTGGCATCAAACCCAAAACAGAATCTTTGAAAGTGATAAGAATTCAGGAGATTGTTATTAAAGTGAGAGGTAACTATTCTGGTGCTCTTGAAGTGCCAGAAGTTGCCGAAGGGACTGATGATTAATTTCCGTTTTATTCGCTCACTGAAATAACTGTGTGAGATACTTGGAAAATACGTGAAGGGGGAAGTGGGCAGGTTCGGTGGCCAGCTACACGAGGCTTTGACCTAAGCAACTTTCCCCAGATAAAGGAGCTGCTGCTACACAGGGTGGGAAAAGAAGTCCAAGAGTGCTACTACTCTGCCACCGATATCTCAGTGCAACACAGTGAGAGTCATCTGACATGAATCAAAACAGTTTGGGTGTAAAGCAGAGTTAGCATGGATGAGAGTGCAAAACCATTCCCCAGTCCAGGTGCTATTGCAGGTTGAGGGTGTTGATTCATCTACAGGGACAGCAAACCATGCTCTGCCAGAGCGAGGATATATGAAAAAGTATCAGGAAAATGAAGCTAGAGCAGAGGGAGGCAGAGCGAGCTGTTTGTGTCCTTCAAAGTAAAGCAAAGGAGTGCCTGTGAAGATGAACCTTAATTTAAACCACAGGGAAGAAGAGTCTTAATACAACACCCATGTCATGCGGCTTTTCCAATAAGGGCTATAATACAACAAAAGCAGCTGAAGAGGTTTTTCTCACAGAATTTTCTAACCAACTTTGTAAAGCCAAGAAGGCACAACTCTTCTGGAGACCTTTCGTGTTCTTAGCTTGCTGAATCAAAACGTTTACATGCATCTTCCATAACCATTGTCATTTAATGAGATAGCGCTCCTCAAGTGGAAAGGATGGGTGTGATGTAGTGTTATGGAGGTTACTAGTACATACCAGAAGCCTCAAGAACTCTTCAGCATTTCTATCCTAGATGTGCTAAGATGGCAATACTTGCATGGTGAATGTGTTTTTACTGTGTGTTTTTATGATGTTTTCATTATGTGCTTTTATTATGTGGTTATAAGCTGCTAGAATGGAAACAGGAGCGATAAAGCTTGACTGATTATTATATTCCCATATATAAATGGAGATTATTTTTTTTCCACTAGGAATCTATGAACGACAGACAAGTTTGACTGGGATGCAGGTCCAAGCATTAAGTCGCCTCCTGGAGTAATTAAATCCAGCTCCTAAAGTCAAGTCAATGCTGATGCTTCTGAGCCTCAGCTTTGCACAGCTGAAGGGGCAGCTGGGACACTCGGTGCCCTGTGTCTCCACAGATCTCCAGGAGCCTCAGGCCACAGGGTTTTCCCCCTTTTGAAATCCCCAAAGCTGAAGCAGAAGCTAAATTCAGAAACAAAATGGGGTGGCCCAGGCTTTTGTTTAACATCTTGTTTCCGATGAGGTCAAATTTAGACATCAGAGTGAAGAACTCTAAAGTGAGACTGTGTCCTCTTTTAGGGCTTAATGTTTTGTTATGTGAAAGGTCTGACGAGTGCTAAGGAATAACCTGTGTTCCCCCGCGCTCTCCCCATGACACGGTGCAGCCTCCTGCTACGCTGCTGCAGGTCCTGCTGCTGACTGCACCATCCTGGTGAAATCCAGGGCTTGCTCCAGTCCAAAGCAAAGGTGAAGCGCTTTGCTAGCATCTTTTTATGGTGGCCAAGGTCATGGGCTCTTCATTAGGAGCTGCGGGGACTTAGCACCTCGCAGAAGCAGAGCTTTCAGTGAGGTCAGAGTTAATCTTTGTGCCGGCCCCTCATGTGATACAGTACTTGATAAACATTCCCATCTGCCAATGCAAGTATTCATCAGGTCGATGAACATTGTGACTGGCTTCAGCTGACACAGATTCTGCCTTTTTTTTTGGTGCTATATCAGAGACCTGTTCTCTGCAACGCTCCTTTCATTGTTCACCTACCCTGGAGACAGCAGCTGGCTGTGAAATATATCTTCCAGGCATCTCGGTGTGAACAGAGCCTTTTCTCTTACAGACCCGAGTATCCAAAAATTCCCTGCAAAGGCCCATGGATGAGCTGGCCGGACCAGGAGGAAAGCGTGATGAGATGTGCTCTGGGAGAGGAAACACTCTGGCTTTCAAGGAAGTAAACCCAAGAATCTTCCTGTAATTTATTTATAGAAAGAAGCAAGGGAAATCTTTCTTATTCCTCCAAATAAAACTCTCTCATTCCTTGACTCTAATTGTTCAATAAGCTCACAAGGAGTGGAAGCATTTCCCCATCCTCTGTAGATTTTGTTCCTTGTATTGTTGTTTGCTAAATATATGCCAGCATACCATTTACTGCAGCAGGCAGGCTCATGATCTTTGCATGGCTTCTTTCCCTCTAGGAATGCCATAAATAAATCACTAGGTCAGGAAGGCTGTAACACGCCTGTGGTCTCTCTCCCCCACGCTGGCTCCTTTTCTCTCTCCTTACTCCTTCTACATTTGTACGGCGCACTTAAACCTGCCAGGAGCGTTACGTGCAGTCTCCCTCTTCTGCTGGTATCTCGCTAGGCTAGGTGCAATCCAGCAGCACATCAGTCATTCATATTCCTCGCCACAGAGGACATTAATGAACTAACATCAGAGCAAAAATCACATTTAGGCAGAAGTACTAAAGTTTTCCTTCCTGAGGAACGTGCTCACTGAACTGAACAAATCCGGTTTCCAAGGAGGTGGGTTTTCAAGTGCGTGGCACTATGCAACCAGGGTCACGTATTCACAAACTTTAATTTAGGATCTGGAAGGAGAGTGTGATATTGAAAATATCCTGTCCCGGCTGTTCCTACCGTGATTGGGGTGTTTGCAATGCCCTAAGAACTTTTTGGATCAAATGTAAGTGATTTTTGCTTGGCGTTGGCCACCAAGAGGCAAGCACTGAGGTGAGCTCTAGCCAAAGAAGCTCTGTCCTTGCCCGCAGGAGGAGCTAACCTGGGGGCCATGCTCTCCCTGCAGCTTCTGGCTAGAGCTTTTTTGGGGAAATCCCTCTGCCCTACTTTACTCTTTACTTCCCTTTGTTCTGAAGCCTAGGCAATTCACTCAGCAGCTCTGCCTGCCACAAAGGACACAAAGGATGAGAAATATTAGTATAAAAGAGGAGAAAAAAACATTTATTATTGATGGAGGGCAACATGACAGTCACTACAGACAGAAATTAAGTGCCTTTCTAGAGCTGAAATGAGGTTTCGTATTAAAGGCCTTTCGCACAGCAGTTTTTTAGCTGTTAGCAAGAGGTGGAGAGAAGAAGAAGTTACATTCTTTACATTGTCCCTTAAGATTTTGTCACTTTTGCTAAATGGAACATATTGTTGAATCTCATGTTTTCCTTGCAGAAAAGCTCTCATTTGCAAAGGACCATGTGTGCATGCAATTTTTTTTCTTTTTTTGTTGTTTTAATTGCTGTTGTAATCTGCACATTTTGCAAAGATTTAGATCAAAATTTTCCAAAGGACTGTAAGATGACCAGGAAAAAGCACGACAGCCTTCTTGCAGGTATTCTCAGGTATGCTCATCGCTAAGGTGATAGATTTTTGAGTGGTTAGCAGCATTGTCCTCTTTATTTGGATGGCCCAAAAGGAGGGTCATAAGGATTTCCTCTTCTTTATCTATTCTTGTGTCATCTTCTCCAGCCCTCTTTTTCACCTTGACTTTTCACAGGCAGGAACTATCTGAAATCTCAAGTTAATCTTGCAAGAAACCCCTTCCCATACTTCACGGTGCCCATACACAGCTTATTTCTTCATCCCACACATTGGATTGTATACCCAAACTAGGTAAATTTAACGCCTCGACACAGTTGTGGAGAGTAATTGGGTTTCTGTCAAGTATTGGACAAGATTAATCAAACCTGTCAACCTGAAACAGGCCAAAACTAGAATCAAATATGACCTGTGCTTTAAGGGCCATGAAATGCAGGCAGAAGTACCGTGATGAAGGTGTACTGCAGAAACTAACCTGAAGGAAATGTACATCTTAGTAGCTTTGAACTGAGATAAGAGACAAATTTCAAAACCCGATGAGGTCTCAGTTTGGCATCTGAAACCTGTATCTGTTTGCCAGACACTTAAAATCTACCATTATAAATGAGAAATACTTTTCAGTTCGGAATTATCTTGGGGGTATGAGTTGTTAAATTCAAATCATTGCTGGTCGTATGCAAGAAATGTGCATGCTTCAGATGCAATCGAGCACATGTGCATATTCTAAGTCACTGAAAACATGGCCTTGCTGAGTAATTATTTCTCCACGGGATGGAAAGAACAAGGAGAAGGTGTGTGGGTTAGGGTAGAGGCAGGGAATAAGGCAGGTAACGTGTCGTTTCTGTTTCAGGACTGTCAGCAAAGGGCTTCTTTTGTTCCTCTGCTGACAGCGCAAGACAAACGCTGCACGTGCAGGTTTGGATCAGCCCGGAGTGCCGACGCTGGGATCGACCTTCGGACACTCACTCCTGGCTGTGGAGTTTCGCACAGGTCGATGGAAACACAGCATCACCTACGCTCTTCAAAGCTGAAGCATCTTTCAGCCCTTTCTTCTCCTGCTTTCTGCTTTAGGCATTGTGGTGGCCTTCAGCGTATCAAGGATGAGCAAAACACATCCAGGTTTGAGATCTCCCCCCAAAAAAGGGTCCCCCCTCACTGTGTGTGTGTGTGGGTACCTACACATACACGCACACAGCACTGCCACCCAGTGGCTTGCTAACCACAAAGACGGGGGGAGGGGGGGGGATGCAAACTGGTTTAGGAGTTTTTTTCCTCAAAAAGCCATTCATGTGGCATAAAAACTTCCTACAAGCACATATTCAGCTCTGCCTTCCCAACCTGGAGGTGCCCGGCTTGGCACACACACGCGGCCAGGCTGTAAAAGCGTGCCAGCCATGCAGCTGCAAATATCAATACCTTAGCATCAGGTTCAGATAACAGGCAATTTACAATTGTCACACATATTCTACCTTTTCCCTTTTTTTGTGTGTGCGTGGTTAATTGTGAGGGGGAGGACGGCAGACCTTATCTCTTGCGACTAGTGGTGGCAAAACTGAAAAATTGTTTTCATTACCAGGTGGAAGGCTTTTCACATGCAAATTATCAATATCATTGTGAATGTGGCATTTTTATTAATCCAAACCAGCTTATCTGACCAAAAAGAAACAAAGATCATTCTTGTTTTATATCAAACATTTTGCTTGACAATGGCGAGTCGTATTTGATGAAATGTTGCATGGATCACACCATTTTTGCAATTTACTGCAGGAGAGAAAGAAATAGAAAAGACTAATGGATGGGGTTGGGTTTGTGGATTTTTGGGTGGGTTTTGGAGTTGGGTTTTTTTCTTGCTTTTGCTCTTTTTCTCTGTAGGACACTTCTCCTAAATGCCAGTCAAATTATGCCAGTTTACGTAAGCATTTTAACTTCTCTTCTTCAACATCAAAGAAACCGATCTGGTTTTATAGATGTATTTTTGTCTCCCTTTTGTGTGCACTTCCCCTTCAGACACTGGGAAAATAAGGTCACGTTCCCTACTGAGTCCATCCTTTGCTATTGATTTTACTTTCTTAAAATCCTAATAGAGCTTGAAATTAATACAGTTTAATTTTCTTCTCCCTTTCATGTGAACTACTAGAGCTTTCTTGTTGCTGCTACACCACTTTGGGTATAAGAAAGATAACAGAAGTCCTCTCTCCAATGGCAAAAATCCCTGAGAAGATAAAATCATGAGGGTTTTGGCTCTTCCTCCAAGGAAAATAAAGGCTCTTCCATCCAGCCTAAGAGATGAGGAGCAGGGATGCTTCTTCACTCAGTTCAACAGGGGATGGACCATAAAAAGTTACGGACCCTTCTGATGTGGCTAAATTCAGATTCACCGACATTAGGACATGTCTAAATGCCTCTGCTAGGGTTGTATCTCAGTGCTGTCTGCTTCTCAAAAGCAAACCATATTCATATCACCCTGTCTATAACAAACATTAATTTGTCCAGCATTTGGGAGTCCTTTAGTAAAGATTCACAGCTCCTCCAGGAGACAGGTGAATGCACTTTAGGAAGGGACCTAGCTGCTTTGGGATCCAGCTGGGAAACGTTTACCCAAGGGTAAATAAAGCCAGGTGAGGAGACTGACAGCTCTGGAAGCTGTTTGGTTATTACCAGTGTTTTTCCATCCATGAGGCTGTGGGTTCCTGATGCTGGAGTGGTACTTTCCACTCCCTTGCTCTGCATGGAGACCAGCAAGAGCATTCAGGAGAAGCTGGAGGACATCAAACTTACTGAATCAACATCCTTCCTTCCTGGTAACGAACTTACTGGGGAGGAAAAGACACTCCATGCCCCTTGGGAGTCACTGGGCTTTCACAGGAGGAACCGAGGGTTTCATTGGAGAAAGCACCTAGAAGCCAGTTCGTTGCCAATAATGAGGCAATGAAATGTTGCGACCCTGGTTAAATCAGGCTCACATTTGTCATGCCTGTTCATCACATCAGAGTACTGTTTAGCTGTATAAAATGGGCTGTAAACCTTGTTCATTTTGGCTGATAGGTATGATAAAGGTTACACGCGTTTTACAGCATTACGAATTTGATGGAGAAGAGTCCCCTGAGACCTCTCGCTGCACCGGGTCTTACCATTTGTCATAGCGTGGCAGAGACCTCCTGGGTCATCTTCTCTGTCCCTCCTTCGCTTGTTCAGGAGCCACTACCTTTCTCAATGATGCCTCTCATATAGATTAAAAGCATTTTAAATATGTATTATTTTTGCACTCTCTGGGTATCTGTGCCTTTCATACCCACATCTTAAATTCATCTCCTCTCTGCTGGTTGTTTGTAAATGTCCCTAGGTGTTTAACTCTTATTCTCTGAGTCCTCTGAGCTATTGTTGGTGAATATGGCTATTACATATTCCTGATATTTCTCAAAGGTCAAAAGAAAATGTAAAAATGCCATTTCTTTTCTCTTCGCCCTTCAAAGCAGCAAAATGCAATATTGTTCTGGTGCAGTTACTTTTGCCGTTATGCTAAGATTTTTTTTTTTCAGTATACCTTATTGTATTTACTGCAAATGTTCTGGATATAGAATTATTTCCTCAAATTATTAGGAACTAGAAGATATAATAGCCTTTTATTCTGTTTCAGAACATATTACTCTACCACAACAGTCTATTTGCGACAGTTTGCTCTCATCTTCCTGCAACCCATCTTACAAATGAGACATAAAATTGAGGCTCTGGACACTTACGGACCCAATCCTGCAACATTTATGCACCTGGTTAAGCTGAATCATGTGAGGATTCATAGTGAATTGAATGTGCAGAATGACTAACACTTCAGGAACCATGGCAATTGCTCCAAAGCAGCTTGCAGCTCTTCAGGATAAAGAGGAACGCATGAAACTACTGTGCCTTATCTCCTCCTCCCCCAAATCTGGCCAGGATGCTCTAAAGGATGGCCTCAGAGCGAATGCAGAGTAAAATGCCCTCTCCTGCAGTCAGTACCTATTATATTCATTTTGTTCTAACACTATGGTAAGACTCCTGACCGTGCAGAATTTAGCCCTCAGCAGTGCAACAAGATCGCCAGGTTTTCATCGCAGAGTCACACCTGGTGATGTTATACAGCCTTGTTAATTGATTACAAAATAATTCAGCAAGTTGCACTGTTCCTGCATCTTCTATGTAGCTTGCTGCCTCCTCATTCAAAACTAGCTGTACTTCAAGGTCCTGGTCCCCATGTTTGAAGCCTGATAGCTGAAGAATGACCTTTTTCTCTGACCTACATCTTTCACAGGAATAAAGCCACAGATGACACCAAGCACAGGATTCGCAGAGCTCTTTGTGCGAGCCCCTAGCAGTGGAGCTCTCCAGTGAAGGGCATCAAGCTTAACTCTCAGCTCACCCTGCAAGGAAGGTTTTTGGTTGGGTTTTTTTTTTTCAGTTAACAGCAACATTTCCTTTGACTTACACAGGAGCAGAGTCAAATCCCAGCATGTCTTTTAACACAAGCTACTCCTCAGCAGAAGGAACATCTTGGCAGATAGGACGTCCCTGCTCCTGTGAGAGTCCTCATCCAGGCAAACCGACTCCCACCATGCACAGAACGATCCCCTCACTTATTGCTCAGCTTCCATCAAGATTTCCATTCTTGCACATCGCCACTGTGATTCGCAACTGAAACACAAAGAGCAGACAAAAGAAGCTGAAACACCACCTGGGATGGAGCTGAAAAAAGATGCAGGAGCAGATATCTCCATCTGTATTCTCAAGGATGTGTAAGTCAGGGGAAGCCAGCTGCGGTGCGGTGCTCCCAAATCACAGGGGACTGGTGCTCTGCCCCGCTGCATCTCGGGAAACCCCGATGTCAGTCCCTGCACCAGCAAGGTCACCTCAAAGCCTGTTTCCTCATCCTCAGGCCAGTCACACTGCTGTGAAACTCCAGAATAGGGTGAGCAAAAGGAGTCCAAGAAGAATAAAACAGAAGGAAAATGAGGCTTTTCTCAGATTTATGCAGAAGGTAAATTATGGAGCTACTTACACCACCTAAAATCACTTTTTCTCCCCAGGGGCTTGAATATGCTCTATTATAAAAGCTGTATACTGGACTGTAAATTTGCCATATATACTACAGTGTAATTGTACCAGACTCACCTATGTTGTATTTTTTACCTATAAATGTAAAGGTGATTTGTTTGTCTCCTCTTTCTACAAGGCTTTCAGAATCCCCAGGAAAGCCCATCGGCCATAACTGGCTCCTTCCACCATTTAATCCGGATAAAAGTCTTCCGCTGAGTATGCCTTCCCATACACAATACCGGTGTTATGCATCCCCGTACGTATGGATGCGCTTAGCCCGGTGCAAAGCACCTCAGCGTCCTCGGTAGGAATCCCACAACATTGACAGCATATTACACCCTGAGCAACATACTTTTGTATTGATGCAAAAAAGCCATGCACAGAAGGGAAAATGGCAGCGTTCCAAGTGGCCCCAGTTAATCGCTCTGTTTTGCTTAATGGTGCCTCCCATTCAGACTAAAGATGCTGTTTTAAATATGTAAGCAATTAGTATCTCTCTCTCTCAACACATCTGCGCTTCTTCTATCTGCTGCATGACAAATCCACTGCGTCCCTCTCCAGCTCGGCGGTGCATATATCACCAGATATTCTGATTTTTCAGCAACTTTTTGATCCTAAAGAATTACGCTTGGATTCGGAGACACTCTGCCAGGCTGGCCTTGCCTAACCGCCGCCACAGCCGGCCTCTCCTCTACGGGGCTGGTGCTGGACTAACAGGCATCTAGGGAAAGGACCTCTGGGTCTTTTTTTGGTCGTTCTTTGGTCTAGCCAGTGCCTTTTTCTTTCTTCCCAACTTTCATACACTTTCATCTCCCTTTCTAGATAGAAACCGCAACCTTTGCTCTCCATAACAAAATCTACGGTTGTACCTGTAGCCTGCAGGAGGTTGCTCGCAGGGGCTGCGAGCGGAGCCCCTCGCGTGGTTTCTGCTTAACAAATCCTGCCTGTTCCAACTCCAGCGAGATTTGAAGAGTCGTGGCAGGACTGGTGTGGTTATGACAGTCAGTGTTAGTGGTAATGCAAAGAATTACTGTTACTAAAATGGGTATTAATAGTGATAGGTGTGATTATTCATCGTTTACAAAGTGCTTTTCATCCCAGAAGATCCACTTTATTGCATGCACGTTGCAAGAGAGGAAAAGGTACAATGAGCGCCATCATCACAAACAGTAGTTAGCTTTGTTTTATTGTATTACGGGGTTTTGTCCTTTCGGGGAGAAACCGCCCGCCTGCGCGTACTCCCCCAGCCAGGAGCGACCCCGCCACACCGCGCCGGTGCGCGCAAGGGAGGGGACGTGCCGGGGCCGCGCAGGACAAGCGACAACAAAAAGCCGAGCCCGTTCGCAGGGGGCACCTCGGAAGGCGGGGGGGGGGGGGGGGCGGCCGTTCCCCCCACCCGCCCCCGGGACGAGGGGCAGCCGCTGCCCGCTGCTCCCGGGACGCCGCGGGGACGCGCCGCAAACTTTAGCGGCGGGGGGCGGCGGAGGGCAGAGCCCGCCCCGTGCGCCCCCTCCCAGCGCCGGGCGGGGCGGGACGGGCGCTCCGCGGGCGCCGAGGGGCGGAGCGGCCCCGCCGGGCGGCGGCGGCGGCGGCGCCGAGCCGGGACGCGGCGCCGCGCTCCGCACCCCGCGGAGCGGCGCGGAGCGGCCCAGCCCAGCCCAGCCCAGCCTAGGAGCCATGCCGCTGCCGTGCCGGGGCTGGACGCTGGCGTTGCTCACGCTGCTTGTCGGTTTTCTCATCTTCGCCGATATCTCGGAGATCGAGGAGGAAAGCGGGTAAATGCCCCCTTCCCCGGTGCGGAGGGACGCGGATGATGGGGGTGCTGGAGGCGGAGGAGGAGGCGGAGGCGCTGGCGGCGGAGGGTGGGGGGGGCGCCCGGACAGTTTCTTTGTCTCCGGCTCTCTCGGTTTCTTGCCGCGCCGAAGTGGGAAGGGAGCTCGCTCCGCTCCCGCGCAGCGCCGCGGAGCCGGCGGCAGCCCCGGGCGGGACCGCCCCGCCGCCGGGCAGGACGGGGCGCGGGGCTGGGGGGCAGCCACGGCGGTCCGGGCAGGGGTGAGGGAGCCGGTACCGCTCCCGTTAGAGACGCAGAGGTACCGGTCCCGTTAGAGACATTGAGGTGCCGGTCTGGGTAGGGATGCTGGAGCAGGTACAGGTCTGGGTAGGGATGCTGGAGTGGGTGCCAGTCTGATTAGAGATGTTAGAGAAGATACTGGTCTGGAGAGAGGGGTTTGGGTGTGGGCAGTGCTCAGGTGTTGATGGACTGATGGAGAAGGTCCCTAAGCGGGATATTGGTGTAGGCAGTCTGCTGGCCGGGGTTGGGGGGACAAGTTGCAGCCCAGGGTGCCAGTGCTGGTCCGGATGGGCGTGGTGGAGAGGGCACCAGCTCATGGGGATGATGGATAAGGGGCCAGTCTGCAGGGTGCTGGAGCAACAACCAATCTGTGGAGCAGGAGAGATTGAGCAGGGACCAGCTGGGTGGGGGTGATGGAGCCGGGTGGGCGAGCTCAACCCACTTTTCGGTCCCTATGGGCTGTGTCAAGGTCTTTGTGATCACCCCTTCCTGGTCACCTCCAGGGTGGGTGCATACCTGTAGGTGCCCTGCATGGCAGGGGCTGAAGCAGCTACTGAGTCTGAGGAGATGAGCAACACCCTACCCAGCCCACAAAGCCCATCTCTGAGGGCTGCTTGGAAACTTAGGGGATGAGAGGAACGCATGCAGAGAGGGGTTTGCATTAACTCGAGGAACTCGCCACAGCAGTGTTGGAAAACAAATCAAGTAATTCTGGTAATGTGGGGTGCACTTGTAGTGCCCAAATAGCAGATGGTCTTTCTGTTTGGGACTAGGTGGCATTGCCCGCTGTATTACATCAAAACAAACACCTGGCACTTGGTGCTGAAATTATAAATGAAATGCATTGTTTCATTGTTACATTATATTGGGTGCCACGGGCAAAAAGTGCTTAAAGGTCAGCAGCCGTGTCCAGAAACATCCAGCACCGGACTGTAGGTTACCAGGCTAGATGAATTGTTGCTCTGCAATGAGCTGGCACTATCTGTATAATAATAAAGGAAATGAAAAGCTTCTGAAGCATCCTCTCCATCGGACAGGCTGCTCCGATCCCCTTGCTTTCCTCCCATCTTTTCTGGTTTCTGTTCTTTCTTCTCTCTCCTTGTCTACCTGCTAGATCTGTCCGCTAGAACTTGCTGTGCCCTTATTGAAAATCTATTCTGTTGTGTTACTTGTCCTGTTTTTCACCCTGGTTCATTAGGGATTCCCAGTGCTGTGGGGTTTTTTTCTCCTCTCTTTTCTGTACATTGTATGGAAATTGGATGCTTGCTGGCTGCTTATCTCCAAGCCCTGGCGTCGGAGTTTGTTGCTGTAGTTCCTCCAAGGAAGTACTGCCAGGCAGTGTAGCGGCAGAGAAGGCAACAGGGTCAAATGAGTTCTGTAGGAACGGCGAGCAGCTTGTTTCATAGAGCATTTCAGAAATAATAGTGCACAAGGTAACGAGGAAAGGAGAGGAGCACCCTACACCCCAGGGAGCGAAGGATGGGTCCTGCAGTCTGGTCTGAGACTGTTTTTTCATAGATAAGTTCCCACATCAGCTGTGGTTCTGATACAGGGATGCACAGAGCAAAGGTGGGACCCTGCCATATTAAGAAGTAATCATGAAGCAGGGCAAACTGACCCTTTCTCTTGCTCTGCCCTCTCCCACCCACTTCTTTTCCCCATTGTGTCTCCAAAGTGCTTCAGGTTTGATGAGCTCCTTCATCCCAAACACAGCAAGGGACCAAACACTGTTCATCTTACACCCTAAGCACTTAGCACAGGAGCCCAGTGCAAAGAGTGCTTCATCCTTGTGTGCTGCCGTGGTACCAGGGATGGTCAACACGATGCTCTGACCTGACTGAAGTATATTGCTGGGGAGATGTGGAAATCTGAGTGCCTGATCTGCAACAGTTCAGGGGGTGATGAAGGGTTTTCAACTTTGAGGGCCTGGAGTCCTGTAGGTAAAGGGGACTCTGTGACAGTGAAAGCACACAACAGTGTGGAGAGTGACCCTTCCAAAGTTTTCCAGGAGCTCTCTGTGTGTCCAGGAGGGAACAGCTCCTCACCGGGAGAGGACTGGGAGACCTCAGACATTTGTGCAGCTCTTCCCCAGGTCAGGAATATTTGGCTGATGGATCGTGTGGCTCAGCATCCTCCTCCACACCCCCATAGACCACCCTCGCTATGGTCAGCGCAGCCCAAGCATTAAGGAAGGTGAAAAGCTGGCCAGGTGTCCCCTGGCAAGCTTACAGCACGGAGGGGGGCTGGGAAACGCAGGCAGGTGCGTCCCTTTTCTTCTTTTTCCTTGGCATCGAAACACCCTCTAATTATTGTGAGGAGCGAACAGCTTGCCCACTTTTACACGTACCCTGCCCCCTGCCTGTGATTTGGATTGTCTTTGGAAGAATATGCCTCATACGGGTGAGAGCAGGGGGGAACATATTTCTCTCACCTACAAATACTGAGAAATCGCAGAAAGAAAGAATGAAATGTTCATTAGGTACAAACTAAGAGTATAGTATTACTGGCAAAAGGACAAAAGAAAAAAAAAAATATCATGCTGTTTCCCTGGACAATAAGTTCCCAGCATCACAGGTGAGGGGGGGTGGGAGCCGAGGGCAGCTGGAGCTGCTCTGCCTGCCAGAGGATTCTGAGAAAGATGTTTGCTTCTTAAGCAGTCCTGTCTTGCTCCTCCAGATATTCTTATACCACCTCCTGCAGACGGGAGATACTGAAACAAAGAGGTGTCAGGGCAAGGATGAAAATTCAGCAGTTCTTGCTCCTGACGCTGTGTTGCTCTCGTTAGCTTGTTCCTCTCGCCCTGCAGCCACCCCTGCGTGCGGGTTTGCATCCTGCTACATCCCTGTCGTTATATATACATATCACCTATGCACACATCGCTGGAATTGCGTGCTCGGCGGTGCTGCGGGATGTCAGCGGGTGGGCAGGCACTCTCGTCCCGCTCGCTTTGGCTCGCTCCTCGTGCTCGCCGGCGTGTGCTGCCGCGGTGAAGTACTGCCGTTCCAAATGGTCTTGGCACTTTTCCGAACAACCACCTGGTTCCGGGCTGCTGAACTTTTCCTGCAGCCCGGTGGCGCCTACATTTCCCTCCATCGCTCCGGCTCTTTGTTTCCCTGGAAGAAAACAAAAGATACGTTCGCGTCTGTCTTGGGGAACGCTAACGCAACCGCAGCCATTTCTTCATCCACCCCAGGATACGGGAGCGGGCCAGACCTCTCGCCATGGAGGAAGACAAAGGACTCGATGTCGAGTGGAATAATTATTGCCGGCGACGGGGAGGAAAATTCTGCTCCTTGGTGGCAGTTTAAAGGGACTCTTTGTTCTTATGCGTCTGCCGTAGCAGTTCTGCAGGGGTCCGGCTGTGTCCTGATTGTCTGTAGAGGGAGCTGGTGACCCGCTGCCACCAGGTGACTTCTCAAATTAGCGTGTGAGCCATCTTAGGGAGCACTTGACACTTGGTAATGGGTTGGACTTAATATGAGTCAACCTTTTCTCTGCTAGTCCAGACCACATGCCTTTCCATCCTGATTACAAGAGGAATTACGTTCTGCTTTTTTAAGCGATGAATTGGAGTATCTAATATTGCTGGCCTGCCTGGAAGCTTGTCAGTAAATTGCCACTTTTTCCTCATGTGCCCTTTTCTAACACCTGCCTTTCAAAGGCTCAGGAATGCCACAAAGAGATGTTGTGTCCTTTATGGTGGCTGGTGTGCTTGCTCTGAGTGGTCTGTGGCGTGCTGTAGTCGTAACACTTCTTGTCAAGGTTTGTCCATGGAGTATAAATGTCCTGCTTAGGTCTTTCAGGCTGTGATTTACTGCGCCTGACCCAGAGTTAGTCTAAGACTTGCTCTCCACCAGAAAGTTTTCTTGTAAAAAGTGCTATGTGCTACCAATATACACTTCTGTGCACGTGAGCTGACAATTTTCCAGGCTGGTCTGGAGGAGTAATACCTCTTTGCAGGACAGAAGCCCACAGACACCCTGGAACTATTCCTATAAATAAGGTCAATGGAGAGAGCTTTATACTTGTTGGGTACGGCAGGGCTCTAACAAAAGTCCCATGACACATCGGGCTGGAAAATAAAAGCAATCTTGGGGCACTGATACAAGTAAGAAAATACTCGGTGTAGGCTTTGATTGCAACTCTTCTGACAATAACTTAAGAGCAAGCAGCCAATTTCAGGTTGGCTGCAGAGCTCCCCTTCCTCCCTGTAAAGCACTCCTTCATCTCCTGCTGCCCTGCAGGGGCAGGGGTGGCTGCCGCAAAGATGTATCCAAAACCCCTGTACTCCTGCCCAGAGCAAACTGAAGGAGAGAAATCTCCGTAGCTTGTTTCCTTAAGCTGAGCTCCGAGGGAGTGGCAGGAGCACTGGTACCTGCAGGGAAGTGGTGTCTGGCAGGAGGGCTGGGAGCAGCAGGATGGAAGGCGTTAGCAGACTCCCGAGCAATCCAGTGGAACAAGAAGAAAACCCAGCGCCGTGAACATAACCAGTCCCTCTAAGGGCTTTCCAGTACAGTTGGTGAAAACTCACTCTTTGATCCAGTCCTGATTGTCAGCAGCTTGCAAGACCTCCAAGGAGGGAATTTCTGAGCTTGCCAGTGAGGAGGGCAGTAGCTGCGGTAGGAGGACACACGTCACCAGCTAGCACTTCTTGGGTGCAGAGTTGCAGAAGCCACGGCCAGTCCCACCCCCAACAACCAGAGCAATGACGAGAGCAAAGCAGTTCCCACCAAGGGCTTCAAGTTTCCCTTTTGCACAGATGGGCCTTTTGTTTCCCATCTCTAACGCCACAAATGTGCTATTACAGTCTGGAAAGCAAGAGAAATCTTTTTCTCCCTGCAGAGAACAAGGAGTTGCAAATGTTCGTTCATTTAGCAAAGGCTTGTTGAGCAGCTAACGGTGAGGTTAAGTGATTCAGCCATCAGCAGTACAGTGCCCGCTCCTCCGTGCTACTGCCGTACTCGTGGGCAGAGAGTGAAGCCCTGGGACCGCGGCCAGCAGTGACACAGCAGATCCCGCTGCCATCGTGAGCCCTCCTGGCCTCCCCCGGAGATGGATAAAGGGGTCAGGTTTTTGGTATTTTTAATTCTCTGCAGCAACTATGGTTATTCTACTTGGACATCTTTTCATCAGTGCCTACTTGCATGCTAGCCATGCTTTTGATCTTCCAGGAAAGCATTTAACAGGAGCTCACTTATCTTTTCTTGGGCTTTCAGGCTAGAGGTATTTTGTTTTTTCATCCCTGAGACCAGCACTACTTAAATACATCTACAGGCACAGCTGCTATAAAAACCAGTTGTTCCAGAGACAGACTTCCTCTAATTGCCTTCATCATTTGTTTTCCCTGGGACTGGATCATCCTCAGCAGCAAGAAATGAGTTGAAACTATAATATTAGACAATAATTATTTTGCCATTTCTCTGGTTTCCATCCCCAGTTGCCTCTGGAGACAAGGGAGTTCCCTGACACAGTAAATTCACTGTAGGAGCAGAGTTTCAGGTGTCCTTCAGCAAACACCATGGCAGAGCAGGCTGGTGTCAGCAGCTCTATCTGTTGCAATGGAATAGAAAAAAAGAAGGAAAAAGAAAAAAAAAATAGCATATTTACAGCTCTTTTTTCATTGCGTTCCCACTGTAAATCTAAACAACTCCTTGTATTGACTGAGCAGCAGCCTTGGTGGTGGTGGCCTTGGGAGATGCATCCTCATCGACAGCAGCAGCAGCGCTGGCTCCGATCGGGAAGCAAAAGGGCGGATCCAAGGAGACGGGCATGGCGCTGCCAAAACCTGCCAGGGTAGTGACGATGGTGCGGGGTGAGAGGGCAGGCTGGGAGCAGGAAGGAAGATGAGCTGGGAGGGCAGCACGTGGTAAAGGTGCTCGGTGTACGGGTGGTGGGACCAAAACGGTGGTCCTGAAGCAGCGAGTGATGCCACAGCACAAACGCTGTGTCCTCCCATCGGGTAACCCCATTAAGAGTCCTTGCACCAGCCCAGAGGTGATGGACGCTCTTGGGGGTGACACTACAAGGCAGAAACGCCGTCAGCATTAGGGATGTTCCCCTTTGCCAGGCGATCAGCAGCTTCATTGCTCTGATCCTGCTAACTCTGCTGGCCCCACTATTGACTTCTCTGAGGTTCCTTGTTTGCACAGCGTTTGAGTCATCGAGCTGACTGCTCGTGCACCGGGTCAGCTCTTTCCAAATTTAAGCACTGGACTCTTTCTTATGGCTACTGCAAATAAAGTCCTTGTTATTGCATACAGAAATCCACTGGGAATATCACAAACAAACACAAAAAGAAAACCAGGCTGGCCATCTGCATGCTGAACACGCCGCCCTTCCCCGTCCAGCGCTCTCCGTGGGCAGAGCTGCTTTTAAAAGCACATATTGTCACAGTCACGACACAGTTTTGAAGTGCTTTTTCAAGGCCTCGCTCAGTCAAACAGCATCACAGTAGGCTCCAGGTATCACCCATGTGTCTGGCAACTCCTAACTGAAGGATGGTTCTTCCACCACGACCCATCCCCTCCCAGCCCAGGCTTTATCGGCATCTTCTGGAATATCATTCAGCTCTCAGCCGGTGGCTACAACAGGGAACGTATTTCCCCTGTGAAGGTTAAGCATTGTCATAAGGCATCTCCAGCATCTTTTCAGACACCCAGAAGCACACTCAACTGTCAACCAGCAGCTGCTCAGCTGGTAATTAAACTTCTTCTTACTGCCACCTGGATTTCCACGGTGTAGCTTTATGAGCCAGGGGAGGAGAGAGGAGGCCAAGCTCTGAAACCAATATTTGCTTTTCAATATTTGTCATCTGGACATTGTCATCTGGGGACTAAGTCCCTGCAAAGGTTCTGGGACGGCTCCGTTGCTGGTAAGTGCCTGTAATGGTGGGCAAATGTCTCAGGCAGTTGCTGATTGCAGGGTGCAGCTCTTATCCAGGCGCTCCCAGCCCTCTTTGTGTAGGCACCAGATGTTATTTTGAGCATGGTCGTACAGAAGAACCACCCCAGGAGGATGCACTACCCAGGAGAGGTCCTCAGCATCTACGTCAACAGTGGAAGAAGAAACCACACGAGACCTTTTGTATTCCAAGGGGCTGCACAGAGCAGTGGGAAGAGGAGGCAAGAGGTGGGTGTGGGAGGATGAGCCCGAGGACATGATATCTTTTCATAGCACACCATTCCCATTTCCCAAGGTACATGGCATCCAAGATGCTGCAGAAGCCACTGGGATTTCTGTCTTTTGGGGCACAAATGCTCAGGATGACAGGATCTGCTGCAAGACTGATGCTCTGCTGTTTGTGCTCCCTGATAGCTCTGCTCTGTTGGCTAGAAAAATTATCTCGAGAAAAATGTATAGTGTAGACATGTTTTTTTAAGCAGTGAGGCTTTTGTCTCAGCTCTTTTCTGGGTCTTTGCTGGGCTCTTGGAGTTTTTTTCCTTCTCCCTTCCAGAAGGGGAAAGCTAAATACACAAAGACACACCCCCCTCAATCCCAAGCCCCCCTCACTGGATCCTTTTTGCCTGCTTCAATGTCTTTTTCTTTGCTGGCTTGGCTGCCAGGAGTAAACTTCTGATGGAAGACATGAGGTGAAGGAAGGAATAAGGTCCTGCCAGTACGCAGGATGGGGAGAGGTGAAGTGTGTGACATTTGAGCCCTGTGAGTATTTTGTCTTTAGAGCAGCAATAAAACAAGAGCATCACAGGGTGGTTGAGTCAGGCCATGCCGACGTTATGGTGGATGCATGTGGATGTGAGACCTGATGCTTTACAGGTGTGAGAGACTTCTCTGGCTCAGGGAAAGCACGTGCTGGCTTGGGGACAGAGCCTGAAAGTCCTGGACCATGGCTCCCTCACAGGCAGCAGTAACCATCAGGCTGCTTCAAGCATCCTCCTGCCTCTTAGAGGTCCTTCAGGGCAGGTAGCTCAGGGCAGGGACAGGGGTTTGGTTGTGGTGCTCTGGTTACCCCAGTGCAAGCCGCATGCTGGTGGCAGGCTGCCTCATGTCCTTTAGTTGTCGGAGCTGTGCCATTCCTGCTGATTCTTCACCGGTTTTGTCACGTAAGCATTTCAGCCTAATTGGCTTATTTCCTATTAAGCAATAGGTGTCTCTGTTTTGCAAATTCATGTGTCTCGATTCCTGCGTCCTCAGCGTACGCTTGTGATGATTACACACAGTGATTCGCAGCCAGGCAGAAATCTCAGGGCCAAGCTCTGCTCGCATTTATGTGGGAGCTCTGTTACCACCTGACAGGTAGGGATGCTGAGCGCCTCCGACCTTCCCATCTTGTTGTGGTCCCCGGGAAGGAGCCTGCACGATGGGGATGTGATGGAGGTGGGATTGGGGCATGGCAGGAGGTGACTAAATTAGCAAGGCTGGTTTGCATGAGACTGGCGGATCTGCGTTTCCCGTGGTGGGCAATAGCAAGTGCCGTGAGCAGCAGCGAGGCCATCGGCTGGAGCTTCTACACCGAGTCTCCTTGGCTTGCTGGAAGATGCTACGATACCAGCCTGGCTGCACGAGCACTGCCCCTCGGCCTGTGTACCGGAGCTGCATCGGGACCGCAACGGGGCATGTGATGTTCCTGAAAGCCATGACACGGACACACTCTCCCAAATGTGGTTGCATGACTTGATAGAAAGAGTGAAACTCAGAGCAGTAAAAATAGCACCTGATATTTAGGAAGTTATTGACACTCAGGCTGCCAAGCTGTGACGATATGAACAAGAGAGATTTTAAACACATCGAAGTGCGATTTCAGATGTCTCATAAAGACGTATTGCAGGATCTTTCATCTTAGCAGACGCGGTTTAGAAATGTCTTCCAAATTAATCTCTACAGAGGGAACCTTGCTCACCAGGAGAGTGCGGGTACGCAGGGCTACCCAATGGCCACCGCTTCTCTTAATTACAATCTCCTCCAAACGCCGGGATGAAAGCCTCAAAATCGAGTGGTGAAATGTCACAGGGAACGATCTGCGAGCGTCAGGTGTCCTGGCTCCTCCCGGTGCATTACGAAATGTGATACAGGAAGGCGAGATGAGGAATGAGCCTGCGAGAGCTGCATTTCTGGAAGGGGGAAGACTGGTGTTAGGGAGAGTGCACCATGTTGTGTTTGAGTACCTGATCTCAAGGTTCCCTGATCTCTGATCCTATTGCTTCTCGCCTGGCTTTGGGTTTTGTTTCTAATTTGCAGGTTGGTTTATGTGCGGGGCTAACCAGCAGTGAAGCCTTTCCTCTCCAAATTTGTCTCTCCGGTGATAGCAGAGCATTTTATGGGTATGGGTGGGCTTTGACCTAGATGCCGTGAAACCGCTTGAGCCTCTAGTGAGAAGCGCACAAGGGAACTTGCCGATGAATGTGGCCTTTTTACGTCTTTTCAGCGAGACCCTGATGTGCAGATGGAAAGCCAGAAGACAATTATTTCTCTTTCATAGACAACTTGGAAATGTGGCAATTTTCCCCCAAAAGCCCTGGAGTCATGTTTGCTGTTCTGCTGCTCTCAACACAAACCCTGAATTTCAGGGAAGAGCAGGGAGGGTTGAAACACATCTATCCTGATCCACATTTCACAGGGCAAATCTTGCCCCATCTTTGAGGACGCGGGGAACCCATGCCTTAGCTTAATGACTGCGCTGGTCTTAGCGAAATTAATTCACTCGCTTAACAGGGCGATCTGTGCATCCAAGCCTGTCTCTAACGAGGTGGCCTGCAGGTGCCAGCTTGTCCCTGCCGTTGCAAGGTCTGGCTTATGCCCGTGAATGCACGTGGGTTTATATGTCACTGTGAGCGTCAGCAGGAGGAAGCCTGTCAAGTTTGGGAGGAGAGGGGCGATCTGTGTATTTGTATTTCATTTCCAGTGGCTGGGTGCTGTATCGCTTTCCCCCAAAATTGTTTGTTACAGCGACTGGGTCTGTCTGGCCACAAAGCAGCGTCCTGCAGAGGATCTGTGAGCATCCTGCTCCGCGCACCCTCCCAGTGCCTCGGGGAGAGCCCATGGGTTGGGAGGGCAGTGATTCTGGGAGGGTGGTCCCTGACCAGGCCTGGCATCATGTGTTCTTCAGATAGAAGATAGAAATTCTGGTCTTCAGGACAACATCAGAGCAGTCCTTAAAAAGCAAAGTAAATATAGGGAGTCCCCCCTTTTTTTTTTTTTTTTTAAATAGATACAGGCTGCCTTGTGGGTACAGCCTGCAGCTGTTTCAGGAGACTAATGGCTGCATGTGCTTTTCAGGCTGGTGAGACCTTTTCAGATGGATTCCCGTGGTCCTGTGGGTGACATGTTCTGTGCTCTCACGCAGCGGGAGCCATACTCGCTCTCAGCCAGTAAAGAGCAGCCAGTACTTTCAAGAGGACAGGTCTGCTGTAAGCCCATGGTGCCTGCTCCCCTCCTGGCTTGTGGGACTGTCATTTTTTGGTGTTACGGGCCAAGCCACTTCACCCCCAGTGTCCCAGCTGTGAAACAAGGATCATAAAATGCACCTAACGCAAAAGCAAGTTGTGAAAACTTAATTAGGTGTTAATCATTCGAACCCCTCAGACAGAAAGAGAGTTCAGAGTGCCATGATTTTTGAGGAATTCAGATGGATAAATTCTGCTTAACAATCCCCCAAGAGATTAGTATCTTTCTTTTATGTGGAGGAGGGAGAAGAGGAGAACTTGGGTTGCCCAAGGTCAGGAAGAGGCAGAGGTTTTGTTCCATCAGGAATGGATTCCACAAATGTGGCTGAATGGATGGTTGGGTATGGCTGAAATTTCTAGCTAGTTCATGCTTCTCGTGCCCACTTCCCATGTGTATTGTCTGCCATGGATGCTGGGGGGAAGCGGGACTTGGAGGTGGGCATCGTAAAATATCCATGGAAAACACGTTTTTGAATTTGTAAGTCTGAGAATATGGATGCGTAAAGCCTGCTTCTAGAGATCCGCTCACCCAAAGAGGCTGTGTGACCTACTTGTTCAGTCAAAGCAGCTTTGATTTCACATATCGAAATTGCTTGAAGCAAGACCAAACCATACCTAGCAACAATTAAGAGAATCATTTAAGAAGTGGGAAACGATGAAAAGGGAAGCAAAAACCCTAAACATCCCATTCATACTGGGTGAATAGAAAAGTCTTTGCATACCTGATTTGTCAGAAATTATTCATCCAAGAAAATTTGGACCTGAACCGTAAGACAATTTTTCTTTTTTATCCTCTGATATATAAATCAGTGTCACTTTACATCTGAGCGTGGAATGTTTTGACCTATATAATATCTTAGATAGTGGAAATTCAGCTTGAAAATCTCAAAGCAAAAATGAGAAAGGATGGCACAAGCCAGTAAGATGGCATTAGCACATATAGATGCAACTTATCACTGGAAAACATCCCAACAGAAGTCAAAAGAAGAGCGCTTTGTAAATAATAGGATTAGGAAGCAGGTTGGTACTTTGTGGAGCTGGCTATACAATCAAACTGATAACAACTAGATTAATAAGGCAATTCAATCTAAACACGGTGTAGCACTAGAAAGCTTTTCAAAATCAATGCCTATCTGTGCAATTTTAATTGAGGTTGGTCTTTGCCTTTTGAAGCCAAGAGATTTGAAACTCCAGGTCGGCAAGGTATAATAAAATGGGCTGACTTTTTTTTTTTTTTTTAACATGTGCCTCTTAATTACTGCCTTCCATTTCTTAATGTTTTTCTCTTCCCAGGTGGGGGAAGTGAAGCAGTACAGAGATACTGGCTTGCCTGTGTTGGCAATGAAGTATGGCAGAGCTTGGAAAATACCGTGCTTGACTAAACTATGGGTGTTTTGAGCAGCTGGTTTGCCTGGCTGGTACCCATCGGTGGGCTGAGCTGAGCAGGATGGCTGGACAGGGTAATACACCCCGTGGTATCATATTCCCAGAGCACGTTGTCTTTGGCTGTACAAAGGGAGATTGTAGGGAAAATGTCCAGAAGTTGCAGTGTAGGACACAAAAGGCAAAAAGGCTGATGGTATTGAAGCCACAGGAGCGTTTTAGGATTCACTAAACCAGCTGAGACCTTCAGCCAAGTATCGTATCCCAGCTTCAGGCAATCTCCGTGGCTTGGAGAGAGAAACCAAGCCTGGTTCAGGGAGCAGTGTCTTTGCCAGCATCTCAAGTGCCCCCCGAGAGCATCCTGGCTGCTGCTGGCCAGCAAAGCAGTGAGCCCAGTGCCATGGAGCAAGTCACGGGAAGATGGCTAGCAGAGCCCTGCTCTCTCCTCCACCAGTGAGCCACCCCCTCCATGTTCACGTATGACAGCAGAACTTCGTGCTCTGTTTGCGTTGCAATATTTTGAAAACTTCCGCTTTTCACAGTGTGTGAGGGAGAAAGGGTTACCCCTGAAACAGCCCCTGAGGGGCTGCTCAGCAGGGGATCCGGGCAGCCGATCTCCTTCCCCACCACCTCTGCACGAGGTGAGTTGGGAGATGTGTTCTCAACTTGTCTTCCTCACATCCAGCATCTCCAGCCCCGATGCCTGCCTTAATTTCAGGAGGAGACATGCACAGACCTGTCGCTGGGGGCATGTAGAGCTGGATTGAATAGATGTATTTGAATAATACGTTGTGATGCTTCGGATTGGTCCTGTCGTAGCCACAAAACGTAGATGAGGTGGGAGCTAACAGGTCTTTTCCAGTTCCTAATTTCTGTGATTATTTTTTTTTTTCTTTCACACAGATTGTGAACCAGCACTTATTCAGGGAGCAGCATTTCTTTTTCTAAACCCTTAATCCAGTCCCTGTCTGTCTTACAGCAAGTGTGAAAGAGTGTGAATCCCATTTGGAAGGCTCCTTCAGAGAAGATGTCTCTGAAAGGATGCGTGGTTTGCACACTAATCCAGTCTGCTCCCACACCCTGCGGTGAACCCCATTAAAGTGGAGGCTTGTTAAATGCCAGTAGGCTCTAGGAATAAGCTAGTCCTGCTGTTCCCTTGATGCACCGAAAAATGAAACAGCTCACTGATTCTTAGGTTTGTCAAAGGAAAGAGGAGAGTGTCAGAGCAGGAATCGCTCTGACTTGGCCATAGATGGTCTCTGGCAGGAGGGAGGAAAGGGACAACCATGGCGGCATTTCCAAGGGTTTGATGTTATGCAGTGCTGAGGGCTGTGCTCAGCCTAACAAAGGGATTTACATCGCATCCTGCGAGTCTGAAAATCTTTTTCAATGGCACCAAACATTCACACACTCTATTTCTTTTTCATTTATGTCTAATGCATTTGGGATTTTTTCAGGACTGGTAGAAACACATGCTCCTGAGGTACATTTTCATTAAGGTATATTTCCAGGTAACAATATTTCTGCTGGAAGAGAATTTGGTTGTTTTTATGAGCATGTTCATTTGGATATCTGTGCAATGGAAACAATAAAACAGAGCAATGAGCACGTGGCTGTTCAAATGTGTCTGACTAGGAGCCCAGTTCCCACTGAGCATCACAAAGCGGGCAACTGGTTCTTTGTGACCCTTTTGAAAATAGCAAGCTAAAGCAAGAAGGGGCTCTGCAGCCAACTGGATGCAGACCAATAATACTCGTATGTATTTATGTTTAAGTGAGGATTCACAGGTCATATGAGTGGCACTGGGGCTTGATCCCACCTGTTCTTCATTATAGTATCACGTAGGTGCTGGCAACTTTGGCTGTCCATTCTCACAGGTCTTGCTCAGGCAGGTCTGGCACCCGTCCTTGTGCAGTGGTGTCAGGCCGTGGGACGGACAAGGCTGTCACTTCAGGTCTGAGCTCCAGCATGCGAATGGCTGTGGTGAGTTGGCCTCGTAGCTTCAGCCAGGTTACACCAAAGGTGGGGAGAAGGGGCTTCAGGGCGCTCATGGGATGGGAGAGGGCTGGGACGGGGCCCTGCGTATGGCCTGGGTCACTGGGAGCTGGGAGAAGGTGGGCTGTGAGGAGGTCTCCAGAAGTCATCCGGGAGTCTATTCGGTCTGGATAAAATGGAGATGTTGGGTAGTCTCAGCTGAAAGCTCGAGATAAAGACAGTGATGGGAATCCTGTGCAGATTATTCAGCTCGGTTCCCACCTGAAAAGGACAGAGAAAGTCCCTTGGCAACCTGGAGATGGAGGAGACCTTCTCTGTGCACTGCTAACACCTGACTCGTAAAAAAAAGTAGAGATGTATTTAATGCAACCTGTAGGCAGCATGCTGCTTTGATGATGGAGACCAGATGTCTTTGATGGCTGGTTAGATCGCACGGGTATTATTAATTTGGTTGGTTAGGAGCTTTTTTTCTGCAATGGTTTTACGGTGACAGTAGGGCAGCGATGACAATGGATGTGAAAAGCCCTTTGCAGGCATCAGGACATCTCCCTTCTGGATGGGGTGGGGTGTGAACCGTGCAGCAGCATCTCCATTTGGAGCCCTTCAGAGCAGGATCTCTTAACTGTTGAACAATGCTTGGCAAAGAGGAGCTGGGTTTATAAATAATGCATTTCCTTTGTCTTGCAGGAGTTCTGGAGGCAGAGGTACAATCAGATCAGCTGTGAACAGCTTACATAGCAAATCTAATAGGTTTGTAAATTAGATTTTGTGTTCATTTGTTTTTGCTGTAAGGCAGCTATTAATCTGCTTCTCCTCTTCACTGGATAGTGCTGTTCTTATTTAGCAAATGTATCTGTTTCTTTTCACTTCTGCTTTGCATTTTCTTAATCGTTTCTCCCCCTTCATCCCCCAGCTCAGTGCAATAATCATTTGCAAATAACCAAGGATCTGCAAGTTGTGGTGATTGAGAGAATGAGAAAGAGAGAGTTACTTATTGTGAAAATAAGTCAGTGACAGAGTTGCCATTTTCATAGTTTTACTATGTGCTATTGGAAGACAGATCACTGTCTTTGACATCAGAACTTCATTCGGTTTTATTGTAATGCACTTCAGTAATGTCGCTCCATTGCAGAGTCATTTCGTGGCATCGCAGCTTCATTCAGTGTCTCTCTGTGTTATTTTTACAATGATTTCATGTCAGCCCAGCATTACCAAGTAGCACAGTTGCAAAGCTTAGTGACACCACACAAGAAAGAGAGAGTGATATCATTCTGTGATGATGTCACTACCCATGATCAATACACAGAAAATGGACAAATCCCAAAAAAAAAATTGTAGTTATTCACAAAATTTCTTTACCCTGTTTCGTTTATGACTTTTGACACCTTATAAGTAAGCTTTGCAAGACACGAGGTGATATGGCAAAATGCAAGATGCAAACAAAGCCTCTGGAGAAGTACTGTACAAACACACAAGGACTCCGGCAGCCAGCATCTATAAACATGTTTCTTTGCCTTTCTGGAACATTGCGTAGTGTGAGCCACAGTGTGTCCTCGGGAGCTCCTTCCCTGGGCTGGGGATGTGCTCCTGGGAGCTGGATATTGTCTGGGATCCCAGACTGCCAGCTCTGCCCCATCTCTCACTCTTCTCCCTCCTTGGGGTTTACATGCTTTTTATAAATGTATTTATTTACAAACCATTTCCTAGCTGGAAAAAGCCCTTTGCACAGGAGAGGGAGATTCCCTTTAGCTGATAGCGAGTGTTTTGGCTGTGTATTTTTCAGAGTGCTCTGAAGTGTGAAGGGTTTTTCGGGGCTGCAGACACATGCACAGCTTCTTGATGAGATGCTTGGGTATTCTCTTTGGAGGGCGGCTGGCTGGAATCAAATATTCAGAGGCTCCCTTAATTCATGCCATTTGATGTAAATGGCACCAAAGTGCTGGGCTGATTTGCTTCTTAGAGCAGGGATTAAAAGCTGGGGTCTCCCAGTGATCATCTCCAAATGCAGCATCAGGCTGATGCCCGTCTTCCTGCTCATTTCTGGGTCTGGAGCAAGCGATATGGATGCTGAAATCCTCGTGCTCTCTTCTAACGAGGGGAAAAGTTACAAGCGAGCCAGCCTCCCTGTGTTCGGTACAGGATGCTCGTAGCCCAGTCTCACAAGCAGCACCCAGCAGCTCAGCTAAATTAATTTCTCCTTTGGGTGAAGTGAAGGTTGCACTTCTCTGATGACGATTTTAACCCGCTGCAGGAGCTGAGCTGGCTCCACTTTGGGGTGCTCGTGTGCGACCACGGCACAGCAGGCCGGCAACCTCAGCTGCCAGCGTAGGAAATGTCTTGGTGAATTTTGGGGGTTCCCTGGGGCTGCTCTGGGGTGTCTTGTCTGCGGGTGCGTGTCTGCCAGCCTGTCTTTGCGGCGCCTGCTTGTGGTTTCGTGTGCATGCATTTCAACAGCTAGATGTGTACGGTTGTGTCTTCTGTAGAGCTGTGCCTGGCTGTAAGTCTGTGTTCGTGTAAGCGAGCAGGTATTTAAGGATTTGTGTCTGTCTGCTTGGGTGTAGCAGAATACAAACAGGCTTTCAGTTCTCGTTTAGCTAATAACTACAATTTTGCTTTTCTGATGAAGTTTGAATTCGAGCAGCCAGAGCCGAAGACAGTGATTAGAAGTGCCATTGGGATGCTAACGGATCCTGTCTCTCTCCCTCTCCCTCTCTTTCTTTTCTCTAGAGCTGAAGTAGTAATAAATGACTCTTCGTCTCCAGCTGTTGTTGACAGAAGTAATGAAAGCATTAAGCACAACATTAAACCAGCCTCATCCAAATGGAGACACAACCAGACACTCTCTTTGAAGATCAGGTACTGGTAATTACCTATAGGACAAGAGACAGATTTGGTCCTCTCCAGTGCAAGCTGGCAAATTGCCTCTGTATATCATCTAAAGAAGTAGAGGAAGAAATAAAAGGCTTATCTCCTGCTGAGCTAGGCTTCATATCTGTAAGCGATCACTTGGAAATGAATTCCCAGCTGAACCGGCTGGCCTTGCAATGACAAAACAAGGAGCACTTGAGCCTCCATTTTCCACGCCAAGTGGAATTAGCGTGTGCTGGTGGTGGATCACGGAGGGGAGAAGGAAACCTTCTTCCTGGGGTGAATGCAGAGACCCCCCACTAATGGTGGGCTGACCATACTAGCCTGCCCCGGGAAGGGATGGGTGGAGAAGGAGTAGGCATTAAGATGGAGATAGCCATTTGTGAGCTCTTCCTGGAGAGCATCAGTCAGCTGGACTCGCCACAGAGCAAGGGCAGCCAGGAGGCAAGAGTTCGTCTTATGTGTGACCCAAGTTATCTCTGTACCTCACCTGATGGGGCTTTTTTCATCCCTGTCCTCAGGAAACAGATCTTGAAGTTCCTGGATGCAGAGAAGGACATTTCAGTGCTGAAGGGAACACTGAAGCCAGGGGACATCATCCACTACGTCTTTGACAGGGACAGCACCATGAACGTCTCGCAGAACCTGTATGAGCTGCTTCCCCGCACCTCACCCCTCAAGGGCAAGCAATTTCCCACCTGTGCCATCGTGGGCAACTCGGGGGTCCTGCTCAGCAGCGGCTGCGGCCCCGAGATTGATGCGCACAGCTTCGTGATAAGGTAGGGGCCCACACCCTGCCACACGATGGGGCCGGGGGGGTGTCGAGGGGTTTTGGAGCTGTGGAAAGGGGCCGGAGTCCTGATGCACGTGGTGCAGCGCAGCCTTGCAGCCCTGTGTGCGTGCGTAGAGTTCACCGATGCAAATGTCCTGCTGCGAACTCTTCTGCCCACCACCAAGTGCTCCCCCAGTGTCCTTGCAAATGCACCCTGTGCCTTCTCATGGTGCACCGTTAACCCCCCAGGGCACCATTAACCCCCAGCACCCCCAGTCCCAAGCACTCCCTCCTCTTTTCCCATATGCTTGCTCTCTTGCAAATGAATCCTGTCCTGGACTCTCCCATGAACACAAGCTCAATTCTCCCCCAAATCCCTTCTGCCCTCAAGCACTGGGTGCACCTCTTGGTGCCCTGGCACTACACTTGTGCAACATTTTTTCTGACACTCACCTGTGACCACTCCGTCCCCAGTACTGATGTCCCCGCAGATGCACTACCCCATGGACCTGCAGCAGCAGATCTTGAGCTCCACTGGGACACGCACCAAATTCGCTACAGAAGATGCTTGAAGTGGAGAGGAGGAGCGCACCTGCCCTCCCGTCGCCAACACCCATGCACATCTGTTAGCTGAGGGGCTGTAGGAGTCCGCTGATGATTTATGTATGTGCAGACATTTGCTTTCTGGCGAGTCTATTATGAAGACAGCCCAATCCATCAGCGGCTCACAGAGGCGGTCCCCGGCGTGATGTGAGAACAAGGATAATGTCACCTCTGCCCCCTGCTCAAGCCTGGCCGCTCCAGCCTGCCCGGCTGCTAGCAGCTCTGTCCTGTCCACAGGGGACAGGGTGTTATCATTTCCATCCTTAAGTGTAAGCAGAGTAAGCAAAGGGAAAAATTGCTTAGTGCACTTGTGGCAGACTTTAGGGAAGGGCTTTCATGTCAAGCAGCAAAATTGCAGGAGAAAAGCTTTCCTGGGTGTGAGGATTGGGATTTTGTGCAGCTTCTCCCCAGCCATGTATGTTAGTGCAGGTCTGGTATGGACGTGCTCTTCCCACTGTAGGTTATCTGTGCCACCACTTGAACCTGCATCTTCCTGGGGAAGGTTTGCTCCATCCAGGCAGCCTTTTCAGCAGGGTTGGCAATGACCAGCGGTGGGCTCTGTGTCCAGGATACAGCTTTGCTCTTCGGATCCAATGTATATTTTCAGCGAGTGGATCAGAAGGGCCCCATGTGCCAGTAGCTGGATTTTCTTTACACCATTCCCTTAGTCTCCCCATCTGTAAAGTAGGGAAAACAGTAATAATGGGTGATTATCAAGGCAGATGGTTAGGATGCAATTCCTGCTCGTTAAATACTGTAACTTCACTGTGAAACGCTGCAGGAGAGCACACAGAGTGCAAACACACGGGTAGCTTCTGGTGTTCACCACGCTGGGGGAGCATGTCTCTGCATCGCCCCATCAGCTGGTCCCCAGTGCAGTTACCAAGTGCCGTGGGCACGGCACGGCCACGGCTTAATGGCTGCAGATCCCCCCTCGAGGTGCTATAGGAAACCACCGTATAACGAGGGTGATTTGCTGGCAGCCTTCAGCCCTGGCATGCCACAGGAGCTCATGGCACGGGAGCCAGCAGAGAGCTCCCGGGGGACCGTGTGTGCCTGTATCCGCATGCATAGCCTCAGAGGAGGCACCAATTAATACTCCAGAAGGAGATGGTTTTTGAAGGTCACAGCTTCCAGACAGCCAAACCCTGTGGAGACCGTGTCCTGGCATCCACCTCCCGCTGGTGTCATTATCGCAGCCGGTGCCACCAGGACTGCTGTTAGCAGAGACTCACCAGGAGGAGAAAAGGGACTTGGGATAATATTACCCCAGGAAGGCTAGAATTAAGAGGCGAGCACTTTCGTTGCGTGGGAAAGGCCGTTTCATTTCAAATCTGCTGTGGCAGCAAAGATAGGAGGTTTGTTGCTATGTGTTATTTTTGAACCGCACCAGAGGAGATACCGATCCGTACAAACCCACCCACCAGCCACCAAAGTTAAGTCTGTCATTAGCATTGCCCCAGAGGAATATGCACACACATGCTGGCATGCTGAGGAATGATGACCTCATATTAAGATGGTTCCGGTCAGAGCTTCTCTAATTTATTGCAGAGAGTTGTTCTCCCTCCTCCTCCTCCTCCTCCTCCTCCTCCTCCTCCTCCTCCTCCTCCTCCCAAAAGCAAGGGTGAACGGGCACATCTGTCACTGGCCCTGGCTTTTGACATCAAACACCCCTCGTGTTTGTCACTGCCCTCTCTCACGTCCGTTGTAAAGGGCTGTTTGGTGTTTCCCCTCGCAGGTGCAATCTGGCCCCTGTCCAGGAGTACTCGCAGGACGTGGGCATGAAGACGGACCTGGTGACTATGAACCCCTCGGTCATCCAGCGGGCCTTCGAGGACTTGGTGAATGAGACTTGGAGGGAGAAGCTGCTGCAACGCCTCCACAGCCTCAACGGCAGCATCCTCTGGATCCCGGCGTTCATGGCCAAGGGGGGCAAGGAACGAGTGGAGTGGGTGAACGAGCTCATCCTGAAGCACCACATCAACGTCAGGACTGCCTACCCCTCGCTGCGCCTGCTGCATGCTGTCCGAGGGTGAGAACGTTTCTGGTGTGCTCGGAGCCAGGATTTCATGATCCTCCTGAGCTGGAGAGCAATCAGTGGGTTTGTGCTGGAGGCAAACAGCATGAGCTGTTTCTTTCTGTAGACCCTGAGAACTCCACGGGTGGTGGCTGGTCCCTAGATGAGAACTGGAGACTGCCTTGCAAGCAGGATCTCCCCACTCTGCTCTATTGAGCGTGAGGTCTTTTAGCCATGCAATATAGCGAGCCTAAGTCTTCTGGCGCTTTGCTGGTTGTCACCACAGTAACTCCCCAACCTACAGTTAGAGCTCTCCTTGGAGGGAGTGCGTGTGTGTTGTGGTTTGCAGAGCTAGTGACAAGGTTTGTCACTTTGTGCTTAAGTGGCACGTGTAAGTCTTGCACAGCTCCTCAGGTCACGCTGCTCGTGGCAGCCATGATGGGCTCAGCAGAGGACCGAGGGCTGTTCACAAGTAGCCTTCATGCTCCTCTAATGGTGCTAATTGCACTGCTCATCTTAAATGACCAGCCCAGGGAAGGAACTGATGTGGTCTGGTCCTGCTGGTCAGATAAATAGGGCCAGGCTGGGGTGAATGGACTTACTGGGAGGGAAGGAAGGGGTCTTTCTGCTCTCTCATTACAACCAGGTCTGTGGGACAACCGTGTGGTGGGGATGGGAGGGCTATAAAAGAAAGAGAGCTCCGGGGTGAGACTTGGACATGTAAATGCCTGGTAATGGGGTAGACTCTTGCTTTCTTGCTTTATTTCTTTGGTGAGAGTTGTGGTTCATTAGGCATTTAGGGAGTCTAGGCAGGTGGTGGCTTATGCTGGAGATGTTTTAGTGGTAGTAGTTGTCCTCTCTGATCTAGACCCTGTTGCTCTCCTGGGGTGGGAATTCACTTGTGCAGCTGGTGCTCCCACCTCTACGCCTTGGCATTAATATTTTTTGATCACTTTGAACACTTCTACCCCAACCCACCTCTGAGCCTGAGCCCCTCTGGTCGGTTGGTCCATGCTGGGTGGTGCTCCAGAGAGAGGGCTGTGAAGGGAGGCTCCGGGGACAGCCCAGGCAGGAGTGGAGGCTCTGGTGCCATGGTGCCAAAAGGACCACGTCTGCCCCAAGCGCCTGGTTTTGAGGCTTCCCTGGGCCGGAGAGACATCTTATAGAAAACACTGGCTTTGAGGTAATGAAAGGGAAGGAAACGATACCGCAACTCACAGAAAGGGAGGAGAGGAAGAAAAAACCCACAACCCAAATTCTGAGCTATTTCGAGCTGTAATTGACTTACTTTCATCTGTCAAAATAGAATTAAGCTCCTGTAATAAGCCCTTTAAATCAACAGGCTGCTAATCCTGTGCTGGCAACCATTCCTGGTGCCAGAAACTTCCCATAGGAAGCTTTGTGGAGGAATTGGCAAGGGCTGGGCATTGCTTTCCCATGGGAGAAGAGGAGGATGCCTCGATAAGCTCTGCTGCTGAGCTTATCTTCCAACTCGTGGCACCTTCCTGGCCCTCCCGTGCTGCAGTCCAGCCAGGCTGGCTGGCACGCTGGTTGTCCCTCTGCATCTCCCACAGAGCAGCGCTGGAGCCGTCACCGGTGGCTGGCAGGTCCTGCCTGGCTGAGGGGATGCAGGGATTTTGGGACAAGTCCAGGGGTTCAGCGCTGTCTCTCGGTGCACGGAGTGATGCACCCCTCTCCTCCATGGCTTGGAGTCGTGTCTGTCTTTTCCATGTGTTAGTGTTCCTGTGGGTTTTTATGGGGCCCCATGCAAGGAACATGGGTTTGGGCTTCTGAAAACCTGCTGGGGCTCAGAGGGATGGGACCAGTCAGACCAGCGAGTGAAGTAGCCAGTGTTGGTGGGTGTCTGGGATGGATATGGGACCAGCACGTGGTCGGACACTGGCTGCTGCTGATGACAGGCTCTAAGTACCTGGTCTGAGCTACAGCCGAGACCTCAGTCCTGTCCTTTGGGCTGGTCACTGTGCTGTGGGGCAATGAAGAAAGGTGGGTCATGGCTGCGCTGAGGCAGCGCTAATTTAATTATAACTGCAGAAGCCAGTGTTAATCCTCGTCGGGGGTTGCCCTCTAAGCCAAGGAAGCTGCTGCCTGACCTGCCCTCCTGCTTTCACACTTATCAGCAGGAAAACAAGGATGCCTGCTAATTAACGATTAATATAATTAAAACTGCAGGCCCCTCAGCTAGCTAGAACTGATGGGAGGACTTTAACACCTAACCGGTGTGTTGTGGCCTGACAAGGAGCTGTGCAGAGGGACCATCCGGGACTGTGGGGCCAAGGGCTGTGCTGTTCTGGGGGAAGGCCAGAGTCAACGTTAACCCTTTCCTCGGTGCAGCCTGCTCACGCTTGGACTTGGATGGATTTAAGAGTGATTCAGGCGGTATTGAATGAACTGGCCATAACTGAGGAGGAGGGTGAGCTGATGCTCTTGGTGTTACATAGGCAGTCTTTCAAGTACCTATAGGGTTGTCTTGACCATCTGCCCAGGGTTATTGATATGATGTAGTGTGGGATGAAGGAGTCTTTCCTCAGGTCAAACTGACCAGAATCACAAGGATTTTACATATTAAATCGTCTGTGATACTGTCTAATACTTAAGATCATCATATATTTTTGCTTATGAGCTCCTTGCTGTTAGAGGGATATGGTCTCCAACAACATCCTCTGTCTCTCCAGCTCTCTCTAAGGAACATACTGGTTTGTAGCATTACGCTTTTCTTTGACAGATCTGAGATTGTGAAACAAACAAGTTTTGTGGCAGAGAGAATCAGTAATCCACAAAGCTCCACAGAACATCCCTCTGTGCGACAGTGGGATGCAGTTGCAGAGATGTCCTGTCTTCTCCTTTGCTGAATAAAGCTACCCTTTATAATCTATCCTAAGTTGATTTGGAAATCACAAAGAAATGGGGGAAGTCTTTCAGCCAACACACTCTACTCTTTTTTTTTCTTTTTTTTTCTTCTTCCAAGGAACAGCACTTGCTACAAAGACTAATGTTATCTCAGCCAACTTCAATTTGGCTACAAAAGCTTTACCTTTTCTCTTCTTCCTTTACTTCCAGCAAAATACATTTGTGAGTTCTTGACTCCTCCTTGAACCGCAGTATATATTGTCCTGCTCTGCTTTCCCCCAGACCAGAATGCATTTCAGTGGCAATTGAGCATTTTTTCCTATAATTTTCAGTGCATTTGGGGCATTTGTGCGTTGCTAAGATAAGTAAAAAGCATTTGGTTTTGTTGTCCTTAACAGCATCATTTAAGACATCACCTTCCAAGCTGTGAGGGTGCCTTAAATGTTTGCTGGTAGCTTTTTGTGTTGATGATTCTGGATAATCTCTGCCATAGGACAGAGGCTCTTCTTACACGGTTAAACTCCCCATCTTCACTCCAGGAGGGGAGAGAGCCATCAGCATTTCGATGGAGGAGCTCAGAAGGAAGCCGAGTCACTACCTAAGGCTGAGGAGGAAAGCTGTGCCGTGGCAGGGAGCCAGCCCGCAGCGACGGTGCCATGCGTTTTGGGGATGCATGTCTCACTTTGGAGCGATTCTCTAAAATGTCTCCTGAGCAATTCATCTGGTGAGAGCAGTGCTCATCTCCTGGCTGGGAAGCAAGCAAGCCCCTTATAAGTCATCTGTTAGTGTCTCCAAAAAGCCTTGTAATCCCTATTGCCAACCAGCTTTTGTCAGAAAAATAACATGAAATGCAGGAAGCGGGGGAAAATAATTGTGTCTGGAGGTCTGACTATCACTGCTTGCAGAGAATTCATGGACACGTTTCAGTTTGCCTTGTATAATCTAGTCTAGCATTTCTCACTGTGTCCATCACGAGGGTCTCTTGGCAGTAACCAATGCTAATCCCATAAGATTTTGTTGAAGAGCTTCTTGAAAGAAAAAAAAAATCAATAAATTTTCCAGCTCCTTGGCTAGGTCTCCCGTTAGGTTTAAGATCCAAATAGCTGTGGCAGTTCGCGTGTGCTCTTCATGACAGTGATCGCCTTGCTCAGGGTCCGTAGCTTGCATAGTGCAGCTCTGCCACGTGTCCTCAGAGGTGCAACCTGGAGGGGCATAAGGTGGATTCATCTTTGCCTCAGAGGTCTCCCTGGGTCCTCACACCCAAACAACGTCTAAGCCTTGGCTGATTTTTAGCGCAATGCTGCTCAGCCACTGCCTTTCCCATCCATCAGGTGGAAACCTTCCCCTGGTCCCCCCTCGCCTCGTGTCTTGATTATGCCACATCCTTTCCAATAGTCTTGTCTTGCTGGTAGCCATGCAGGACACACGTGTGCAGATCATTCTCCTAACCTGTTGCTTTGATCGCATCATCTCGCTCTTTTGCATCCCTCTGCGGACTCCCTGTTTCTCAAGCTGCCGCTTTTCCCTTTCACAGCCCTCCCAGCTCATCTTTTCACCCTCTGTCTCGAGATCGGTTCTGCTGTTGATTAGCCAGTGTCACCAGTTGCGAGGTTTCTAAACAAGCTCCTTCATGGTTCTTCCCATATGGTTCTTAAGCTCACAGGAGCTCCTCTGAATTATCTGCCCCCAGGGACTCGTGCCTTAAAGCCCTTCCTCTCTGGTCCCACAGGCGGTTTAAGGACAGTGGTCGTGCGCTCAGGTGAGGGACGAAGATGACCAAAGTCTGTAGGGGAGAAAAAAAAATAGCTGTTCACAAATGCATGGCTGGGGTAGGATATGGGGGACTGTGAATGCCCAGCAAAACTATGGGTGAGTGGGATCAGTGGATATCCCACAAATAAATCTTTGTGCGAGCAATTATTCTCACCCCTCTGCACTTGAGCAAATGACGCACTTTGTGTCTGAGCTGTGGCGTGTCTGCCCTGGGACCCCAAGACAGTTAATTTGTTCCAGTTAACCAGGAAGAAGATTTAGGTTTTTCTTTGTCAAAAGAAGGGGAGGGGCATAGGAAGGAAAGGGGAAAGAAATAGAGTAATCCTCTTGCCAATTACTATCCTCCTCTTCCGTCTGTTTGGAAATGGTTTAACTTGTGGGTGTTGAGTACCATGTCTGTTTGAAAAGGCACTGCAGAGCTCAAGACCTGGATGAGAAAATAGCTATTTATCCATGACTCAGCATTGATTTGCTTGTGCCAAGTCACTAAAACCAGACCTAAGCCACACGGTACAGATCTAGTCTGAGTATAGAGGCTTGATTTGGTGTTTGGGCTTTGCCCAGCTTTGGGATAAAGCCCAACTCTGACTCCAGATCCATCTTTTGGAGTCTGCGTTAGCATGGATCTCGATGGGGACCTGCCTTCCTACCCGTCCAGCGCAGACTTCATCACTGTCCGTGGCTCTCAGCTGTTTTGGTGCAGGTGACAGAGGGGACTGGATACGTGGCCAGAAAAGGGCTGGGAGAAGCTGGATGGGGTATAGTGGTTGTTCCCTGGGAACACTTCATCTCCATCCACCCAGCAGCTGGGATACGTGCTGTGCCCTGCCAGGTCCTGTCGTCGCCTGCACCACCGGGAGTGCGGAGCATCCTCAGGGCGCTCGCTCTGATTATCTGTAGCTGGTTTTTCATGAGTAGTAATGGGAGCACGATGTGTGTGGCAGACTGATAATGTGCTTCTGACAGTCGAGGACTAGCACCTCCGCAACAGCTTGTGTTTGTATCGCACTTTTATGAATAAGCCGTTTTAAAAGGGTCTGAAATTGCATTATTTCAGCTATTCTGATTTGTATCACTAAATAATGCAGCTGATACTGGTGAAACTTGATTTCTTCATTGACCTGGGTTTCTTTTATTCATTTCATCAGGGCAATGGATTTTCTGTTCATTTTATTCTGCAGGTTAACCCTTACCTGGAGGGTACAAGTTACCGTAGGGTTTTCTTGGACGCATCGGGAGGTGATGGCTAAGCACAGAGCAGGACCCTGCCCTCACTAGTAGTCCTGGAACACTGTCTGCAGAGAGCAGTTTTGCGCTTAGTGTTTCAGCCCAAATCAAGGCCAGGCTCTGCTCCTCGAATTCGGTGATGCTGGGGGAGGATGAGCACTGTCAGCGTTGTGGGCTGCGTGCTCCAGATGTGCGATGTGGAGGCTGCCACCTTTCCTGGCTCAGGCGGGAGCTGCGGCTTCCTAGGGGCAGTTTCAGAGCATTTTGCCTCCGGAAGGATTCCCACTGGGCTTTAAGGTCCGAATACAGCAGTCATTTCCCCTGTGGCTGCCGTGCTGCCCCCTCGCAGGAGGCATACACCGATGGCGAGGCAGCCGCAGCAGTGCTATGCAGTTCTGCTTAGGAGACGTCTTAAGTTTCTTGGAAACCTTTTGGGATATTGATGTTGCTGAGGAGCAACCACAACCACATACCAACTAGCAGGAGACTCTCTGAAGCCTCTGTCCTTGGCTACCATCAAGTATTAGTTCCAGTAGGTGCTCGGGCTTGTGTCTAGGCTGCGTCCTTACAAAAGATGGCCTTGAAGATCCGATGGCATTTTCCATCTGTCACTGTCATGGTCCAAAACAAGAGCCGTCTCGGACAATTTTTGCCTGACAGCATCACGGTTCCTGTTCATAGCTGCATCCCGCTCAGGCACCAGCCTGTCTCTGTAGCTGCTTCCACCCCTGAGGGTTTATTTACAGAAATGACACAGCACTAGCTTTTGAAGGAGGTCCATGCTGTGAGAACGGCTCTGAGAAAGGAGGTATTGGGTTTCAGGACTGCTCTTTGCTCTTCTCTTTTAATTGCTGTCTCTTTCCATAAAATGTTGTAGTTAATAGTTATGGTGATTGGTGTAGCCAATTTGAAAAATAATTACTGCCTGCTTCAAGATTATCTTTCCTCCTAATTAAAATCCCGGACCTCACATATTAAAGGTGCGCTGTTGACACAGCATCCCATGTGCGCCCAGACAACCTCATTTGGATTTACAGAATTAATTAGGTTTTATTTCCATCCCCAGCTGTTCTCTTCTGCACCAGGAATGCGTCCACTGTCTCAGTTGACCAGTGGTGGAGAGATAAAAGGGAGATCTTCCTGCATATCCCCCACACTCCCATCACAAACCAGTCTTTAAAAAGTATTCCCCAGACCTCACCGGAAGATTCCCACTGTCACTGTCCAGGAAACAAATTGCAAGTGCTGTGGCACAGCCTATGTTGTGGTTTGGGCGTTATATATTACCTGTGTCATCTGTGTGGGTGTGCTGGGACAGCCTGGAGTCCATCACCCCCTCCCAAACCTGCATCCAGCAGCGAGAATTTATGGTGCTGTAGGAGCGAGGTTTGTCAGCCTTCTCATTTTCCCAATGTTGTGCCCACAATAGAAGGAAATATGGATAAAAGAGCCAGGTTTTTAATTTTTATTGTAAGAAACTGGATTGTCTTTGTTCTGTACCCCAATATTTTTGAGTGAGTGCTCACGAACTGCCTGTGCTGAGGTGGACACACCGAGTTGGTTTTGGTAGGGCTGCTTTTGGGTGCTGATTGCACACGCTTGTTGGTCTTAGTCAGGTTGTTTGTGCATGCTAGGTTGCAGAGGATGACGTGCTTCTGTAGGGTGCATCTGTCTTTGACCCAGGTCATTTTCGTCACCATTAATATGCTTAAAACATTGCTGATTGCATTAATGTCTTGCACCTTCATGCACAGGTCACTTCATCATGCTATCAAGGTCGTTGTACATTCATACAGTTTTTACAGACTCTTAGCAAAACCCAAAAGTTAATATTTGGGCAGGCCAGGAGGTCACCACTATCTTTCTGTGCTCCAGCTGGTAAATTGATAAAAAGAGAGTTTTAAGGCTAAAGCAACTGTGGGACAAACCCAATTGGTGGTGTCTTCCCCCAAAACCTGTCAAGTCATGATGTGACTTGACAGTTCTTCCGAGGTGGTTTCCCTGCTGCATGAAGGATACCCTAATAAACGGTTGTGATGATAACCTCCCATTTCTCCTCGCATGCCAGGGGTGTGATGGGCTTACCCTTAAAGTAATCAAGGAGTCTGTTTTATGGCTACCTGTGGGAGAAGATTGCCTTGGCACTGCAGCAAACTTTGATGTGTCCCCATAGCACAACCTGTAGGGCTGGGCAAGCCCAGAAAATGCCCATGCTCTGCCTCTAAGGTACTGGTTCTCACCAGTTCTTTCCCCAGTTCCTTGCTGCTATTTCATTCTGGATGCCAAGGAGATGAGTTGGGCAAAGAGGACCTCCCCAAAGCATCATACTTGTCCTTGGCTAAAGCTGCACTTGGACACTCCTGGGGTGTGGAACCCCAATAAACCCTGCCGTGCCCTTCTTGCACACACCAAGGTGGTCACTCTGCTTCCAGAATTTGATTCACCAGAAAAGTCAATTTTTTCTCTTATCTGAGTGAGAAGAAGCTAGTACGTTTTGTGCCTTGGTTGCTAAATTTTAATGGTTTTCATGAAAAGCTAATTTGCAGGATTAAGGCTCAGGTCTCCCAAGGGTTCCTGCTGTCTGAGCACCAGACCCTCAGGAGCCCGGCGGAACGTGCGAATGAGGAGCAAGACACTTCCCGTGGCTCCGCGTGCGCCAGCGGGACCCGGCTCAGGATCCCAAACCTCTGGGTGAGAGCACAGAAATGCCACGTGCTCTGCTCCGCTTCCGCATGCTTTTTATCCAAAGCGCTGCCAGTCGCTCACCTGAACCCAGGCCCTTTGAAATACCTGTTTTAAATAATCCAAGGGCTGGAATGGGCTGCGGCACAGCGGGATGCACGGCATCAGATGTGCTGGGGAGGAGGGAGTGCACCCCGGAGGGGTACATCTTCTACCTCCCCCAGACCTTTCTCTTTCTGATTTTGCTCCTCTGACAGTGTTTTTTTCTGCTGAGCAAACCAGATAAATTGCCTGTGCAATAAACACTGGAAACATCTTCTTACAGGATGTTGATGCTGCAATAACTTTTATCAGCAGCCCGAAATACAGCTGCTGATACTGTTTCTGCTCATGTATCACTACGGGGTGCCTCCGTCCCCTGTTCTTTTTGTCATCCCTCATAAAAACTAACGCACTTTTCAGCAGCGAGCACAGCTGACCTCCGTATCGCATATTATATATTGCGGTATGCCATATTGTGTGTCTCATGGACCGATGTTGCAGAGTGTGGTGATTTATTTTGGTCCGGGATCGCAGTAGCAATCGCCGGGTGTAACGGGAACACAGCAGTGTGCTTTCACTCTTTCAGCCTGGTGACCCTTTATTCCAAGGCAAACGTTTTTACAGCCCTGTTGTGTTTACTGTCAGAGTAAAAAATCTTCATTCATCAATGAAAATCATCAGCTTGTGTGTGCGAGAGTGTGTCTGCTTTGAGGGGTTGCTGGAGTCTACTTGACATGTGGATGGTTTGGTCAGTGGTATTGATCTCCCAGGTTGATTGGAAGCTAATTGTAGGCTGAAGTACTGAAGGCCACCATTGCAAGCAATTTGTTTTTCATAAAGGATTGCTGAGGCATGAGATGCTTCAATGCCATAGCAACAAGTGTGATGTAACCGCCAGACAGAGAGCAGGAGGATGGTTATTCATGAAGCAATCCTGAGAGAGGCTTTTTCTTGGCATGGAGAATTCTTCTGCTAGTCAGAAACCTCTCACTTTGAATCACCAATATATCTCAGTCAGAGGCTGGAGAGGGAAAATGCGCGAGACACGAGCTTCGTGCGCGGCGGGGGGATAACACGCTTTCCTCTACCCTCCCTTTGCAGGTACTGGCTAACGAACAAGGTGCACATCAAGCGACCCACCACCGGCCTCCTCATGTACACCTTAGCCACTCGCTTCTGCAACCAGATCTATCTCTATGGCTTCTGGCCCTTTCCCCTGGACCAGAACCAGAACCCGGTCAAGTACCACTACTACGACAGCCTGAAGTATGGCTACACCTCGCAGGCCAGCCCACACACCATGCCCTTGGAGTTCAAAGCCTTAAAGACGCTGCACCAGCAAGGAGCCTTGAAGCTGACTGTGGGGGAGTGCGATGGGGCCACGTAGGCTGGTCCCCGGCCGCGTTCCTGCACAGCCACGGGAGGGAAGGGGAGGGGTGGAAAGGACGAGTGGCGCCTGGTGGGGTTGGTTGTCTTTGTTAACGCGCAGAACAGCGACACAAATATATATACGTGGTACCTATATATATTGACCTGAGTATTATAACTGTTTGGTGTTCACCAAGGAAGGGGCAGGAGAGATGCGGGAGCATCTGGTGTGACTGGCCTGGGCGAGACCCCTTGCCGTGGGCTTGCTGGGCTCGGAAGGGCGTTCGACCTACGTCCGAAAGGTGTGAAGGTGGCCTTGGTTTTTGAGGGTATGTTAGGTGATGGGTAAACGTTAAGCCGTTTGTCGTGACTGGTCTGAGGTTGGTAGTTAGTTTGTTTGGCCAAGGACGCCGGCGCTCTGCAGCGAGGCACGTTCTTGGCCCCGTGCTCGTGGCGGGGAGGGGAAGGGGCAGGGAGCGGGGTGGGCAGGGAAGGTTTGTTGGCGGCTCTCACAGCCGAGGGACTGCCCGCGGCACTGAGCAGGACCCGTCTCCTGCCCGGCAGGGACCGGTGCCCAGCAGAGTCACACACAGATCCATCCGAAACACGGACCACCGGGCTGAGCGCAGCCTCTGGAGAGGCGAGGGAGAACCCTCCTGGGCTGTAGCTTGATTTTCAGGAGGTGGTGGGGAGCTGTGCTAAGCTGATCCTGGTGACATTTGCTTGGAGAGGAGATGTGAGGGCCTCCAGAGAACAGGCACATGGGCATTGAGCTGGGCAGACGGTGAGGAGGATGCTGAACATGTATTTTTCTCTTCCTTTCCTAAGGAGGAAAGATGCTGGAACGTGGCAGGAAGGAGGTTTGCTGCCGCAAACCGGCACCATTAGTATTAAGTGTTTTACTGTGCCACAGTGGAAGACACTCAACATCTGTCAGTGCTCGTGAAAACCATAAGTACATCCAGCTCTTAATTCCCAAATGCTACCTGCTAAGCAGCCTGCCTTTTCTTCCCCTCCAAAAATAACTGCTGAAATATTGGTGATAGGCCTGAGACCCAGCCAAGCAGAAAGACCGCAGGACTTCAAGGGACTTTGTCAAGTCTAAATAATTTATTTTCACTTTCTCCTCAAAGAACCAGCATACAGCGCTGTACTCCTGAAGTCCCGCTCTGTCCTTTCTTTCAAGCTCCAATTAGCTCTTACTCTGAACAGTTAAATAGGGTATCAGATGGATCTTGATGGGATGCTTGCCTAGTGATGAATGTCAAATCTTTGCCAATTGACTTTTTTTTTCAGAGAGAACCCAAAATACAAAGACATTTTTATAACCACGTTTGCTTTTCTCCTAAATTTTGGGGTTTTTTTGAGGGAAGCAACTAGATTGGTCTGATTAGCCTGCTTAATTTTCTGCTTCTATAACCCACTCTATTTGTGTCCTAAGTAGCGCTTGGTGCCAAAATGCAGGTGAGTCTGGGGTTCAGTGAGTGCAGTTCAGGTTTAATCTGTGGGAGACAAATAACGCTACAGAGGCTGGAGTGCTTTCACGGCTGGGTTCCGTCACCTTTGTGCCTCCTCCTACTGCCCTGGTTTTTTTAAGTTAAAAAGTGTACAGTTTGGGGCTGAAATACTTCATGTTGTCTCTTTAAAAACTGAGTGCTTCAAGCGGTAAAAGGAAAAACTCGCTTTTGTGTTTTGGGATGTAGAAGCTACTGTACCTGTAGGAGCCTCCAGCTTGCTAATTAGTGTCAGATGAAGATGCTAAGATTAAGGTTTAAGCAACATTAGCGTGGATAAACGTGGGCTAATCTGCCACCAAGGGCATGTTTCTTTCCAACTCCAGAAAATTATTTCTTTTATGTATTTTTTTTAAACATGGATTTTTTTTTTGTTTAATTTTTACTTGAGTTTAGTTGCACTATAAAGCTAAACCTGGCTGTGAACCTCAGCTTAAGCTGTTGGGGTTTCCCAAGATAGGAGGAGAAAAAAAGAGTAAAACTGCAAGATGGAAGTAGTCTGCAATCCCGAGGAGCTTCCCGTGATTCAGGAGTGGTTGTTAAAGCCAGATAATTCCCTGGTTTGTCCCCAGCGCGGAGGAGGGACAGACTAGAGATTAAGCCGCAGGGACTGCTAAAGCCAACTTTGTATTGAGGGGCCTGGGCCACGGTACTGATTGCTGTTAGCAAACCTTCTTTTTAAATAAAAATATAAGAAATGAAACAAATGTACATGGTTTTTATTTTTATTTTTTATTTTCATTGATTTTTATTTTTTATTTTCAGTGACTAGAAGGGTGAGAAGGGAGGCAAGACCACGAAATGCCATGCCAATTAGATGGGGATGCCTTGTAGCCTTCTCTGCCAGTAAAGGAGCGGGGAAGGCTGGGCTTATTTGCCCATCTGGGGTGGGTGTCAGTGCTCTGCGAAGGGGACGTCAGAAGCCACCAGCATGTCCTCGCTGTTGCCTACAGGGATTATTGAGCTGAATCTGACAGCAGCACAACGGGGTGTGCTGGGGGGAGTGAAAAGGGGAAGCGAGAAGGGATTTCTGGTGCCCTTGAAGTAGTTTCTGGATCAAAGCACAGGCAAGTTATAGGCAAATTATTCAGGGGGATAAAATTGCTGGTGATGTTTCTGTTCCCAGAATGGGTCCTGCTCACCACTGTTTTAAAAATGCATTAAACCAAGAGTAAGACCCTGCAGCTATTGAGATCAATGGCTGAGCTCCCATTTCACTTCACTGCCACGTGGGTTAGTCCCTGCTGAGTTTCTACGCACAAAAAAAACCATCTAGAAATTTCCCCTTGCTTTAGCGGGCTGCGTCAAGTCCTCCAGTCTGGTTCTCTGAGCAGCTCCTCAGATTGGAAATGTACTTTTATCGTCTCTGTTTCCAGCAAGTAGCTGGGACCTGGCTCCACCAAGCCCCAGCCCCTGCAACTTGGCAAGCTGTAAACCCCGTGTGCTGTTTATGAGCAGCGGGAGCGGAGTTTGGGGTTCACCTTCTGCCCCGCACAGGGACCAGCGCTGCTTGCAGTAGGTGGATGCTATTTGGGCTATTTTGGGGCAGCTGCCAGCCGTTGAGCAGCCGCAGGGCTGCGGCAAGGCAGCCGCCAGATGCTATGGGGACCCGACGGCCGCACCAGGCTGCTGCTTGATGAATTTCTTCATGCCCAATTAAGGCTTTCCTGTCGTCAAGAGTGAAACAAAAAAAGAGTATTGATGCTATTCAGGCAGGGATGCAGGTGCATGTGTTGCACCGTGAATGTACTTAACTGCCCTGAACGACAGCGGCAGCTCCCGTTGGTCTTTGCGCCTTCCAGCAGCGAGGCCAGCCCAAGCTGGCGATGCTGGTGGCTTTGGGATGGGAAACTCCCTCTCATGGGTTAGAGACATTTCTGCCAAAAGGCCTTTGGATGGTACCAAGTGACCTGAATTTGTAAATTAGGGGCAAACTTGAGTCTCCACCTGGCTAAGCCCAGAGATTGGGGCTGTGTTTCCCAGTGTGGCTTTTCGGAGCAATGGTCTAGTGCGTGCTTCTGGCCAAACCCTCTTCCTCGCCGTGTGCCTCTGGTGCATTTTCCCCTTACAATAGCTTGGGGGTAAGGGTCTTGTCTTGCCTGCTCAGCTGCGCCATGGCCAGAAGCGCAGGTGCCTGAATTGCTTTTCTTCTAAATCGTGGTTCGCTTGGTTACACGCCAGGGTTTCGGATCTGCCGTGTGCTGCTTTGTGCCCCCAGGCTGACAGCCACGATACCTCACTGCACCCTCTGACGCTGCCGAGCGTCGCGGTGAGCTCACATCGCTCCTGGTTTCCTCTCCCCTTGATTACTCCAGTGATTTTGGTCCCTGTTGAATGAAGCTTGAGGAGCAACCCTGTGGTTACAGCCCTGTCCGGGCTGAACGAGGATCCTTCAGACACGAAGTTTAATTCGGCTCTCGCCACGCTCGTTGCTCTGTGTTTGCCGCAGAGCCGTGCAGAAGAGGAATCAACTAGCGCAGCACTTTTGTTCTTCCTATAAAATTATATACATAAATAGTGATGTGGCTGTTGCTCTACTGGGGAAAATCTTGCCCGCGTCTTACACTGGCACGGAGTACGGCTCCTCTGGCCAAGCTTGCAGAGTCCGCAGGCTCCGTGCTGCCAAGGTCCTCCATAATTAATGCCTGCTCTGCCTTATTTAAAGCTGACTTGGGGGAGCTGCAGCGGCTCCTCTGAACGGCGGTGTGGGACCCCGGCTGCCTCCCGCACTCCCCAGCCCCTCGCCTGGGCAGGGCTGGCTGGGGCATGACATCCATCCCCGCTGCTCAGCGAGCGGGACGGAGGAGGGACGAGCCCCTTCCCTAAATGCTTCATCAGCCAGGGCTCGGTGCAGGGTCAATAACCAATCCTCTGCTTCCATTGCAGCCCAGATAATCAGTGAAAAAAGTGCAAATAGTCCTTGTGCATCAAATTACAATCTTTTTTTTAAAGTTTTTTCAAGCTGCCTGAGGGATTTTTTAAGTGCTAAAGGAACAGCTGAATCTTTTTTTTTTTTTTTTGAGATACCAGTCTCGCAAACCAGAACGATACAATATTTTGTTTTGAAGGTGTGATGAAAATTGTTTTCATTTTTACGTTGCATTTTGGATACTGCTTGGCAATAACGCTGAACATTGTGGTCTTCAGTCAGTCTCACTTAAATGACACAAATGGTTTCGGTTGATCCCAATATGAATTCTTTTTTAATTTTGTGCAAAATAGTCTCAAAAAAGGTTGCGCCATCTACAAATCTTGATACATAGATTTTATTTTTTTTAACCACCGGTCCTTTTAAAAATTTAAACAATCTAATTTCCTACTAGAGAGGCTTGAAACTATGGAAATTAAAGCTTAAAGCTTTCAGAGACCCACAGAGGACAGCAGGGAATCGGTTTGCTACGCAGTGCCCCTCAACATCAGGAGGTGAAACCAGGCACATAACCACGGTGTCCATGCCTTGTTAAACCACACACTTTTTAAGCTCTTTTAGTGTTTTGGTTGCCTTGCTTTTTAGGTTTCTCACATTTATGAGTGGTTTATTAACACATATTTTCACCTTTAAATGTTAGTCTATTGCCCTTGGCAGCAGACAGGGGAATTTCACTTTTGACCGCATCAAACTCTTTCTAGCCTTCCTTTTCTCCACTTCTACTGAATCTTATTTTTCCCTGTGAAAACAACGGAGCACCCAAAAGCTGGCACGTCTCCTCTGCAACTCCAGTACCATCATGGGATGGCTCGTGTCCAAGCTCCACATTGGGTTATCTCCTCGCTGTGGATACTAGAGCTCTCCCAGCTTAAGCTCCAGGTTGGAGGGGCCACCACCAGTGAAGAATGGACTACTTTTAGCTTATTTCTGCCCCCCCCCCCCAGACAGCTGCATGTCACCCATGTATGCAAAGAAATGACTGAGAAAGACCTTGGACAGAGGTCTGAATGGTAACCAAAAAAAAAAAAAAAAATCATTATCCTCTCAAGAGGGTGGACTTCTGTCCTGGTATTAGCAACATCAAGGCATTCAGCAATAAGCTGCTTTTCCAGCTGGGAATAACTCCTGTTCGGCTTCATCAAACCTAGCCTGATGCACGAGCAAAGCTGTCACATGCCAATTACATTCACAATCCAGCTGAAGGCAGATGTATTTCGCTGCTTAACATCATCTCCAAGCAAATCTACAAGTGCTTTTACAAGAATCACAGTCAGCACCCACCAACCCTTCCCACCTTGATGCTCTCATGACTTTGTGCATGAGCTGACCGTAAACACGAAGGTGACAGCATGGATGGAAATACCTCTGTCTTGGTTAGCGTAAGAATAACGCTAACTCCAACCCCCTAAAAAAGGCACAGGGCAGGAGGAGGGCACTCACCCCAGCCCTCATACTCCAGGGATGGCCAGGGACATGCCAACTTAAGAAGATACCGATCTTCTTTAAGATTGCAGAGTGCAGGCACTGAATTTACTGCTCACGTGCTCAAAAGAGGACGGAGCTGTATCTGTTCCATTGTATCGATGAGAAAAACACAGAGTTTGAGCAAGGATTAGGCACCAGGACACACAGTGTCCTTGAATGCTGAGAAGCAGCCGGGGGTGGTGTTCCCCCCCCCAAAGTGCCTGGTCAGAACAAACCTGCGGGCGCTGCTGGAGAAATGCAGCCAGCAATAAAAGTTAAGTCCCCCTATGTTGAAATGGTGGCAGGCCATCTGATACTAATCCTGTGCCTCCAGCAAACAAAACCTCCCGGGCGTTGTGAAATATCCACAGCTATTTGCTGGTTTGGTTGCCTGGAGAAATTCCTCCAGCGAGGGCCGATGAAGCACTCCATGTTCTTGCACGACCCAGGCAGCAAAGGTTAAAGCACATTATAGGAATGTAATGGGTTTTTTAACTACCACTCTGGAAGGCCTGACACGCCGCTTTCTAGAAAATGTTGCAATTTAAGCTTCAGCAGGAGCCACAGAGCAAGGAAAATATTATGCTTGGACCATCAGTCTTGTAGTGTCTTGCTGCACAGGTTCCAGATGAACTTGCTTAACTCGGCTTGTGTCTGAAAATGACTTTGGATTTGAGATTGCTAGAAACGAGAAGAGGCATGCTCTATTCCTGGACTGCATATTAGTGTTCCATATGGGTGCAGAGCCAAAGCATATGGACCTCCATCTGTTAGGCAGGCCTGGCCTGGCCCCATGGATGGTTTATAATGCGCGTAGATTCATCCAGATTTGGGATTCCTCCAAAGCAAGAGGCGAGCCAATGACTCAAATATTGTGTAAAGCCATTGAAACTAATGGCACTAAACAACAGTCATTTGTCTCCTGTTTGATTTTACTTGCTGTAAAATAATGAATTAGTTACAGGGGTGGGTGAATGTTGTGTTATGGATGGAAGCTTTGAAAGAAACACGGTTAAAAGAAAACAAAACAAAAATCATCCTAGTTATTCTGCATCAGCTTACTGCAATGTATTATTCCCCGGAAAGTAAGCTGTGTCCTTCAACTTCAATAACATGGCATTTATGCTCCATCTGTGATCAGATTTAAAGAGGTCTGCAAGCATAATTCAGGAAACCTTCAATGACAAATTCAAGGAAGCTGGGGAAAGGACTCTTGAAGTTCTTCCATAACTAAGACAATTCTAGGAAAAATGAACTTTGCTCCTACAAGCTCTATATTAACCACAAGCCCTGGACTTGGATGTTTTCTTTTCTTTAAAACAAATAATGAGCCCCAGAAGACTTCAGGTCTTAGCATGCAATGCTGTTCCTTGCATCAAGAAGCCAGCGTGTGGTGGGACACGTCCTGACCTCGCTGTAGCTTCCACCGACCCTAGCAGCACCACGATTTCATTCAGTGCTTCAGAAGGTCACATCTCTGTTTCAAAGGATGGGCCTCAGCAGCTCAATTTCAGGCACCATGCCGGAAAAATTTCTGCTGAATTTTCCTGCAGAATTGTGTGGGACACATGATTATAGCCATGGGATCACCACCAAGGAGATGGGCTATTGTGTTAGCCCCTGGGAGAGTTCATATAGCAGAAAAACCCCTCTCTCCGCTAAAAGAATTAATTACCATGCATGTTAGCTCTGTGGTTGGGGAAATTACTGTGGCCTGATTTCCTTCAGCACTTTTATTCCTGGCTGGAGACCAGGGGAGTTGTTGCGGTTGCTGACTTAAGACACCGTAACAAATGCCTAGAAATGACTGGGCAGGCGTTATGATTTGTAACCTGTGTGTCTCACCTGCCTCGAGTATGGGCTTCACGGCATCTTTTCTCGGGATTTTATGGAAAGGGCAGATTTACAAGCACGCCGACCTGCTCCTGGGCTTTCCAGGAGAGACCAGGAGGGCACAAATTTCTTGGCTGAAAACCATCTGAGAAGCCAAGCAGCTCTGAACATCCTGTGGTTTATTTTTGGAAGAAGTCATTTTGGTAATTGCATGTGTTAAATGAAACGCAATTAGGGACGGAGAGAAGGTGTTACATGTGTGTTGGAATAGGAGCCAAGCGGAACAGCCAAAGGATCTGTTCAAAATGTGGACCCCTGAGTGTGCTGCAAGGCAAAGGGGGCAGAGAGGAGGTGCCAGGGGGGTGGGGGGTGGTTATTTGTGAGTGTTTAATGTGAAACAGGGTATGGAAACACTTGCATCTGCAATGTGTCTTTTATGATCTTCCCAAAGTTTTAATTAAAAACGCAATAAAAGCACAACTATAGGAAACCAGGATGTTTTAAAACTCATCTGCTCTAAATGGTTTTTTTGGGGGCGGGTAAAGAAAAATCAAAGAACAATTGTTTGTATAAAAGCATTCAGAACACTGGGTTCACATGGAGAAATAAACCCTTGGGAAAGGTTTTCCTGTTAGGAAGCATGTGCTGCACAAGACGATATAGTGCGGGGGGCTTCTGTGCCGCCACGGGGATCTGCCGAGCAGCTGTTTCCCCATCGGATGCATCTGGCCGCCAGAAACGCAGTACGTGCCAGAGGACGGGGAGCGGGACCACGTGCCAGGAGGTGGGACGCAAGGGACGTCGGGATTTGGGCTGGGATGATCATTGGGTGGCTCGGAGGGGTCTCAGCTGTAATTTCCAAGATGATACAGCACGACGCATTTTGCGCTTGGTGACAGACACACTAAAATCATTTTGTGCAGCACTGTTGCCTCTGACAGAGGCCACGGGAGGGAAACACTGGCGCAGGATGGAAGGGAGTTAACGAAGCCCGGAGAGGTGGCTGCAGGGCGTGCAGGCATCACCTCTGCCTGTTTTAAAGGGGTTATATGAGTTTGGGGTAGTTCCTGGCCTTGGAAGGGGTCAGGGGTTTGCTGCCTCCTGCTATGGGTGCCCAGTCCGTCTGGAGATAAATGCAGTGGACATCTCTGTGAGCTGGACCCCTTCCTCGTGCCTGTGCCTACCCACACTTCTCAGCAGAGACGGAAACCCTGAGCCAACCACCCCAGCACTCCTGGGCTCCTTCTCCATCGCTCCGATGACCTTGGTGCCTTTAGACCTTATTTTTCACTGTGTGTGCTACTTAGCTTTTTGCAAGAAAAGAACTGCCTACGCCCCAAAATGGTCCTTGTTGCTCCTGTAGAAGCTTCCTGGATGGGTTTTCTCTCTGCCTTCCAGGTGAATTCAAGGAAAATCCACAACAGCCGTGGCTCCAAGCAGCCCCTGAGGACCAAGGTTCCCTGAGCTTGTAGTTTAAATGGAGATTAGCTTCTAAAATTTAATGAGGATCTCTGTGAAAACAGAGTCCCGAAGATAAAACACCACCTGAAAAAAAGAAGCCCGTTGAATACCCATCCAATTAGGGCTTCTAACTGATCCTCATTAAACATCCGCTCCTGACATTTGACAGCGCAGTTTAGATTAGAGCAGTGAAAAATCCCCTTGAAAAGGCAGATTGACATTTTGCAGCGGAGTGTTTTCATAGTAATACCAATGGCTTTAAACCCCAAGATTTTACCCTAACATAGGAAAAAAAACAACAACAACAACAAAAAATAACGCTTGTCTTGGCAAAGGGGTAAGGAACAGCCACGTTGGCTGGTGGGGAAACTCCCGGTGACCAAATTCTCACCGCAGTGAACGCAGGCAACCCCTGGCCTCGGCTTTCCATGTGTAGGGTCCTCAAAAGGGAGCATTTAATAAGATACAGAAGCTGAATTTTTTTGGCTGAGCTGAATATGAAATCACCATGGCAACCTTTCTTCCGAGGTGATCCAAGTCAGGTAGCAACAGCAGAGATGAGTTAAAGGTCATCCCTGCAGAGAAAGATGGGCACTGATGAAGCACTTTAACAAGTCCCAGGGGAGGTGGCATTTAAAAGCCACCTGAAGGGCTCAGCCAGATCCGTGAAGGGAGCAAAATCCAAGCACAGCAGTCTTTTGGGATGCTCCCAGCCAAGAAGCCAGCAGCCTATAGCAGCCAGTCAGCACTGCCCAGAGGTCGCTCCCATGAGGGCACAAGGAGCCTTGAGATGTGGGTCCAGCCCCACATCTCCAGGACCTGGAGAAGGGCTTGCTTAGCGGCTGGGTAGGAGCTGGGGAAAACCTTTGCAAGCAAATGCTCCTGCTCCAGAGTGAAAGCAATAGCTATGTGCAAAAAAATGAAACCCTGTGCTCCAGCAGGGAGATGCAGGGGGGAAATAATTTTTAGAATCATCTAGGACCAATTGCAAACTGATTTTTCACCAGGACTTACCAAATGCCTGAGGTTCTTTGAGAAACATCCACTCCCACCTCAGACGAAGGGCTCGACGCAATTTATGACGATGAGCCAATGCTATTATCTATCTTCACTCCACAGACAAGGAAAAGAGAGGCGTGGAGGATTTTAACCGTCATCTCCATAGCTAAAGCCAGGAACTTAAAAACACTTGACTTTTAGTGTTCAGCGACGGCGGGTGCCCTGTATTCCTGCAAACCATTTAGAAAAGTGCTCACTCGCAGTGTTTTGGGCATTACAGGGTCAGGGTGACTTGGTCTAAGTGACCCACTGCAGATCAGGCAGCAAGGCAGTGGCAGGGCCAGAGCCAAACCCAGGTTTCCTGGCTCCTGGACCTCTGAGCTGCTCCTTTTATTATACCAAAATATCCTTGCCAGGTGGCAGCCGCCAGACAGAGGTATATGGCAGAGACAGCCCAGCCTCTGCCAGACCTGGGGTGCGGCAGATTTGGGGACACTCACCTCCACCCCGGCTGGGTCATCGAAACCCGAGGTAGGGGTGGGACAACAAGGCAAACACCCAAAAAAAGACTCCTGCCATTTCAGGATGCTTCTGTCTCCTGGGAAGGAATTACAAGCTCTGAAACTGATAACTCCAGAGTTCAATCTTCCTCCTAAATCACAAAATTATTTCAGAATAATACCTGTGGGAATCTGTCATCTATTTTTAATTTTGTTATGTTTCTCTGGTACTCAGGGTCTTTTTTTCAAGCTTTTTCCCTGTAACCATGAGGGCTAGAAACTCGCAGCTTTTGTTGTATTAATGAAAGCTGAGCAACTGAAATAATCTCAAGTTCAAGAGCCGTGACTTCAAAAATCCCACGTATCATATGACCGGTGAAAAAAGTTGTGCGAGCTCACAGTGCTCCTCTTCCCCATCCCTGCAGTGCTCAGCTTTTACCCAGAGCTCACATCACACTCTCAGCCATAACTTACTTTCATCTCCACCACGGCTGCAGCTCCCGGCTCAGGACCTTCACTGTTAGAAATCAGGCAGGAAAATCTCCTTGGGGTAGGCCTGATGACTGGGAAAGAAACCAGAGGTTCAGGAGATCTTAAGAGCTTGTTCTTGCTGCCGTACTGATGAGAACGGAGACCTTGAGAGCCAGAGCCCCACACCAGCAGTTTTAAGGAAGCCTTGGATGGAAACTCCTATCTCCAGCCCTGCTGCCCTCAAGCCCCTTTGCTTGCTGCACACATTTCAAAGTCTGCCTGCACACGTTACACCGGGGGATTTGTCTGACCCAATGTGTGTTTACTTCCAACAAAAATGTCTCCCTAGCTCTATTTTGGAAGGAGGAGATCAAGAAAAGGTGGGTCTGAAATTAAACCCAAAGAAGGGGCACTGGGAAGACCGTGGTCTGCAAAACACGTGGAGGTTGCAACCTCCCTAGACCTCAGGGGTTTGTTGGTTCTGGCTAAGATTTCTGCTTCTCTAACCAGAGCCACGTGCTCGCTGCTGGCCCCAGACCTCCTGGCTGCAAACCCATCTGAACACAGCGTTACACAACTGCTTTGTGCCCGTTCCTCTTTCTGGAAATCAGGACAAAATAAACCATTCTGCTCTGCTTGTGAGAAGGGTCAGCCTGCACCCTCCTCAGCCAGTAGAAGCTGAAGTTGCCATTCGACTTGTCATCAGAGCTGCACTAATTTGAACTAATCACTAGGAAACTCATTGCTGATTACAGGGCACGGCCAAGCTCCTAGCTGGCAGCGTGCTACCACAACAAAAAAACCCAATCTTCCCCCCCAACCTGGTAGGATAATATTTCATAACATTGCCAAAACGGACTTCAGCCATTTATTTTGACAGCTGTAGTTTTAATTATTTATGATAAGATTTTACATTGTGCTGGTAAACGGACCGCAAGGCATTTCATAAAAAAAAAGAATGAAGACTTGCAGTGGGCTTACAGGGTTGTAATAAACCAGGAGGGAGAAATGGGGAAAGGCTGTACCAAAGGACCCAGACTAGCAATCTTCTACAGACCGCAAGGAAAAGTTGTTTCCTTTTGGACACCTCAATAGTTATCATAAAGCAGAGTGTGTGAACAGTTCAAAACTTTGAGGCAGGACACAAATTTGCTCTTTTTTAGGAGCACAGACCTGTTGCAGGAGGGAGAGAACCTGTCAGCAGGAAAATCAGTGTGCTCCATCCCTCTGGACCTTTAACCTCATCCTTCCCACTGCAGCGTCTCAGCACTTGCTTTGTCGGGGAGTGAAGACACACAGTTTTCACAGAAGGAAAGCTACACAAATGCACACACACACACGGGGATTTAGAAAGACTAAAAACCTTTCAGCCTGTCCGGCATTCACCCACATTGCTCCGCTGGCATCACAGTTTGGTTATAACGTGCCCACCACGACACTTCCCTGTGGGGCTGCAGAGTCCACGAGACACCTCACGGGTTAGATACACATGCCTGAAATTTGCAGGTTGGATCATCTTGACGTGACTTGTTTTTTCTTAGTGAAGAACACCTGTAAAAATCACGTCGTTCCTATGGAAAACTTCAAGCACACAGAATTGAAAATTTCATCAGAAGTATATTTAGTGAGAAATGTTTTCCTGGTGGTGCTAGGCAGGCCTTAAAATGTGTGAACTCGAGGAGATAATTTAGTATCTCTGCTGCAGCTCTTCATTTTCTAAAGGAGCGGAGAAACAGTAGCCCACCTTGTTAAAGCTCTTGGAGATAGATTGCTGGAGAACATTAAATAAAAGCTCACTGTTGCTGTTATACAAGGGAGCATTCAAGGTCTTGCCATTCTCTTGTGAGGTTGAATTTGCACCATAACCAGTGCTTGATTAATCTGTGCCCATCGCAAAGGTTGTCCCAGAGATACTGCAATCATTACTTTAGTATTAGTCTGAGGGGACCCATCACTTCAGAGATGATTTTAAAGAAGAGCATGAAATGAGCTGAAACTTAACACCTGCATCTTCCAGAGAAGATAGATGTAAAATTAAAGCGATATCTCAGGCAGGGGGTCAGGCTAATCACCCGCAGGTTCTGTTCGCTTGGGTGTGTTTCTAACAGAGCCACCGGACTAGATTTTGTCAGCGTTAACAATAATAGCAAGTTAGCACATCTGAATCTTTGAGACAGGCATTCAGGAGAGATCCTTGCTCTGGCAATTGTCTTCTGCCATGACTTTCCTCGTCTGGACGTCCCTTTGCAGCAAGGCACGGCTGTGCCATACCCACGCTGAAGGACGGCAGCTACGCTCCAACTCCGAGCCAGCCACACTTCAATAACTGGCTCAGCCATCCCTGAGCAGCGTGGGCCCGTCTCTGCCGGCCTCCATCTTCTGTGGTCATTTACAGCACTTTAAAGTCCCACCGGGTTGTTCCCATGGTCATATTGAATTGATATAAATGACGGCAGAATACGCAGGGCAGAGGAGACTCAGACTGGCACTCGGCAGAGCGTTTTGCAAAGAGGATTAGCGGCTGTGGGGGGATGATTATTATCATTAACGATGTCAGAAGGGAGGCAAGCGGAGAGTTCAGTATTTAGTATTTTGACAAGAGCCACAGGGTCCAGATTTGCAGTCAAATTCTACAAAATGTTCTGCGCTGAGGCTTAAAAAAACAAGGTAAAATGTTTATTATACTAATAATTCTTTGGTTAACGTCAAGACAGGTGAACAGGGTATCTAACACTTGATCCCCTGCTAAGGCTTTGGCAATTGCAAATGCTAAAAAGACCCCGATGAGACTACACAGGTTGCACAGAGGTAGCAGCACGCAGGCTGCTGGGGATTCAAAAAGGGCTGCTGATTGCCCAAACCTGCCAAGAAAGTGTTTGTGCCCTGGCTCTTGACCTCCACACAGCCTGAAATCCAGCTTGTTGCATCTCTCCGACATCAAACACGCACCCAGGAGGATGCATTTGGATGGGGCATGGCGTCTCTGGCTCTCATGCAACGCGTGAGCGTGCCACACTGACGACCTGAGTGTGCCTCTGCAGAAGATGGTGATCCTCCTCTGAGCCTCGTACTGCTTCAAAGGGTGGGTTTTTTTCCGCAGCTTCAGCTCCTGAATCTGAATCCATGCTCAGTTTTCATTTTCAAAACCTTGCAGGTGGCTGGGTGTACGGAGAAGTGTGCAAACAGGTGTCTACTGAGAGACTCAAATTAATTAGGAGACAACCTTATATAAAACACAATGAATAAACAAATAAACTCCATTTGGGATCTTTTCAAATCCTTTCAAGCCAGTGTTTTGACTTTTGCTTGAGAGCCTGAGGAGGGGCGGGAGCAGCAGTAGTGCAGAACACGGGTCTGGAGGCAATAGGTGGAAGGGAAACTTCAAGCTGTGATTCAGAGAGGGGAGCGGGACTCGTCATTTCGTGCTCCGTAGAGAGAGATCCCAGTTCACTTCTTTGCTCTGCTAAAAAAATGGCCTGCTTGACCTAGGGCAAGCCATTTAACTTTTTCCATAGGAGTAAGTCTTGATTGTTGCGAGAAGGGTGAGATGTACATCTCCCAGCGGCACCCCAGGCCTCCTTGGTTCCTTACACAACAGCCACTCCAGGCTGCACGCAGCCCTTTCAGTACAACCACAACACTGGCTTACAAACTGTATTTCCAAGCCAGTCCAGTGCATCTCAGTTTTCCCTAAAATCAGCCATCTCCCCCCCCAGTTCTGGACCTTTGAGGCTGGTTTCCCCCATCCCAGGGACAGCAGCAGGACGGTCACAGGGCTCGACAACTGTTACTTTATTCTGCAGTTTCAAACCTGGGAAATGTAGGTCACTGATGTTCAACATGACCTACATTCACAGCTCCAAATTAGCCCCTTTGCCAGTGTTGATGTTTTCTAGCTTCACGCTGAATCTGGAATACACACATGAATGCCCTCTTTGGCCGAGGTGTCCACGGAGGGAAGTTACGACCGTGCCTAGACCAGCCGTGTCCTGCACACATGGCTGCAACGCTGCCCTGCCCGAGCCAGCAGCCAACTCAGGTCTCCGTGTAAAGGTATCTACTCACACAGGACTATCTGTATTTTTGCCTTACAGAAGGATGGATAACACGAGGAATTTTATCATTCCTGTTGTCTTTCTAATACGTTGGATGGGGCTGACAGGAGCAAACGAAGGTTCACCCACCGCATGGCAGCCCCTGGCAGAGGCATGGGCAGATTGCAGCTGCAGCAGATCCAGCAGTGATGTCCTGGCTTGGCTGCCATCGGCGGCACTTCTGCCGTTGGCTTCTCTGGAGGCAGGTTTTTCACTCCAGGTTTCTTCTTCTCTCATGTGGACGGGAGAAAATAAAAAACAACTGGCAGGTGCTTTTTGTGAATAAGGGAATTCTTCGTATGCTTCATCCATCTTTTACCAAACTGCCAATTTCACTGATCCCTTCAGACCTCGTCTTCACTCCATCCATCATGTCACCTCAACACCTAGAATATCTTTAGTCTTGAGAAAATGTGAGTAATACTGACTGGATTTTGTGCACAGGGAAAAAGGAAAAGCTCTCGCATGCCTGCTACATTCCCCAGGTTTGGGAGGACATTTAAAATGATGCTAGACTGTTATTAGTAACTCCTTCCACAAGCTAAACAAGAAAGAAAAGACAAAATAATATGAAGGAAGAGGAATGGGGTGAGAAAAGGGGAAAAGAGAAAAGGGGGCATTCTTGTAAGCTCAGGGGACAAAGCATGGAAAAACCATCATTCCTGGTGCCCTCATACCCTGCAGAAGGCATCTAATAGCTAGCAGCAGCCGCCCAGGTTACCTAGCTGTGCTTGGTGGCCTTTGAGTGACACTGTGGCATCTGAGAGGACAATGATGTTCACCCAGGGCATGTCTCCAAACCCAGGATAGCCTGGCATCAGGGACACATACAGCCCCAACTCTCTCCTAAACTATTTCTTTCAAGGTGTAGGTGCATTGGACAAATCACCCAGCAATGCTTCTCTTGCTGTGGTCGTCTTCCCATCAACAGCTTTCTGAGGCTGCCCAGGGAAAGCCATATTTGTCACTGATTTTGTCTCATTATCGGCTGATGGGAAACAGGTCAGGCACCTCGGTTTGATTTAGGACCAGAACACTCGGTTCAGCATTGATCCCAGCACCGAGGGTCTGGGTCCCACCAGCGCAGCCTCCAGAGCCTCCCCAGGAACCACACACCATTTCTGCCCTTCCCCAGCTCTTCCATCATGTCTTGTTTACGTTTGGGTCCCATATACCATGTACTAATGTAGGTCGTTGCAAAGACCGTGTCTCAGCAAACTGTGAAATCTCAGCTTAGCCTCTTGTCTTATGTGCAAGAGGATTTTCTCACCTCCTATTGCTCCGGGCTGCTGCTGCATTGAGTTCTTCCTTCTCAGTGAATCTGTGCTCCCCAGCAAGTGTCAGGAAAACTCACTGCAGCAGTGATGGTAAATACCCTCTGACAGTGTAAACATTGCAGGCTGCAGACCTCAGGAAGAAAAGGAGGATAAGTCGTGCCAAACCACAACATCTCATGTGAATATCTTTCATGCAACCGTCTATCCACCATCCCCAACGCCATTCAAACGTCTCTTCAGCATGCCTCCCTTCTGTGCACTGGGGTGAAAAGAAAATCAGTCTTGTATATGTGAAGCATCCATATTCTTTCAAGCAGTGGAGTAAGTCCACATTTATATTGGTGGCAGTGGGACCAGGATCCATCCTTCTGGCTTTTTATCACTGGGAGAGCAACGTCAAAGAAGCAAAACAACCTGTCCATGTACTGAGAACGAAATAGGGGCTTGTCATCTGGGCACTGGTGGCACATGAAATCGGCCTCTACCTCCCCGTTATCTCAGCAGCATTGCAGCTGAACTGGCTGTAGTTTTGGCAGAACCCCTTCCTCCTCCTTTCGGTTGTGGTCAGTACACACTTCACCGAAGCCTAATGCAGGCTGAGTGACACCGAGCTGTGAAACCCCCAGGGCGCTCAGAGGTGCCACGCTGCATTTCCAAACACCCCACTGATGAGAGCCAGCCAGCAGGACATGATGAAGAGATAGATGGATCCATCGAGTGAGATGATTTAATGTATTGGCCATGTTAAATGTGTAGCAGCAGGGGCTGAGCTGACCTCCACAACGGCCAAGGCAGCAGGAACAGATTCTGCCCCCAGTTCTTCAAGCCATGCTGCGTCCCCTGCACCTTCCCACCTCCATTCCAACAAGGCTTCTAAGCCAACAGGACGTGGTTTGCTCTATGCTGAATAAGGATAGCTCCTAACAAGGGCTCTCGGTCTCTAACGTAGCAGCTCATGCATTTTTTGGAGGTTCAAAGATGTGGGGTGCAAAAGCTCAGCCCTGCAACATGGCAACCACTAACACCTCACCTGCTAAAAACCCGTTATTTGTATTCTGCATGCAGGTGTCCTGTGTTGGTGCACATTTATATTAGGTCTTAACAGGCTTCATTGAAGTATTTTCAGGTTCTGCAGAAAAATAAAATGCCAAAGAAAGCCTAAAATGCTGCGTTCCTAATGTCCTTCCTCAGATTTCAGCTCTTTAGACAGCACATCAAAAAAGGAACATAATGAAGCTGCTATTATTACTAATGCCTTCCACATTATTTGAGTTGCAGGGAACAATTAAGCGGCATAAATGACGTGCTGCTACACTTGGGTACGCTGCCAAACTGCGGCTCGATTCACCTTCTCTCCTCCACTTCTGTTCTTCCCCACCTGCTCCCCATCAGAAGGCAAGGCACAGCCGGTTTGCTCCGCTTCCTCTGAAATTCAAATCAAAGAAAACTCCAAACGCTATGAGTTCCTTTCAGAAAAATAAAATAAAATGAGTGCAGAAAACGTCACCTTCAAGAGGCTTTTGCCCTGTAACAGCGGCAGCCCCTTGATGCCTCCGGTGCAGGGCAAATTGCACAGCAGCTCTCCATAACGGGAGGAGACCCACCTTGCACCCGGCTGCCTGTTCTGCTGCTGAAGAGCCTGGCAGGTCTCCTCAGTTCTCGTCCAAGCTTTTATGAGCCAGACTCATTAATCACCTCTCCCTTACCAAGAGAGATCTCGCTACACACTCGCTGCTTGCCAGCTTTGGATCAAAAAGAGACGGATGCGGTTCCCGTGCTTTTGACCTGAGGTTCCTTGGAACTTTAGGTATTGCAGCCCTCTGCGTAGGATAGTTGCGTCCTGCCTGACCTGTGAAGCCCCAGTTAAGAGAGGGAGCTCCGTGAGGTTTTTCCCATGGCTCAGGCTGCACAGGTTGGCACGAGCTGCAAGCTCAGCCTCACAGAAAGCCAGCGGGCCGTGCAGCAGGTAGCGATGCCAAGCCCAGCCACACAGTTAAACGGCTGAATAACTCTGCCCTGGCATGGGGGTAGCAAGTGTCATTCATTTTATTGCTGCAAGCAGCCAGGAGAAAGCATCTTCTACGGCTAGGAAACGCATGTAACACCACTGAAGCTGTTGGAGGGGTTTGCCTTGTATTATGAAGTTCCGGACACATGGCTTACAAAACTGGCATGTTCCACCAGTGCCGTGGGGCAGCACGGCAATGGTGCAACATCGGAACAGGCTCAGAATCCTTGGGCTTAAAGGGCTGTGATTTGGGGAATCTGCAGAGCTCATAACCTTCACCCCACAACTATGTCTTTATGCAAGCTGTCAACTCTGTTTTGGATCTGTAGCCTTGTGCCTTCTTCATTGGGCTTCCTCCTCCACCTGGTCTGACAGATGAGGACTGAGGTGGGAGGAGTATCTTTAGCAAGGCAGGCACCTGGCAGGCATTGTGTCACTTGATGAGATGGGAGGGAGGGTCAAGACCAGAACATTATAAAGGGCACAAGTGGAGTAATCACTGCATGTGGTTGGAAGGTGATTCATTAGCAAAGAGCTGGTGAAGACCAGAGGAGCTTGGTAATCTCAGCAAGGATGGATCTGGAGGGGCTTTCTATAGACAGGTAAGGTAGAAAAAGGAGCTCAGAGGGGTTTGAGTACCTAGAAGGAATTTTGGGTTTATATTTAAGTGAAACAATGGTGGTATCAGAAACTGTGTGTGTATATATGCTTGTTTGCTCCTGGCACCTGTCTCTGAGTGGTTTGGGATGCTCTGAATGGGAAAAATCCAGCTTTGATAGTGGCAATGGGTGAGCAGTCTGTGACTTCCACCATTAGTGGGGTGGGATGTGAGGAAGGGATGGGAGACCTGTATCTGGTCTTTAGGCTTGAATCCACCAAGGAGGGCACTGACACTTTCTTTGAAGCTCCTGAAGTTTAAAATACCTGGAGATGGAGTGACCGAGTGCAGTAATGGCAACTTGGAGAGTGGGTGCAGGGTGTGTTGGACCTGTGATCTTCTATGGCTGTAGGGCTGCACTACGTTCTTGTGGGTTTCTAGCAAGCAGAGCAGGGAATTGATACATCTTGAGTGCCATGGTCTCTATTTGACATCTAATGTGGCTTTTTTGAGCTATCTTATGTGCGTGTATTCATTCTCACAAAAGGCTCTTGCCTGTTTGCTTTCACACTAATGAGATATTCTCACTCATTTTTTGTTATGCTAGCTCTAATTTCCAAGTCTTTGACATGAGCAACCATTTTTCTCTGAAAGGCTGAGATCACATGGCAGGATTATAAATTTACTCCTGAAATGCACCATTAATAAATAATAAAGTGTTTATAAATATGCAAAATAGATTATTAGTCAATTCTATAAAATCTTGGCTATAGGAGCATAAAAGTGTGCCCTGCAGCTTGTATATCTATTATAAAAAAGAGGAAGAAACTAAAAAGAAATTCAGATTCCCTTTTTAACTTCCAAGCAGCGAATGCTGAATAATTTACTTCTGATCGTGATTGTGTTAAAAGCAAATCATTTGTTTCCTTGAACAGTAGCAAATAATGTGCTGCAAATATGTGATTTTAAAAATATTCCGTATATGCAAAGGTACAAGAGTAAGTTGTTCATCTGAACAGTTCATTAAATGGCAGCTCTTCAGCAAAAACCTCACCCTGTCTGTAAGTATCCTGAGTGCTACTATTGTTTTATTTAAGCTTAGCAAGCTTCAGGAATGCTAATATCGCTTTAAAAGACCTGATTCTTAACTACAGGAACTCAGATTGGAACTTTGAATTAAGTCACACTGAAGTTTGCTCGTTACCAAGCGGTACTGACCAAAGGCTGGTCCATGGCTGTGCAAGAGGAGAAGTGAGTGTGCCTGGGTGACGTGGGGTCACGCTCACTGCTGTGCACAGGCCGTGGTAAATGTCACCTCTGAGTGCTTTCACGTGTGGTGTAGCACAGCCTCCCCATCCCACACCTGCAAACTCTGTACCCAAGCATGTGGTGGGTTTAGGGACAGCGTTAGAGCCTGGAATGTCAAACGGTTGACCTGTGCTTGGGGGTCTGCTTTTCTAGCAAGCCCCATCCTTCTCAGTAGGCTGTTGCAACAATATTTTTGTCTTCTTGCTCCAAAAGAAACAGCCTTATTTCTACTTTGCTATAGCTTTATCCACAAGGGCACTGCACATCTGTAACTGCAGGTAACCTACAGCAGCTGGGGATGGGAGTGAGGTAACAGGGATGTTGGTGGCAAAAATATCAGAGGAAGCTGGGTGGCTTTGACAGCATTGCTTCGCCATCAACAAGAGGAATTGGTCTGACACAACAAAAATGTTTATCAGATCAAGGAAAAGAAATGGGAGAAATTGCCTAAATGGACTGGGGTTTTTTTCTGTTTACCTGAGAATCATCTTGATGCTGCCAGGATCTGTACTGTAGGAATCCTTACACAAGGGGAGGGAGAGAACTGGGGGATTTCAGACACTGTGCAAAAGGTGCTGCTGAGACAACTCTGGTGACAGCCAGGCGGAAATGAAGTGGAGAAAATGTCAAATGTTCTTGACCCAAGCTTAAACCTTTATGAATTGAGGGCAGGAGAAGAGAAAAGTGTCTGTAAAGAAGAGCTCCTCTTCAGCTAAATATGTTTGTATCTGGGCAGAGGCAGTCTGGAAACTCATGGAGCCACAGAAACAGCTGAGGGGGGAGGAAAGTGATGCTTTGAGGAACTGATGATGATTTGAAGCATTTTTTTATTTTTGCTCAGCAGCAGCAGCACAGTAATTATTCCGGGCTGGCATCAGAGCTGATGAGGACCAGCCACATCAACCCAGGCCCCTTCATATCTCCTGTAACAAGACTCAGGGCAGCAAAATATACTTGTTACCTGGTGAGAAACACACCTCTGAAACTCCCAGCTGAGGATTTACTGTGAGCAGGGCCAGCAAGTCTGGGGGAGAGAGTTTGTAGCCCAGAGTGAGTTGCTCTCCTGCCTGTGTGTAAGTGGGGGTGCTGCCAGTTATTTCACTGGCTCTTAGGCTTGGTGGAGGAGTCCCCAAAGATGCTCTATGCTGCCTAACGCAGGTTGGAGAAGATGGCCAAACTGACTCATTTGGATTTTGGAATTGGTAAAGGTCCTGAGCAGGTATTGGTTGCTAAACTGTTGCTAGGCCAGAATAACAATATGCACATTGGATTAAATTATCTAGAAAGAGCTGGTGTAAGAAGCCCAGAGGAGTCAGGAGGAGCTTTAAGTATGTGTTACCCTTTGTATAAAAGCTTTACAATGAATTGACCTGGCTGAAATAGTGCAGTAGCTCATCTAATCTTTACCCCTCTTCATCCTCCAAACCCATAGTCCCCCATCTGCGCACTACAAAACTGAAACCCTGGCCAGGAAGTCCTAGTCCTTGCTTCATGTGCAGATCAGCAGGTTCCCTCCATCATCGGGAGGGATGGAATGGGCAGCAACAGGCAACAACTAAGAGAGTATCCTCAAGCCAGGGCTGGCAGCCTTTGAAGGTTGGCATTTAAGATTGTAATCTCTTCCAAAATAGAGATTGAACATACTGTTTGAAGCTGCGAAGCAGCTGTTCAAGCCCCTCAGGACCTGCATCCCTCTGCCTCATCTACCTGCAGCCTAAGCAGGTTCTCCCTTGGAGCTGGGAGGCGTCCCCTGACATGGAGGGAAGCAGTTCAACAAGATGGTTTGTAAGAAAGCAGCAGGAGGGGAGCAAAAAGCCTAGAACCCAGCTTTATGCCATCAAGAACTGAATCTGGATTTTTAAGACCCTTTGCTTTAAAAGCAACAGCCACCCCTTCCATACTGCTTCCTTAAACTAAGAGTTGTTCTCTATGAGATAAAGTGCTGGTTTGAATTATATTCAGCTCATTTAACATGCCATGAGAAAATGGTCACTAGAAAAGCGAGCCAACCCAGAGCTCAGTTGGCTGAGCTCAGAGGAGTAGATGTCTGTTAGAGACCAGAGCTAGAAGAATTTCTGGTCTCTTAGAAATTGGTAATTGCCAGCTGATGGAGAGATGAATGATCTTCAATGATGGTTTTGTGCAGCCTAGTTACAGACTACTTGGTCTTAAGCAATTAGAGCTATTCCTGTTTCATACTCTTAATAGAACTCGTTGTCAGGCGTAATTCAAATCATCTCGGTGTTAAGCAGGCTCTCTGATAGCACTTGCCAAACATCGCTGACAATTTTGCAGTTATTAGTATCAAGGCATCCAAGGATCACTAAGAGACACAAGAAAGGCACCCCCTCCCTTTTCCAGAGTTATAAATGTTTGACAGCTCTGTTCAGTTAACGTCATACTTGCACACAGACTTCCTAATAAGAGGAGCAGCTTGTATGAAGGTGGCAACAGCCACGTACAGGAGAGAGGGGAGGTCGTGTTATACTCTGGCCCATGCAGAACTCTTCTAGATATTGTAGAAATAAACCTTTAATAGGATTCACTTAAAAAAAAAAAATCTGAAGACTTGTCTGAGAGAATCTTTGCTGTGCAAGAATGTGGCTGTAGTTTCAGGCTTTCCCCATGTCAAAATTCAGAAAGGGCTAAACTGAGCCTTGGCCTTTCTGCCCAGAGCCCCAGCTGCAATCATCTTCAAGCTCTACCTTTTCAGCTCTTCCTAGCTAATAATTTACACCAGATTTTGGGTCATTTGCTCATCTTCCCCTTGGAGACTGCAGCTCCACATGGCACCTTCCCTTCTGCAGCCTATGCTAAGGGGAGCCTGTCCTATTTAGCCACAGCTCAGTGTTAGGTTGGGGCTCACCTCGATGGGTCCTGAACTTCCTATGCAAACCAGCTTTACTGCACAACAGCTGGCTCGTGCCTGAAGCCTGATAGCATTTTGTTAAATATTTTGAATTAGACCAAGCTTTATTTTACTGGCTGGACATAATTTAAAAGGCACTGGCTGGACAGCAGCTGCCTTCTGTCTGCAGCACTGAATTACTCTTAGACTGTTACTCAAAAGATGAAGACATCAAGGCAGGAGCAATCATGTGGTACGTGGGAGAGGAGAGATTCATGCATGGGGCAAAGGATCGGTCTGTCCTGTGGCTGCTCGGGGGTCTGGGAGTATCTGCGCTCTGTGTAAAAAAAAAAAAAAAAAAAAAAAAAAAAAAAAAAAAAAAGGGGGGGGGGTGCAAGAGGGAAAGTCTTGGGAGTACTGCTAAAACATGCACAACAACAAAGAAGCCTTGGATTTCCCTGATCCTTATCTCTAGTACTTCAGCATCTCACCATGCCCTGAAAGCCACAAGGCAAAATTGCTTAAGAGACAGGGAACTTGGTCAAGCGGGACTGAAGTGGAAGGAAGCTTGCTTAATGGCCATGGTGTGGCCTGGCCACCCCCGGGAGGGGATGTGGCTTGGTTAGCTCAACTGGCTTGGAGCCTGGGACAATGGGTCTGCAGTTCGTGGGCTCCAAGGTCCCAAATACTGTTGTAGTTGAAGGTGCTGAGATAGCTTCTCTGTTGCAGTGTTTTGCCTTTTGAATCCAGGTGTAAGCCTAGCTTCTTGATGAGGACTTAGTGTGATTAAACACACTCCTTTTCCATGCTGCTAAAACCCATTTCTCCCCTTGTCAAGCTCTGGGTCAAGATTACAGGATACAGGGATTTGCACTCAGGACTCACAGCCCTCTAACGAGGGATCATGCAAGGCACTCAGATTCACCAAACTTCAACAAGCAACAGCCCCTTTCCCTCTCTAAACATCACACACAACACAAGGGGGATTTCAAGAACATGTTTAATGATGGCAGTTTCTGCTGAAACAAAGCCCATTCAAACTAGTCTTACCCATTTTTTTTCTTAAAATGAAGCTTTGGTCACAATGACATATTCTCTTAAACATGTTTAAACAAAGTTCAAGCAATTGCACAAAACAAGTCCTGATAACTTCTCACACAAAAACCTGCAGCAGCAGAAATTCATCTAAGAAGAAAAACCCCTTAATGAAAACCCTGTGCTGCCACCCTGCAGAGATTATATCACATATGCTGAATTGGAGGGAACAGTACGAACAAAATGTTCAAATGCATTAGTGCTTGTAGACTTCTACAAATCAGTTTGGGCTTAGGATAAGCATTAGAATAGCACAAGTTGGTGTGCTACATAAGTGTTCAGTCATCTTCATGTCTTCCAAGGGGAAAATGCACCAATCCCCCCCCCCCCCCCCCAAAAAAAAAAACAAACCCAAATACAAATCTATCTGTGCAGTTCTAAGTTAATTCTGCAGGCAAGCATGCCACACCAACTTCTAGCATCTCAAATGTAATCTCCAGTGACAGGGCTGTGGTTGGAGTAAGAAGCTGCAATTCTGCACAGGGCTTTTTCCTCCGCAGCACAGCATGCACAAATAGGAAAGCCTCTAATTTGCTTGCTCTGTTTGACTCTGCTACCAGTCAGTGGATTTTGTAAGCAGTGAGTGAGCTACAGGCAGACATCTGTAATAATGTTTCTCTTTTCATTTTCTGTAACAAAAAAAATAGGTCTTTAAAAATGCTCTTGAACAAAGCAAGTTTGACTATGCAACACAAAATAGCAGCAGATACTGAGACAAGTTACAGTCACAATGAGATTAAATCTGCAGTGTAAGATACACAGAACATTAAGGTAAAACATTCATGTAGTGGTTAATGGCTATTTCTTTTCCAATCAACTCCTAGAACTACCTGAACCAAACAGTCCAAATTATTAAAACTATGTTTTAAACTAATTCCTACCATTAAAAAAATACTCATATATATACTATTAGATGAGTCACATCAAGTGCTCTTAAAATCTTAACTAAATATAGCTATAGAATATTTAAACAGACACTTTAAATCACATACAGCAACTTTTGTAGAGGTAAACATTGCCTCACATTTGCAACAGCAATTGAGTATCAAACAAAGCATTAAGGTTATTTTCATGACCATGAGCAACAGGTGAGGTTAGCATTTTATTTCCACCAAGCAGCTGCTGTTTCCCTATAAATACTTCTTATGGCACATGGTTTGGGACCTCCTTGAGGAGCCAGAGCATCCCAGTGGCAGTTTGCCACCTCCATCTTCAACATCTTAAATACCTGGTCCCTGTCCACCACTGAGATTTGGCTGCGTTATGGAAACGGTGGGAACTTTTAGGAAAAGTGTCCTTTATCCATCCACCTTTTCCTCTCCTCTTTCTCCTACGTAACTTTGTCTCTCCTTTCTTTTGTGTGCAGAGAAGGTTTTATTCCCTCTCTACCACTCTTCCAGCGTGCCTGATGCTCAGTTTAATGAGTTTGGCAGAAGAGTGGACGTGAACGTGTTGCCATGGTGCCTGCTCAGACAGGGCAGCCACTTCACTCCATTGCTGCCTCCTGCAAATGCAAACAGAAGCTTTTAACCTCTCTCCTCTCAGCATCGCTGCTTCTCTGACTTCAAAAGGACTTGGTCTGCCTAAGAAGTTCAATTCCCTGTCTTCAAAGTACTTTAGTCCTGAAGAGACACAGTATTATTTATTTCCTTCAGAATCATCCAGCCTAAGTTTGAAACCTGTTTTACCTAGGTGTGGAAAAAGCTCCAGATCTTATTGCAACCCACATCATTCAACTTACTGGTCCCTGCAATCCCTACCAGCCAGGACACAACCCACTTGGCCCCATCCTCACCTTGCAGCTGACACGTTAAATATTGCTTAGTAACAGTAATACAGAATGACTCAAATTCATTCCATGAATGAAAATAACATAGCATTTTTATATTGCCTTGATGACTAATATTAACACAACAGTCTGCTGTGGGATTTTTCCATCCAGGCAGAGTAGGCTGTTTCCAAAGCCTTTGCTGAGTCACGGCTAGGGAAAGCAAGCTGTGTTATGGGAGCTTCTTTGATGGAAGTGCAAGGCTGCTGGAAAGGAAAAAGAAAAAAACAAAAACTCTTCACCTCCTTTTACTGACTGCAGGACCCAAGGGAACTGTGTAGAACTGGCACAGGTCACAATATCATGACATGGCAGTTCAGTGTTCTCAGCAAACCTCAAATCCCAATTGGCCTTCAAAAAAACCACAACCACCCCAAAACTGGCAGCTTGCTGCAATGATGGTGCTTTGCCAGATACTCTGCAGTCTCCTTGAGGGGTTGTAACTGCAGGAGGCTAGTAGAGGGTCAAACAAATAGTGGGACAGTCCTAAAACAATTGGAAACTATGCATTCCCCAAGAAAAGCAAGGTTCCAGCCAGCTTAAAAACCCAAAATAAAAGGTGTTAAGGGGCACAGTAAGAGAATAAACATATCAGAGAAGTCTGAACTGCATCTGTCTGTGGTTACTTTAAAGGAAAACCACAAAGTAAAGAAACTAAACCAGTTAGGTTTGCCCTTTCTAACGATGGCCTGGAAAGCATACATGCTTGCGGTCTCCTAAACCCAATCCATCCAGATGGATGACACTAATTCTCATAGTGTCATCCCACAGCTCTGACCTCTGCAGCACTGAGCACAGCAGGGAGCGATAGTTAAAAATGCATCCTTGAGTTAAATGGGATTTGTCAAGCAGGACAGGTAGGAGAAAACTTCCAGTTTGATACAGATTAAGATCACTTACATGAAGCTTCCATGACAAATAAGAGGTGTTCTTTCTGCAATCTAATCATTCCACATGAGGACTTACCTTGCTTAAAAAAAAGGTAATATAGATGAATTGTAGACAAGTTACAGTAAGCACAGGACAGTACAAAACACTGTTTTTACTCCCTGTGGAAGGGCAGAAAATTACAAAAATATATCTTCTTTAATCCAAGATTGTTGTAGTTTAGGGCATGCCTGATTCTTCCTATTTCCCTGTGGTCTCATTTATTCAAGTTGGTCTGATCAGAGCTCCTTGGGACAATGAGAATGTCATCATGAAAGCTTAGTGCAATTGTTGTTTTTTTTTAAAAAAAAGTCAGTAGCAAGTCAAGAAAGTTTTCTACATGAGTCAACCTCTCACCCCCTCCGCCCAAAGACTCTACACTAAACATACAGTGTAGCATTTCAGCATGGCTTACATTTTTACCACCTAATGTTGTAAGTCACCTCTGTAAGGCCCAAAAAATACACTTCTTGATTATTTTTTTTTTAAACACATGATCTGTTTAACAATGACCAAAGTTTAACAGTGACTGAAGTACTGAATTAGGATTTTAGAAAATAAGTCCCTGGGGCAGCTTGGTTCAATCCTCCTTGTGTTATTCTTTCTGCAAAACTTATTTAGACCATAACGAGCTGCAAGTCAGTATACAGGGCTGCATCTTGTCATGCTTTAGTGACACCGCAGCCCTCCTAAAGCAAGAGAGAGCCGAGTTTGCAAAGAGGAACCCTGGTCATTCCAACACAGCAGTTTGGAAACCAGGGAACCGAATGGTGATGTTTTGGTCAGAAGATCCATAGCCTGCTGCTCGAGGAGGTGAGGCTTGGTTTGCTTGTAACGCTGCAGAGATGAAAGCCTCCCCTTTCACAGTTACGGCTTCAGCAGGTCCCTCGACAGCAGAATGACATCTTGCAGGGCACCAATGCTCCAGGGAGCTGTTTTACCTGGAAAGCAGGAAGAATTAGTACAGCTGTAGATTTGCAATTAAATAGCTCACAGGCAGAGGTGAGAACCCATGTGCAAAGTGGAAAAAAAAACCCAAAAGCCAAAGGAAAAGGCAGCATTATTCACTGTGATTGCCATCAGTTCCCTGTAGCAGTTGATTTCTATGGTGACATTGGGCACTGATGTGATGTTAACACCATGCCAGCAGAAGCTGGACCAAGTGAAGAAAAAAGCAGAGTTATATCAGACAAAACCCAGATGCTGAAAGATCCTGTGACCAGCCACTGTGCAGACCAGAGAAGGGAACATGCACAGAGGGGCTGCTACTTCACTGCACATGAAACAGCATCTTGGACCTCCCAACTTTTTCACACCAGTGCAGCCCCTTACTAACCAACACACATGGACTATCCTCCCTGCTATGGATTCTCCTCCTGACACCCTACTGCTTTGATTGCTTCACAGTTCAAATTAAAAAGTCGTAATAGGAACTTGTTACACTCCATGGAGGAGGTGAGAGCCCTCCCATAGGACTGCACTGCCAGCGTATAATCAACTGAACAAGCCAGCAGAACGCGGTGTGCTCTGTAACAACTGTTACAGCCAAGCGAGGAAAGAACCTGGCCTTCAAAACCAAACGATAAAATGCTTTTTGACCATCTCTTTCCTGCCCTGCTGTGGACCCACGGGAAATCCTTAACAGCAGCACCAAAGTTTTGGCAATTTGTTGTATTTACTGTAAGCAGCTGACTGTGTTAGTGATTTGCACCCCCTTCAGATAAGGATAAATGATACCCCTCCATTTATATACAACTTGTCACTGCTGCCTGCTGGAAAAAAAAACTAAATTAAGCTGCTACAAACCCCAGTGCAATTCACCTAGCATCATCCAGAACAGCCTGCGGCTTTTGCTGGCAAAAAATCCATTAGAGCCGCTCCCCTGAGAATCAACACCTTGCTGTAACAAGCAGACAATACCATGCTCTATTCAGGGCTGCACACACAGTCAGGATCTGGAAAGGACATATTCAAAGAGAAGACACTGATAGTGTAACTCTCATATTTTAGAGACTCCCAAAAGACTCGAGCACATCAAAGGCTGAGCCCTGCAACCGTGATGAAGATGTTTCCACGCAGTTCAATGCTATCGGCGCTTGAAAAAGGGATGAATCCAGAATCCAGCCTTTACATATGGTACATCTTTCCTCTAAAACCTCCTGCAAGCTCTCAAAAGCCCTTCGGTCCCATGGTGGTTGAATAATGTTACTGTCCTCTTCCTGCCACTACTCCTTACACATAGATCTTTCTGCTTCCAAGAGCACTTTGGAAGATGCAATCCTAAAATGCTTCTGCATTTTGCCACTGCTGCCGCTCTTAGAGGGAAAAATGACAATTCATGTGGAAAAAAACCAAAGAATTTTACTTAGCCAACAGGAAGGATGGAGGCTTCAATCCACCCCAAGAAAAACTTTCTTTCAGTACTTATTAAGGAGCCTTACATCGGTCTTGGGACAATTCCAGCTCTGGCATTTAAATTCCAAGTTCTTCCCTGCCTGCAGGCTCTCACGTGGCACATATCACCCCAGACTTGAAATGCTCTGCAGGGAGGGTTGTGAAATTCACTCAGCTGGGCTCAGGAAGCATGGTAAGAGCAGAACGCACTGCCTCCAACAGCTGCAAGTCAGCAGGGAGAGGGGACGCTGCTGATATCCCAGATTACTGAAGTGCTTTCAAAGCCTTTCATGTGCAAGGCGCCACAGAATTTATTCAGTACTTGTTTTCAGTTTTCTATTGAAGCTGACAAGAAATCCCCCAATGAGCTATGCTAGAGTTAATAAGCTTAATAAGCTAACAATTTTATTTACCTTTTCAGAAACTGGTTCTTTTTGCAGCTCTTTTAATCTTTTTTCTCTTATTACACAAAACAGTGTTCTGTGATGGGGGATGGACGCTAACACCAGTTTGTCAGGGACATTTGCCTGTAACCTACTTTACTTCTCTCTTCTCACGTATCACACAGTGCCAACTGCCTAATGAATCAATGGCTTAGCCCCATCAAGAAGAAGATCATGAAAGCTGTACAACGTTCCCTTGCCTTCTTGAAAGAAAGTGCCAAAGTAGCAGAGAGGAGAGAGAAATCTTAAAATCAAGATCTATTGGTGAGATGAGAAAGAATACCCTTGGAGGATGGGATTTAGCTTTCCACTAACTCATCTTCCAAGATGTGCAGCAACTGTAATCCCATCATAAAACATGAAAAAATATCTGACATCTGGAAAATGATGACCAATACAGTTCATATGGTCCAAAAATCAATTGGACAGCGATACTTTTTGGCCTTCAGCAGCACAGATTGAACTGACGATCAAGAAACAAACACCCCTTCCATGTTCAGTTTGTTTTCTGTGTGGCTCTATAATAATTTCAGAACAATTCCTGAACTTTTTTATCCAAATACCTCTTTCAATACCAGAGCAAATACACACAGAAAACAATCCTCCACATTAAAAAATGCTTTCCATGAAGCATTTCAAGGAGGTGTCAATGTCTAAGTGATTTGGCATCTTTGCTCTTTGACAATCTTTGATTTACCCTTTCAGCCTCTTGTCACACAGAAATTGTGCTTGCAGGATTAGAGAAGCCATTGACAGAACTGCTTCCCTGCTACTGAAATGAGATCGCAAAGGGGGTATCTAATCCAGCGCACGCACACTTCTGCATTTGTCAGAGGCAAGCAGTGGGTGGCTTTTGCATCCACAGAAAGGACTGTGTTGAGATTTTGAAGTGGTCTCATTAGCCTGCTTTACGGGAGGAAGGTGGTTATTTCTCATTGCTCCACAGCCCAAAGGAAGTGGGGGGTGGGATCTACTGGGAGCCCAAAAACTTAAAGCCTGCTGGAAAAAAAAAAAAAAGTAACAACCTTCATCCAAGAGCCCAATTTACACTGTCTGCTGTTCTTTGATGCCTTATGTAAGACTGGAAACAAATACACACAAGGACAAAGCATTAAAGAGAAGAAAATTAACTGCATGAGAACAATTGGATTGGTATATGTCGCTTCTCCCCTGTTGCTACTAGACACCAACTGCCTTTTAATTAGAGAGCTGTTTGCATTACGTGGACGAGACAGCACAGAATCTCAATTACTCCCCCAAACACAGATACAAGTATATTCAATGATGGGAGGGGACCTCAAACAAACCAGCCCAGAGCCTACCCACATCATTCTCAGCAAAGACTTACACTACAAACCCAAAACAACACTCTATTTAGGACCTGCACATCAATCAGAGTAGGTTAATATTGGGGTAATGTACTTAGTGTCATGCATTGACTAATGCTTATAGTCCATCACAACCAACATGTCCCTACTGCATTGCTCTTTGGAAAACTGGTTCCCTTTCGACTCCATTCCCATGTTTTCTCAGAAGTCTGTATTCTAAAAGTACTTTTGGTCCCTTCCTAGTGGAAAGCACTGAGCAAACACCATTGCAAATCATGACTTCCTGGAAAATGGACCATTTTCCCCATAGTTTCACAGCCTTTAAATCAAAAATGAACAGGACAAAAGATTCCCACCTAATTTCATGTGATAGTCAGGAGCCAGGGAGACTTTGAAAATTCTAGGTTTAAATAGCTATGAAAAGTTGGTTTCTGACGTAGATATGGCAGCATGTTATGTTACAACACTGAACGACAGGAAGCCAGCCCACAGACATATCTTTCAGTACCAGCATGTCACAAAGAAATAAAGAATTAAGGAAATCAGAATAATGACTCTTGTCAGCCATGGCACTGCACCAATGGATCCCACCGCAGCACAGGGCTGCATGAGGTTTAGCCTCTCTGAACGCAGTCCCAGTAACAGTACAGTCACCAAAGCAGCACCTGGTCAAAAGCCCCTCGCCAAGACTTGGTAGCACAGACAGGCCAGAAGTCTGTCATGCCATAAGCCAAGTAAGCGCCGCTGCTAGGAAGCTGCTTGAATAAACGCAAACAGCCATCACAACTGATACTGACTGCTGCCGAGAATGCACTTTCATTTGAATTATAAAATAAATAGATAAAAGAGAGAGTCCAGAATATTTTAGCCTGTGGGTACTTGTCAGGAGACACCTGTCACTCCTCTGTCCCCATCACAACTGCTCCAGGTTGCTGCAACTCATGATGTGTTGCTTTAGTTGGTTAACAAGCTGAAACAGCCATATCACCCCATTCCTGATGCATCAGCCCTAGCGACACCTCTGCAAGTTTACCTGATGCATCTGTACAATTTTTTTTTTAATTTTCTTTTTGAGATAATGGAGAGGGGAAGTAGTTTTCCTGACATAGCAATTAATGAAGGCTCTTTTAAAACTGTAGGCACTTGCTGAATATCCAAAACAAACCTATCGCACCAGTTGTGTAGTTACCTGCATGTATTTATAACTCCCAGTAACCACAGAGAGCGATAAAGTTACCTCTCCTTACCCTGTCTTCCTGGAATCTGCACCCAGCTACAAAACACAAAGGAAGCCTTAGATGGAACAAGACAACTATTTTCTGAATGTCAAATTTTTTGAGCTAGGGAAGGAACCCCAACAAGACCTGGTAGAAGTTAGTGCACTGACTTACTGCAGGCATGTCCGAGATGCTCTCTCTGCAGCTTTAGCCCTGTTGTGTCTATGAAGAGCCTCCTGACTGGTTTAATGGGGACATTAATGGTCAAATTCAGCAATTCAGATTTGCAAAGAAGTGTCTTTACTGGTGAGAGGAGATAGGAACTGTTTGGGGATGTAGTATTCGAGCTGCACAATGTAACCAGAGAGCTTGATACTTTTTACAGCAAATGTATCCTCAAAGCAGCTTTCCCAAAATCAGTTCTGCTAAGGGGTTGCCTGTAAGATGATCTCTCCCTCTAAACTGAGGCAGCTCTGTTTGGGCTAAAAAATGTACGTCTGAAACTGCAAGGACTTCAGAAAAACGTGGCATTTAATAGCTGTTGCACTGTGGCAGAAAGGAGGAATTCCCACAGCTGAAGAGGGAACTGGTTGGCTAAGAACCAAAAACCCCTACAGCGTCCAAACAGAGCATCACACAAGGTGAAGAGCCATTTGTACTGCTAAGGAACCCACGAAGACCAAGAAACTTTTGTGAAAGCATCAGCACAGTGTGTGCTCCAGGGAAGCGACGTCAAATAACGCGACCACAGTTCTCATGAGTCAGATGGTTTCCAGCAAACTCTCTTTGTTCAGCTAGTATTTTACTACTAGACATCTTATCCTGAAGCACTGCCATGACAGAGAATCTTCTGTTCTCAGTCTTTGGAAAACCCCTCTGATCTCGCTACCAAAAGTTCACAGAGAAAGTACTCAGTTAAGAGGAAAAGGGGCAGGAGACACAGGCTGTTAAAGCAGGCCATGGCGAGACAGATCACTGCACTCTGGTGCAAAGTGAAAACTGCACAAGCTGAAATGATTAGTGCAAACACAGGGCAGCTACAGAGAATGGCAACAGTCAGGCAAGGTCTGATAGGAGTCTGCTAATTCAAGAACTAATTATTTATGCATGAAGGCACCACTCACACCCTTCATTGTTTCATGGCTTGAACTACTGCCTGAATTTTAGAGAGAAATAATGCAGTTATTTTGAAAATGACCAGCACAGCGTGCGGCAGTATGTGTTTAAGATGCTGGCACACGTGTGCGTAGAGCAAATGTGTTGTTTCCCCCCTTCCAAAGTTAGGAGATGGACAACATCAGTAAAGTCTGTAAAATCTCCAGTTAGGCGTTGTCAAGATCTGTGTTTTTATAATTAGGAGAGCTTATTTCAGCCAAAGTGAGACAGATTTTAGAGTAGACCTTATTTGGATGAGAATGCAACTCGAATGCTATAGATGGCTTGATGCAAATAAAAACAAGAGATGCAGATACTCTGATGCCATAAATCAATGTGCAGCATCTTTATGTGCTCGGTGGTTGCTATAAATCTCAGGCCCAGAATAGGCACCAAAAGTTTTGGGTTGTCACACTGCTTCTATCTCAAAAAGAGAAACACATTTAAGGAAAGTTTGTTGCTACGGGGTAACTGCTAACAACATCAGCAAGGGACCACAGTCCTCTCTGTCACAGAACAGTGTGAGAGCACTCTGGTACAAACCCAGAGGTTGGTGGAGATTCACCATCGTTTCTCTCCCAGGCTCACAGCAACGGAATTGCCTGGTAAAGTGGCCCTTGATCCATAGCCCTCCATCCAGTGCGTGCGTAGGCACTGAGAGCACACAGGAACGACTGCCAACGGCTGCCCGAGAGGGGAAGTTCAGTCTGTTAAACCTTGTTAGCTATTTGGGGCACGTGTATCCCGTTGTGCTGCTCTGCAGTGGAAAGAGGAGGGCAGACAGCCTAGGGGTAGCGATGTAGTTATTACAAGAGCGGGAGAGTAAAGAGCAGTGTGTGCTGAGAAACCAGGCAGAGGGAGTGTAAAGGAGAGTGATAATGCTTGGGCAAAGTGAAAGAGAGACTGCGACTGCCTCAGCTCTGCCAGGCTGGCCCAGCAGAGGGAAAAAGAGCTATCTGCACTAATAACAGCTCAGTGAGCACGCCTAACCGGACGGGCTCGCAGCAGTACCTGTATTTCACATCAAACACTGTTGAGTCTTCGTCCTCATCATCTTCTTCATTCAGAGGAGCCATTTCTACCCGCTCGGCTGGAGTGGTGATTATGTCGTACTTCCTGGTCTTCTTAATCCTCTTGCCAGACCTGAAACACAAAGGTGGGGAGGGAAGCATCGTCTTTATACAATATTCCTCGGAGAGACTGAAGCTGTTCCCACCAACACTGAATCACTGCCCTGTTTGATTCAGACCTCCCCAGACTCAAAGGCTGCGGACCTGGCCTGTGTCCCCTCCCGCTGCCTTTCCAAGGCCACCGTTTGTGCCCGTCAGTGTAGAGCACAGTTCCTCGTCAACTGCAATCCAGATCAACGTCAGTCTTTCAGCCGCTGACAAACCAGAGATCCCCCGGCACCCAGGGCAGGCGTACGAGCGCAGCAGCCCACTGCGTCCTCCTGCTGCCATACTCAATAAGTGAGACACAGGCTTAATCAGCTGAAGCAGCCAATGGTTTAATCAACCTGTTTAGATGAGAAAGCCCAGGTTAAGCCCTGCTGAGACAAGGGAATGTTCTAGGCAGGATTAGGAGCAAAGGGATGGTGGTGTTCAGGTACAAACAGCGTGTTCTCTTTTCTTGCTATCAGACCAAACTCAGGACTTCCAGATACAGCCTTGAGCCTCGTCTGAGAGGTTTCATGCTCCACACTATGTAACTGCTATGAAAAATAATCAACTATCATTGGAAGTTAACTATACCCACCACCTCTCCTCCTATAGATGCAGCCTTACTTTCCTTTTCAGATGGAGATGCTCAAGCATCTGCATGTTCCATGGTTTTGAGAGACCTATTTTCTAACACTTGCTTTTACTTTCAATTAACAAACACTTGGTACATGGCTTTTCAACTAATTCTCTGCCTCTAGCTTGAATTGTGCAGGTCCTTTTTACTTCACCTACTCCTTTCATGCACATTAGGAGGGTCACACTGCTCATGCATGAATCCAGTTCTGTGATTATACATTAAAGAAGGTGCTCATGTGTACAGCTAGCCTTTGGGGAGAAAAGTGGATGGGTTTGGTTAATAAACTGCAGAATTTTCTCCTTCACCTTTTATAAAACAAAACTGGCAACTGCCAAACATGAGAAGAGAGCTGGTACAGGCACAAGCAAGCAGCCCCTAATTTTTGGTAATCACAACTACTGCTCCAAGCAGACAGCACATCATAAGTACACTTTCATTGTCAAGAAGTCTTGCCCTGGCATGTCATGCAAGGTGTGCCAGATTCAACATGGCCATTTTTGCACCAAGAATGGATGCCTTTGAAAGAGTTACACACCAGTAAGAACCGAGGTGTGAGCATTACAGAAAGGCTGGGACTCAAGCCCTGTGTTTGCATCTCCACCACAACGGTCCTTTCCAGGCTGAAAGTAAAGGAAACTTAAATTGGTGAACAGCTCGGAGGTGGAAGTCTCAGTGCCTCTGCCTAGCATTGCTTATGGGCAGTAGTCCAAGGCTGAAAAAACAGGTCCCAGCTCTTAGGATGGAGCAGTTTGTATTCCCTTCCTGTTCTAAAGGCTAAGGTTGCATCAGAAGCGAGAAAGACATCTCCTGTCGTCTAATCTTTATAGCAATCTGTGCTGCTGTGTCACGTAGAGCACAGGGTGGTTTGTTCTATTACTGCTGTTGTTGAAACAAGCAATTTTATATCCAATACAGTAGGACTCTTAACCCAAACACTTGAAAATCCTTTTGAAAACACTTCTCTCTATTATTCTGCTTCTCAGCCAAGACCTAGCAGCAAAGTGATGTAGGGGGGGTCTCATCTTACAAGTAATGCATTGCTTTTACAAGAAAAATTTACTCACGCTGTGAAGTCTAAACATAGCCCAAAACTAACCCGTGTCTACCTGTCAGAACAAACCAAGCACAGTCTTACCACTTTGCCTTACACATACAGTCCGCAGAGGGTTTCCATAGGTTCACTCATTTAAGACCTCACCTGCATATCAGGCCCACTTTATTGAGAAATATCCTCCCTCATTCCCTCCATTAGAAAACATAACTTATTCTACGGAGTTCATCTTACAAGAGTTAATATTGGAGTGTTTGAAGTAATTACTGCAGAATAGGTATTTCTAGAAATGGAAAACTAGAACCCTTTAGCCTCCAGCCATTAATTAGTCTATTTGGGCTACACTTTAAAGGGGACCTGGAGCAGAATTCACTGCACAGTCATCTATTAATCCTCCACAACCCCCACTTAACCACAGTGCTCATTTAGAAAAGGGAGGAAGCTTGTTTTGCCACTGGTTTTTGGCTTAGCTGTTACAGTCAGTTGTTTGCCATTGGCAGGGCAAAAGGGTCTTTCCTTGCCTCTTCTTCCTCACTTAATTCTACACCAGATTACCTAGCCAATTTGTCATTAATCTGCACTGAATTTTCAGTGGTCTGTTTCTCACACTTGCTCATTTGAATGACTCCCCTAGGCTTCATAAATACTAGAAGAGTTACTCAAGCTAACTTTAAAGGAAAGCCTTGGGAGTGTTCCTATGTGCACGCAAAATAAGCCTGCCCGTCAGGAAGCCATTGCACATTAAAACTCCCAAACCTCAGTAGGATCATCAGTAACAACAACGCAAAAGGAAAAGCACTTTGTCCAGCGGGTGGGACCAGGCAACATCCTTTGTTTGCAGACAGACAGCAGAGTCAGCAGAGTAGCACAGGGCAGGAACTACAGAATACAAATGTTTCATGAACTTTGGAGACCTCCTGGATATGATCAGGACACGTTAGCCCTCATGGGCAAAGAGAGAATCTCCTTTCCAGCCGCATTCATTTTGTGGGGTTTGTTTTGGTTTTTTTTTTTTTTGAAGCAAACAAGAAACATGCTGGAAGCTGTGGTCAGAGTATGCCCCTTGCACAACAACAAGCTAAAATGCTTCCCGAGTGGTTTAGCCAGGGTAGAAGCCATACTGGGTATTTCAGCACAGAAAACTGTCTTCCACTTAAAAAAAAATAATAAAAAAAACCCCAAATCACATTGCTTCTGTTGTCTGACTTCAGCCATCCCTCGTAATTAGAAGGGGATGCTACAGGTCTTGCACTGAATCATCATGAGGAGAAAAAAAAAATTTAACTGCAGCCAAGGATATTAACCTTTCACTTTAGACCCAGTGCTGCTCCCACCAAAACCAACTTGCTGCTGTTAACAGAAGGCAGTCGTAGGGAGCACAGCACTTAATTGAGAGAAGATGAAGAATAACTTATTTGGCCCGACATGGGGCCCTGTTTCCAGTTCCTCCCGAGCTCTTCAGCCGCAGTGGTGTTCGCACACTAGTACTGTCCCTGGGCTCGAATGCCTGTGGCACCGCGCACTGGGGTCAGGTCCATCAGAAATCAGATTTACTCCCTCCACCACACCACGTGGGGAGGGACGACATACAGACATGGGCTGGAGCAGAACGCTGACTTTGTGCCTATTTTGACCAGGGGCTATTTTGATCAAGCACCAGTCATATGCAGCACTTCATCCTCCTTTTTGAGGCATCATGTGGTGGAGTAAATACTCAAGTCACTCAGTAGTTCATTATACTATTTACGCCTCTCAACTATTTTAGTCAACAACCCTGATATTGAAAGATAATGCTTTTCGTGACCCAGAGAGAGGTCTTTGCATTTCTAATCTAGCATTAATGCTTCCCGCCAAGAGATGCAGAGGGAGGGGACCATCCCCTGGAAAAAAAGAAGAACAAAAAAACCCCTATCCCTTCTTAGCAGAGTGCTTATTGGAAGTCTAATTAAGCCAGCTACAACCTTCTTCCTAGAACTGCAGCAATGTTACATTGGGAATGGAATTCGGACCAGTTTGTTTGCTGTTAATGGGTTCCCTTAGCAGTTAAAAAAAAAAAAAAGTATGGAAATAGAAACCTGGAGAAACTCCAGGCTTATTACTAGCTGATAAATAAGATCAGCGATATTTCATTACTGTTGAACTGTCTGGATATCTCTGCTCTCTGGATGGTGCCGTATACAATGAAGTTAAACCACAAAGATAAGTCCTCACATGTTTTCTGGATATACATTTTGCTGTAGCAAACTGAAGGTGCTGTGTTTTCTAATAATCAAGTCCTTAAGATGGAATATACACAGCCACAAAGAGCAGAAGCATCCCCTTGTTTAATTGAGCTGCTAATAGGAGGGATGGATCAGAGGCTGCTACTGGGAATAACTTCAGGGACACCTAAATGGGATATTGTTGTGGTTCAATGAAGCAGTGATATCTGTAAGTAATTAAAATACAGCCACTCACATCTGGTGGTCAGTACCAGTGCCAGCATGCACTTCCAAACATTATAGCACAGTCGGACCACTATTGTCTGATATGTGCTCGAGAACTATCTTTGTTTTACAAGGCAGAGCTATAGAAACTTTTATGATCTACCCAAACTCTTCAAGGCAGTGAATCTTACAACAAAAAAGAGCATTCAACCTCTGTTGTGACTGTTCACATCAGAGCTGCACAGAGCACAAGACAGTATGAGACAGCGATTCCCTCTCTCTTCCTTCTGCCAATTTGCTGTCAGGCTCACATCAAGACAATGCAGTCTTCCCAAAGACAGGACCTCTGAGACCCAGGACAAGTGTCCGGTGTGTCATTCTCTGTGGCCCTAACTAAACTACATGCAGCTTAAATGAAGCTTTCAATGTAGGTCATAAACAGCTGTTTTGGGGTTGGTTGTTTTGTTGTTTTTTTTCTTCTCCATTTAAGGTCATTTTAATCGTGAGTTTTTCTTTCCTGTTCCTGGTGGAGGTGTGAGCTTTGCTGGAGTACTCTAACTGGTTATAATGCAATTAATTTTAAATCAGTCAAACTCTCTGAGGTTAAGCCTTGGATGGCCTGGAGCAATTGTCCACTTCATAGAACAAAGGGTCTTGTATCCTATGATCATATGCTTGAACCTCTCTCCTCAATCTTAGTAATTTATACCAGTTCTGCAATTACTGGAAAACTAAGCTTAAAGTTGAACAAAATGCAATGTAACAAAGCAGTGAGTTTAAAAAAAAAAAAAAAAAAAAAAGAAGGTAGCTTCTCTCTAAAAATCTATATAAATAGGAGCCATTTCTAGCCTGAGTTCTGTTCATTCAAGGGCAGGTCAAGACGTGTAGCAAACACTTAAAGCACACAGTTTTCTGCAACTAAAGCTTTGGCTTGCTTTCAGCTGGCCCATTTGAGCAGAAGTAACTTGTGCAGTTTCCCTAGAAGGCACATGGTCTACCAGCACAGGGAGCCACATCTGAAAAATTAGTTTCCTGGGAGCTGATCCCACAAATTGTATTGCAATGGAATGAACTGAGCTGCACCAGGAGAGAGAAAGACAGCAGAATATGGGGTAGAAACCAAATAAAAAACATAGATCAAAGAGTGAATTTAGTCGCATGAACTGTTTATAAGCTGTTGCAAGACACTGTGTTTCTTGGTAATGCAACTTACCCAACCATTTGATTGAAAATAACATGAAATTTGGTCTGCTGTGGAAACGGTTTTGGTTTGGGAGCATGCAGCGCTCAGGGGTATAGGAAAGAAAGAAAGCAAGCCCAGAACTGAGCTTGCCAAAAAAAAAAAAAAAAACCAAACCCTAAAACAAAACACTATAGCAAATTAGGCCTTGACACATGTAGACAAGTAGCAAAGACTTGGCTGGCCTTCCTGGTCCCTAGTAGCCAGAGAGAGAAAGGGAATTCAGACCACTTTGGGTGATACCACATTCTGAATCATAGGACCATCAGATGGATTCAGAGCACAACATTCCCAAAAGGAATGAAGAGGAATCTCTGAGCAGTGTCTAAAAAACAGAGCTGGAAAGCTGGAGAAATATATCTGTCCCTGCTCAAACAAAAAAAGGAAAATAGTATATACATAAAAATATATAAAAATGAGATGTACAAAAATAATATGTATTTTAAAAGATCCAATGCCTGTGACAAGAATATCTGGCCACTCACTAGTTCATTTCATCTCTACAACCCATATCTAAAAGGATAATTTACCTTCAGCAACCCAGAGAAATTTCACAGTGAAGGTTTAATCAAAGATTGGATTTCAGTAAAATCTCTTTAATAGGAATCCATGACACTTCAGGAAAAAAAAAAAATCGCACTGTTTTTGACTAAGTATGAACAAAGCTCTTATTCTGATGGAGAAAAGCTTTATATTTATTGAGGGTAAATCCCTTATCTCTTCTGCAACAGAATCTCCTCCAATCTGTGTTGTCGGCTATAAGTGTGACATGGTACAAACATACCTGTTGATATTCTTGTCTCATTTGCAGCTGGGATAACTGTTTACAAACAAGTGTTCTGTCAGATAAAGAAACATACTCAGAAGCCAAAAGCTTCATTTTCCATTTTCCTTGCAGGTTCTAATAAAGATATACGAGCCATCTCAGAGAGGTTTTTTTTTTTTTTTAACATATCTTTAATGCTGCATTAACTCTGACCAGTTGCATAATGATGACTTTGGCATGGGAGAATTAATCCATCATTCCCAAGGTGACTTTAACCTGGACCTGGTTTTGCTGATTATGGTATAGGAAAAGGTCTGTAAAGGCTATCAGTTTGCTTTGTTTGGCTAGAAATGTTCAGCCTTACGCCAGGTCTCCTTGACACAAGGTCTCACTTTATACCCAGAAGAAACTGAGGCAGAGGAAATAAACTCTCCAATTAGAATTAGAGAATTAGTAGCAACTTAAGCTTTTCATTCTGCACTTAGTTACAGACTTCCTAATTCTAGCTCATATACCTACTACCAATTTTGCTGTGTTTGTCCTTGACAACTTTATACAGCCACAAAGTGGTTATATTGATTAAAAAAAAAAAAATCTTTTCCATATTTTACTGGGTTCTCCCAAACCACCTCACTTTAATGAGCAAATTTATTTGCATTGTCTTTTGCCAGCTGCTGCAACATGTAAGAAGAATTTGGTTAAATGTCAATTTCTTTAGAAAATATCAGCTCTTATCATTTCGGTCTTTAACACTTTATAATACTACCATTGTGAAGACTGCCCTTCCTACAAGGAATTAATTCAGAAGCAGGAGAAGCAGAGCGTTCAGCTGCAGTCATTGTGTAAATACAAAGGAGCTGCTTGAAGACAGAACAAGGAAGAACTTGCCAACTCCACTTGTTCAACTACTTCTGTCACCCGAGATGTGACGCACACCTTCTCCCTGCCACCAAGAGCCAGCTGTTCCACTCTCCCAGCTCTTTCCTGCTGCCCATACCTACAGATGGCTCTTAACTACTCAAAGTTTGCAATCTTCCCTGACAAAGCCGGGCAGAAACAGGCAACAACTTTTTATTTGTAGACTGCACAAGACTGTGCACCTAGTGCACCATGGGGACTCTCACCATTACCCCAAAATAAATAATAATTAACACTAACAGTGCCAAATGGCACTTTAATATTTGCTTTTCTTCTGCCCTGGCAACAAGCCAAGAGGAAGACTGGTTTTCTAAAGGGAGTTTAATTTGCTCATGTCCCTCGCAGCGGGAGACATTACATGAGTTTCAAGGGCTGCCTGGACAACTCAAGCTCACACCAGCACCAGTGCACTTGAGCAGTGTGTAGGGCAGTGAATAAACGGCCCACGCCCGTTACACCACATTAAACGGACAAGATACAAGCACCAAGCAGATGTAAACCTCTGCCCAGCTTCCTGCTGCTCACCAGCACTTCTCCCGGCTCTGCAACTGACCAGGAGTGCCTTCCCTTCTGGGCCAGGAGCAGGAGCTTGCATCCATCAGCAATCTACGGGACTGAAACATAGGGGAGTTTGGATACACATCACAACAGTTCCAGTCAAATCAGGGCTGTGGTCTAAACCAACACCTACTTTTGGCTATGCTGGACCTCCTCAAGCCTACCTGCTGAAGCTTCATTAAAAGGAAGAAGAAAGATTTGTCTTTTGCTACCCAGAATGAGTTACTACAGCAGTGGCATTTGCATTATCCCATGGGTGTACAGGACACACGTGGCTGAGGCTGGACGGGACCTATTGAGATTGAGCAGGGCCACCTGGAGCCAGCCACCTGGTTGGGCTTTGAGTATCTCCAGGGATGGAGACCCCACAACCTCCCTGGGCCACCCATCCCAGTCACCCACACCCTCATGGCAAAAACACCCACAGATTTCCATACGTTCAGATGGAGTTTCACGTGTTTTGGTTTGTGCCCACTCCAGTCCCCAGCTGCAACCTGTGTACCCCACGCAAGAGGAAAAGCCACTTGAAACCCAACTCCTGCCCTATTTTTCTGCAGGGGTGGAGGAAGACACAGATTTCTGAGGCTGCCGGCACCCCGATGATTCCCCAGGAGATTCACAAGGCATTTACACACGCTGTGCTTGAAGTCAGCCTTTAAAAATACTATTAATAGGCGAGGAGCTTAGTACTGCCGGGGCTTCCCGCCTGCCCGGGGAGGCAATGGGAGGTCGCGCCGCTGACGGGGCTTAACGCCTCCCGCCTGCCTCGGCCGGAGCCCGCCCGACCCCCGGCCGCCCCCCTCCTCCTCGGCCGGGGGTAAGGGGAGCCCCGGCGCCGCGGGCGGAGGCTCTGGCCCGTCAGCCGGCACCTGCCGGGGGAGGGCGCGGCGCGGCCCGGCTGGGCCCTACCTGAAGACGCGGAGCAGGAGGCAGGCGATGAGGGCGGCCGTGAGGGCGCAGGCCCCGATGACGGCGGCCTTCAGCGCGGAGAGGTCGCGGAGCAGCGCGGGCATGGGGCTCAGCTGGGCCCCGCTGTGGTTGCCGGGCGCGCCGGCCGGCTCGGCGGGCAGGCGGCTGCCGTTCACCACCGCCGGGCCCGCCGCCGGCTCCTGGCTGCCGCGGGCGCCGGGCGCGGCCGGCAACAACAACGGCAGCAGCAGGCAGGCCGAGAACAGCAGCAGCGGGGCGGCGGAGCCCATCCTGCCTGGCTCCGGCCGCCGCCGTGCCGAGCCCCGGAAGGCAGCGCCGGCCGGCCCGGCCCGGCCCGCCTCCCCGAGAGGCACCGCCTCCCGCGGCCGGGGCCCCGCGGGCAGGGGCCGGGGCTCGCCGGGTCGGGGGCGGCCGGTACCGCGGCCTGCAGCGCCTCCTCCCCGCCCGCCCCGCGGTTCCTCCCGCCGCACCCCCGGCCCAGCGGGCTCCTCAGAGCTCCGCCGCGCCCGCTGCCAACGCCATTCCTTCTCCGAGAACGGCTGCTTTTAATTACAGCACGCAACATCTGCCCAGATGCAAATGATCAGAGGGTTCAAACTGCGATCAAACATGGGACAGACCTCCCCGTGCTGCTCGTTCAGCATGGCGTTGCTGCTAAACGCGAGAATTTCTAGATCAGATTTACATCTTTTTTTTTTTTTTTTTGCCTTTCCACTGCTCACCTAGGCTTTGCTTCTAGGTGAATTTATTTCACATCTTTGAAATCTTAAGATTCGTGGGAATCATGGCCGCAGTTCTGCAAACCCTCCCGGGTGTGCGGAGCATGTGAACTAAGCCGGATAAGGAGAGTAAATAGGGGAGCAGGGGAGCCTGTGCTACGGTACTGCTGAGGTAGAACTCAGTTTTGCTCTCCGTGTTTTGTATTAGCATGAGCTAGTAAATACACTTGGGCAAAGTAATTGTGTCTGGGGAGAAGGGCATGCTGCCACTGAGGTGAAACAGAGAAAGGAGGGAAAGAAGAAAAAACAGATTTCCTTCCTATTGAACTCTATACTTCAGGGTTGGCATGGCAGAGTATAAGCTATAGGAACGTGTGACTGAACTGTGAAAAAGACTAGGGAGATGTATTCCTGCTGGCAATGTTCCATTGGAAAGGTGGCAGTGAAAAAACTGCGTGGTTCATCGACTTTCCCAGCCAATTGGGATGCTGTATCGAATGCCACCCACTCGGTAATAAAAGCATCCTGTGTTTTTTGCAGGAAGTTCTTTGGGATAAGGAAATTTTGACATGGACGATGTGCAGAAGGCCCCCTAGACTGTCTGAATTGGTCATTGTTCCAGCTTTATTTCATCGCTTACTTTTATGTAGCTTTCCAGTTTCCAGCATGGGGCCCCAGTTTATTTCTGTTCAGGAAAAAATAAAATAAAATAAAAAATCCATCTGGGCAGGAGGTCAAATTGGTGATGCAGAGTCTTTCCCAAACATTGGTGTGAGTGCTGTGCACATGATTTATTATTTGTAAACACTGACCCTGATGTTGGCCCTGCCTGTTCTGAGATGTTTGCCAGCTGCTGCTCGGCCTCTATCAGATTTCACTTGGTCGTGCCCTGCCGTTCCTCATGCCGTGCAGTGCTTTTCCGTAGGATGAAGGAAGAGGCATAAGTGGCTTCCACAGCGAGAACCACCTCTGGCTGGTCACAGAGCTCAGGGTCCAAATCCGCATCAACCAATCGCCATTACTTGTATATTGAAATCAGAGCTCCGCAGTGCCGCGTTCTGGGCATGTACCTAGTCAAAGACACTCTTCACCCTCAAAAACTGATATTCACAATTGCTGTATGGGAATCCTGGGTGTGATTCCACTCCAGATTCCACCTTCAGTGCTCAGCTGTTAGGAGTGATGAGTAAACACATGATGATGTCCCACGCTGATCCTTACCGCCGTTCCTTTGACGTTCCTTGGGCAAGGAGAGATGAATGGCAAAGACTCCTGTGAAGCATCCTCGGAGCCGAGTACTGCCAGCTTTGCCGTGGGGTGACGCAGAATGGGTGAGCAGCACAAAATTCTTCCTGAGAGTGAAAAACGGACGTTGCTGGACCTACAATTTTCCTGCAATCATCTTTGATCTTATCTTGACATTGCTGCTGTGGTGCTGGACTGGCAAAGGGGCACTGCAGGCTTTGTAGGACAAGTTGTTTTGTTTCACATCCATTTTTTAATAGGGCCAGACTTATTCCTGAAATAAATATTCTGCAAATTTGCAACAGGATTTGCTGAATTGTATGAGCATATCAGTGTAATTTCCTCTGAAATGCACAGCCTGTAACATCTGTTACTTAACTAGCGTAAACCAGGCAGTGGTAGCTGCTGGATCTGGCACTTTTGTTTGACTTTTATTGCTACTTTAGCTTTTTTTGATATTCGTGTGGCAGATATTTCAATCTACTAAGATTTAGGCTGAAAGCCAGCCGAGGGAATTAATATTTATTTTCACTACAGAGTTCCTCTGTTTGACAAGGTACAATTGTACCAGTACGTGTGGTGTCAAACATATTCCAAACAGTCTAGAAATGATAAAGCTCAGGATTCCTCTGGCTTGTTTCTGATCCCCCTAAGAAGTAGGCTTATGCTGTTGGGATTTTTGGAGCTCAGGTGAGAAGCTGCACAGCAGAAGGAAGAAAAGGAAGACATTATCCATGTGCAAAGTGCAATTAATTCCTTGCTCTGTCCCCTGCCTTCTAAGGATCTTATTTATGCCCTCTTCTGCCTGGGTCTGAACATAACTGGGTTTAACCAGTCTCTCTGCGATGCTAGTTAATGATTTGGATGGTTTTTATTGCATTCCTTGCATTCCCTTAGTTTCTGATCAGCAATGTCTAGACATATGTGGGGGGGGTGGAGGCTTGACTGTGTTTAGAAATGGAACCTGCGGAGTTGGGGGGGGTCCCATAATTCGTACCTCTGCACGAACCCTGCGTGTCTTTTCCACTGGAAGGTGTCAGAGGAATGCAGACGTGACCAAACGCAGAGCGTTTCAGGAGGCTGGTGCTGAGATTATACGTCAGTGGTGCTTGGAGCTACATCTGAAGCTCGCTTGAAAGAACAAGGAATCTTCCTCTTGGCTTGGGTGACCCTTCGATGAAACTCTGCATTGCTTTGAGGAGTTGAGCATGTGCCTGGAGGTTGTACTTGGAGCCTGGAGGACCTAGATTTATTCCATGGTGTCTCCATTCTGCAGTGCAATGGGACATTATATTCCACCACGTTGTGCAGGATGTTGAGGAACTGCTCAATTACAATTTAATTTGGTGTTGTTCTTTAATTAGGCCAGATTGGGCTTTGTTCCCATCTGTTCAATAGAAATCTCAAGTGACTGATTCTTAAGAAAATAATATCTAAGCTCTGATCCATTTTTTAATGAGCTATACAAGGTATTTAGTGTAGTCTTTTCCCCTTCAGATGTTAAAAAGGCTGAACCAGTGGAAAATGGCTCAACTTGCTTGAGAACGAGGCATAAAACCCCAGGAGGTAGTGTATCTCCTGAGGACTTCCCAGCATCTCAGCTAACTTTAGACAAGATAAACTGATCCAGCTGTCCTTGCTTTCCTAACTTCCTCTGGAGCCAGAAGAGGGAAATTTTACCCTAGAAGTGAAAATACTAAATCAGCCACAAGAAATACTAACTGGAAAGGAATCCCAAAACTGTAATGGAGGGGAAAAAGGACCCTCGTCTCACTGGTGGTCATGGGGTAGGACCTTGCAGGTTTCAACCCTGCAATAAACTGCAGCTATTCAAAGACTTAGCTTTCAGACTAACATTATACTTGGTCTTCATATTAACCCTCAAACAAATAGGCTGTTGGAGCCAGGAAAGTGTGTAGCTTTTTTACAGTCCCACCTCTAAAAATGCCATTAAAGTGGGAAGCAAGACATCCAAAATCTCTGTCAAATGGCAGTATCCAAAGGAAATATTTGCAGATTGTTGCCATATAAATATTCTGTAAATATTATTCCTGAATTTTAAATTAACTTTGCAATCTTAGCTCCATATTCTCAAGATACTGAGGACTTTTTGAGTAAATGTATTTGAGCTGAACTGTCATGTAAATAACTGTTTGGAGAACATAATTTGTTTCATGTGGCTTCAGGTTTTTTTGAGGCTTGGGTTTTGGGGTTTTTTTTGGGTGAGTTTATTTTTTTCCCTCATGGATGCTTTACTGATATTTCGCATGTCATTTGCCTAATTTGGGAATCATTCCTGGTTCCCAGTCTGGAATGTGGGATTTCGCAACTCTGTTCTTCAATGACATCATGTGGTTTGTTCTGAACAGAGCAGTAATAAATAAGAGCAAGAGGAGTTTACCAGCCCTTCTGTAATAAACATTTTATCAGAATAGTCATCTTTTGGGGATCTGAACTAATTTGTGGGGTTTAGATTTTACCCAGTAAGACATGTTTTCCGTGTACATAGGACAAAGAGTCCCACTTGGATCACAAGGAAACTACATCTTGGTTTCATCTTCCCCTTTAGCAGTGGTTGATGTGAAAGCCTGCACTCCCGAGAGCTTTGGTAGAAGAACAGAACTTTGAGAAGTCGAGAGGAAATTCACAGTCAGTGAAAAATGTAGGAAGTATTTGGTTTCCTTTCTGATGAGAGCATGCTTTTCTTTGCTGATACAAACATGAACCTCGAGGAGAAGGCTTTGCTGATTGCAGGGGTGGGAGTTGGTGTATGTAGCTTTTCTCCCTGCTGATCTTTTCTTCCAGTTTACACCTGTTCAGTATCATTTTAGGTTTGAGCTCTCACTAGCAATTGCGTTTTCCGTAGAAGAGTCTGGTGCTGGCTAAATAGAATGAGCGAGAATGTTTTCTATATGCAATTGCTTCTGGGAATGGCAGATTTCTGTATTTATGGATGCCTGTTACAAGAGCATCCCCGTTTGTGGGGAAGGCTCTTCATGCATTGCTTAGCAATACATATGAAGCTCAGGCTGCCCTTTCCTTTGTGCTCTCTGATGGCCTCCAGGCAGCACCCAGATGTATTTTTAGCTCTCAGAATAGTGGAGAATTTGCAAGAAATTGTGCAGAGAAGAAATAAGCAAAGGAATTGAAGCTGGCTGAATCGTTGGATTTAGGCAAGCTGGATTTGCAGGAATGAATATGTGTTTCTGTGCGAGAAATGAAATATATGCAAAATGAGGCAAACTGCCTTCCCAAGGATTTTCTGCAGAAGTAATACACCTTCTGGACAAAGACCAGAGTTCCAGTAAGGAAGGAAATAAAGTGTAACGTGTAAGGGATCAGTGCTACATGAGCACATCTCTGACATCTCAAAACTAAAAACCCAGGCTACTAGCAGAGATATAACTTCAAGGAGCGACCAGGTCTTGATCAGAAAGTCTTTGAGCTTGGATGTCAGACAAGAGAGCACATGGTAATTGCAAGGATTAATCATTCTTCCAGTGCCTATCGAAAGATAACCTCAACCAGCAGTGCAGGAAAACTGCAATGCCTCATCTATCACGAGTGGTCTGAGGGCTGCTGTGAAGTCGTATTGCTAATTAAAGACCAGTGATCTAGAGCAAGCAGTAGCTTCAGATATACTTGGACAAGTCTGACTCCTGTGCACATTCCTAGTTAGCACGTTATATTAGCCTGTTCTTCCTATAACCCTGTAAAGCATTTATGGCTTTTTTACAGACACTTAGAAGCCAGTGTTATTGCTGCAAAAGGCTTGCAATTGAAGTTTATGATAAGCAGCAGATTTCTTTTAAACAAAGGTTGGTGCAATCATTAAGCTGGGGTACAGAGATTATCTCTTGAACAGGTTCCTAAAATATCGCTAATATACACAATGTCGCAGTGTAGCAGTTAATCTGGAAAAAAAAAAAAAAAAAACAACCAAAAAACAGGGAAGGAAGGACACCAGTAAACCACAAATCTTTATTTAGTTTGGATAACAATAATCAAAGAACACAAAAGCCGATTATGACTTTGCCTCCCACTGCTTCACTGCCTATTCATGCAGTACGTCCTGGCTAACCCGCTGAAGTGCAACCTGAAGGAAGTCGACAAATAATTTAAGGCTTTTTTTTTTTTTTAAGATAATTTTCAGATTGTGGCCTTAAGACTGTTTTTCTTCATCTCAGCTACATAAAATAAACTTATCGGGGTGGTAGCTGGTAATCTTGCAGCCTCAGATGGTTTTGGAGGTTTACTGATGATGTTAAAGTGACTGCCAAGAAGTAGCAGGACTCCATCCAGAATTACAAGTGACCTGGATATGAAAAAAAAAGAATTCGTTTTTAACCCCTATGGATACTATCTCCTGGTCCAGCCAAACTATTGTTGCCCTCAGACATGGCACTTATTTTGTCATCGCAGGAGAGAGAAGTCAGATCAGGTCAAAGGAGGTATATGTGTGCTGTAATAGTATTTCTGATCCATCAGTACCTGCTTACCCATGTCTTAAACGTGCTGCAGAGGTATAAGAAGCAGAGAATCCCTGAGCCCTTGTAGGATGCAACTCTGGGATGTCTGCACACCGTCTGTCATGCAGACATCCCTTTGGAGTATGTAGCTGGTCACCAGAAAGCCTGCAGAGTTGCTGTGTGACTTACCTCTCCATCCCGTGGTGGAACATCTCACCCTGACGGGTGCCTTTGGAGAGGTTATGTGCTCTCCCCATGCCACACCACGCCTGTGGATTGGAGTTGCCCCGCTGATCCTGGGTGCTCTTTGATAAAGCATGTCCCATGTCAAAGTGCTGCGGAGGAGCCAGGTATTGAGAGCAGCACGCCTAGGCAAACATCTGCTTGCAGTTCACAGGAATCCTACCACCCGATGGAGCAGGGATGAGGCAAATTGCCTTCTGGCTGTACTGAGACATTCCCCGTTAAGCAGCAGCAGACTTTAATTCTGGTTTAACGGAGCAATGCCTGTAACTGTCATCCCAGCACCAGCCTTTCCCCTGGAATGACAGTGATCTTGATTTGCCTCAAATAACTCTCCGCGTGGAGCAGGTCCCCTGCAAGCTGTGAGACTAAACCCTTGTGGCACCTTGTTACAAGGATCAGCAGATAGAGGATTAGAGATGGGCAGGTGGCACCCGCTCTCTGGGGAAGGTAGGGAAACATCTGTTAACATCTGCAGCTGGGCTTCCAAATGCCCAGTGTGAACCAGACCTAAGACATGGCAAGTTTCATGGCAAGATGGATACCAGGAGGAGGACATCGCGAAAGCTGTGCTGACGGGAAAATCCACGAGCTCTTGCTATGGTTTGTTGCTTTCAAGAAGGGCTGAACACTGAGACTCGTTAGTGGAGTTTTTGTTTGGTTGGTTTTGCTGTGATTTCCAGAGAAGGATTTCTCTGTTTTGACTGTAGAAACATGAAGCCTTACCTTTATTTGGCAGGAGGCTCTCTAAGGATGAGTGGAGAAGTAGTAGGATTATGACCTTACTAGATCAAAATACAAAAGATAGGCAATCAGGAAAGGAAGGATTATTTCTTAAATTGCTAGAAACTTGCTGTTACTTGTTATCATCTATTTAATTCAAATATCGGAAAGACACCTGGGGTAAGAATCTAGATGTTCAGAAGATTCAGGTATCTCATCACTTTAAAAAAACCTCACGCTTACTTTTCACTCTGTTTAAAAAGCAAAGCAGAAAGGGAAAATGTCTTGATAGTTCTCAAATAACAAACACTTTTTTTCAACTGAATTTTTAAGCCTCTGTGACACATGAAGAGTAGGTGTAAAATATGTTTGTTTCCTTTACAGAGCACCTTTAAATCAACTAAATAAATGTCGCTTCCCACTACACAAATTTTCACTTAAGCCAGCCTTTGAGAGCTGCAATTTTTACCCATCTCTTGGTTTTGCTGCCTGAAACACCATTTAAAATATTTTCAGCTCTACCCCAAATACAGCTGATGATTTTTGGAAGCAAGCACTTCAAATAAGGTTGGCTGTAAAGAATTTGCCTGGCACTAAACATCTGCTGTCAGTGCTGTTATCAGCACAGTGCCACAAACCCTTCCTCACCTGTGGGATGCTAACAGGTTTATTGCAGTTGAGATGAAAGATGTCTAGTCCCTAAGCCTACCCGTTTTCTCCCCATTTTCTTCCCCCAATCCAAACACCTGTGAAGCAGTGCAGAGTTTATGGAGGTAGGAGACTAATAGCACCATTTGGAGCCAAACGTAACATACAATCCTCCCTAAGGAGGCTGATTCGCCGTGGTCCTAGCTATGAGGATTTGCTAATCTAGCCTCTACTCCAACTCCTGTCCCCTGCCAAATTTGCTGTGCCTCTAAATCCTGAGCCCCAAGAGCCCTACAAGCACTCCTCCTGAGCCAGATGTGCTTACTATCTTCCAGTGTACCATAAACTTCATCTCAAATCAAGCCCTTTAAAATTTCAGTTCTAAACTTTGAGCACAGCTCTACCCAGTGAATCCTTACTGGTAGGGTGAACCTTGTTAGAGCATTAATGTTCACACAGTCCAGGGAATGGCATACCCATTCTCTAGGAGAAGGGCTGATAGAAAAATCAACTCATTTGAATTCAGCTTGGAAAAATTTCCACTTTATGTCATGCTTACTGCCAGCCGAATGCAAAGCCTTTTTATCAGACTAAACCTTCTCCAAAGCCCTGGGCAGTGGGTAATAATGTCTACTTCTATAGTGTACTTCAAAGCATTTCTTCAAAGCTTTCACTACCTGCACAACACCATAATGGCCTTTATTTTACAGAGAGATAAAGCCATGCTCGGGAGCAGTGTAGGCCAATGGAGTAAGGTGCAATGGCACAGTATGCGCTTTGGCTGAGCGATGCGAGTGGTAAATTGGAAAATGCTTCTAGGGCACAGAAAAATGAAATCATGCAGACAGTTGCTCCACAGGCTAGTGGGCATTAGCTAATACCAGGCAGGGTCGGGTGGACCTACAGGCGAAGGTCATTCCTCTGCTCCCACCTAATACAACTCCTTTAGCACCAGGTGCTCTGGGGTCACCTAAGGCAATCTGGCGTTGGGTTCTCTTGTCCCAGTTCCCTGGCTGCCCTGCTCCGTCCTACCATTCCTCCAGAACACCCTTCCCTGGCTGCTGGCATAGACTCTCGGAGGGAGGGATGCCACAGCATGGCAGGGAAACCTGCACAGGAGAACTGCTCTAGACTGCCTAAATTTGCCCATTTTCCCCAGAGTTTACAGATCAGTGATCCATTTGCAGTTGAGAGTGTCCCTAGGAGTCCCCCACCTGCTCCTAGTCCTCTTCTCCTCCAGCCAAGAGGTGCTGAGAGATGGGTTAAGGGAACTGCAGACTACCTGCACGTCACAGCAGATTCCGAGTCCTAAACCCTGTTTAGGATCTCTAGAATCCCTCCTTAAATAGAGGTGGTAGGTTCAAATCCAGCCCCAAACATCTAAACCAAAGGAAAGGCAGAAGACATTTTCACTTGTGAATTTTCATCTGCCAGCAGAGGAGCAAGTGTAGGTTTCAGAGAAATAAGAGAGAGTTAGTTACGCTTCCTTGAATAATCCACTTTTGTCAACAGAGGTTGCTAATAGAGGCTCTGCCTGGGCATTTGGATGGAAATTAATGCTTTGAGGAGACAAAGCCTTGTGCAGTTTGCAGACACGACACTAGCTCAGTGAACGGAAATGATACATCGAGTTTTATTATGGAAGATTCTTGGGAGACATGTTTATTAAATGGCTTGCCTGCCAAAAGTGCTAAAGGATTCTCTGCTGTTTTCCTTCTGGCTTGCTGTATCACACATCTCTAGAGCTTCAGATGGAGCATCTCCCCATAAACTGCACTTTTTAGGCTTTTCCCCCCATGGCACGATATTAATGAGCATTGCCTTTAAAGCCTATAGGCATCAGCAGATACGAGACTTCCAGTCTGCCCAGCTCTGAGATTCATTGCACTGAGATATTTTCACTCTGAGTTTCTAGTCTATCCAGATTCCTTTGCATTCTCTTTCTGGTTTCCCTGGTGTTTGTGATCCCTTTCAACTTCATGTCACTTTTGTGAATGCCTGTCATCCTTTTGTTCAATCCTTCTTTAGAGTCATCAATAAAAATATCAAAAAAGACCAAAAACCTGATCTCTGTGATGCCCTAATAAACATAACACAATAACTCCCTGATTAGCATTCCTCTTTGTTTGCATTCACTCAGCTGTGATTTGGTCCATGGACTATTGCGATCAGATCATCCAAAGAGCTAAATTTTATGATATGATATCAAATGCTTTACCAAATCCAAACATGCTCACAGTTTTTTAAGATCAGAAAGAAGAATGAGAGCATCAGATCTGCTCCTTTCAATCCTCTGTTGAGCACGGTAACGGGTATCACTAAAGCATCTCTTCCAGAATGTCTGGAGTTGAAGACCCCAGGAGATGGGAAATCAAATACTTTGCTTCATTAATCACACATATTGCTTTTTTTGTTTTAAATAACTTACTGTTAAATTTAATCAGGCTTTACCTTCTAGACACTGTTTTTGTGTCTTTTTTCTCTAGATTAAAGATTGTCTAGTACCCAGTTGTTTCTTGCTATGCTTATTGATGTTTCATGCAGTGAGCTTTTGGGTTTATTTTTCTTCTTTTTCTTACTAACACTGCTCTTGATTCTGCAAACTCTTCATACATACCTGCGAGTAAAAGTCAGTCTGTGATGAGGAGGATCTGCTTTCACAGGGCAATTTGCAGACTTTGAACTAGAATTTCTAATTCTACCCATAAACAGATACCTGTCAGCTCTGCCAAGGCTCCCTTTCCTGCACATCTTGCTATCGCTTATGAGTTCCCTGATGAATTTAATTTTCATCTCTCCATACATAACTCATTTTCAATCATTTAAAAGCTTAGGTAAGGCTCAAGACTATCTTTAAACAATGGGCCTGATTCCCTACTCACTCAGATGTGGGCAAATGCAGAGTAACTGCTTTGAAGTCAGTGATGGAAAACAGGTATAAATGTCAGGGGAGACAGACACAATCTCTTTTGATATCTCTGGAGCAGGTCATGCAGAAATAGCATCCCAAACAACATCTGTGACCAGCTGTTCATCCTGTGCCTCCAGTCATTCTCCACTTACCTCAGATCCCATCTCCCAGCTGACAAGAACACCAACTAATCCAAAAATGGAATTACCTAATTTTCTTCCCCATTATCTGAGGCTCATAATAGAAATGTGAAATGACCTGCTGTATTTCAGCAGCAAAACCGAAGATGCTAGTTGACTCTCAGGTCTCAATTCTCACTACATCATATTTCCATTTGCAAAGGTCAAGGTCAAGCCTGGTGGGGTTTTTTGTTCCAGAAAAGCTCCCTACAGATTAAATGGGATTCTTTCAGAGTTCAAGAAGGAAGAGGGGGGAAAAAGAAAAGAAAGAGCTGCAGGACTTATTTAATGGAAAAAGCCTGCTTCTCAGGTGGTATAATTGAGGGTAGTTCTGCTGACTTACACCAGTTGAGGACTGGGAGCATCCTGTACCCTTGCTCCACTGCCTCACCCCATCAATTGTGACCAGGATGATCTCGGCTTCACTTTGTCCTTTCGTTTCAGCCAACAAGGGCTGTGTCGTGCCTGTCTCTGTGCGAAGGACAGTGACTCACGTGCCACGACGTGGATTCAGGGATTCCCCAGAGCCATCGGTGGAGGAGAGACAGGCAGCTATCTCCTCACACTTAAACCTGTGATGAATAGTAATCCCACAGGCAGGGAATCAAGTGGAGGGAGAGATATTTAAACATATTCTTTACTGGCTCAACCTCTGAGTCCAAATATATGGGCATCTAGGTCTGGGCTTCAGCTTGAGAACTGTAAATAAGGACCTGTACGCTATCTTAAGCTTGTAAATCTCCCCATCATCCTGAGAAATCAACTGACATCATCAGTCAGACCCTCCAGAACACACTTCATCACACTCATTATTCGGGGTCGAAAGCAAACTCCAGCGCAGCCCACAGAGCTCGGACCTCGCAGAGCAGAGAGCGGGGCGAGCATGGTGCCTGTGAGGAGCCTGTGGAGCTGGTGTCACCACCACGGCGGTCAGCAGAGCTGAGGGGCTTTCTCTCCTGGGCTGTAGCGGTAGACGAAGGTGGCCGGCAGTCGGCTGCGATGCCGTGCAGAGCCGGTGGTGTTCGGTTCCCTGGCGTCGAGGTTGCCAAGGAAGCAAAGACGCAGGATCTCCTCCACGACCATCTGCGTTGTCTCGTAAGGCATCAAATATGTCAAGGAGATTTCTCCCCTGGGCCATCATCTAGACACTTGCCGGTGTGTTTGACTTGCATGGTAGTGAAATGCCATAAAGTTAATGAATTATTCCAAAAGCAGAGAAGGTGAAAAGCTCTTTGCCGTGAGCTCAGTGCCACAGCAGTAGGAAATTATTTTGCTCTTGGTTTTGAGTTTCACAGTGTCAGAAAGCCCCATATTTTATATCTGAGTACCAGACCTCTACATGTGCCTATACGAGTGCCAGCCCAGGCCATGAATTCAGGCCAGGGCGTGTTTGCCAGGGCCCTGCAGCAGCTTTTCATAACGTGCTGCTCTTGGACCAACTTCCCCAATGGTGGCACCTCTTCACAGGCATGCAGGTGATGGGGGGCACGGGACCTGTGACAGTGTAGTGACGACAGCGCTGAAGACATCCTTTCTTCCCTGGCCATCCTTTCGCAGCAGAGGCTGAAGCTGGACTGTGGAAGTGCAGGTTTCTCCGGGGACAGTGAAGCCAGAGGGATGAAAGGGAGCAGCTTCTGTGAAGTGAGGAAGGGAGAGAGTGAGTCATGCAGGAGCGCTGATCCACGTCCTGCCCTGTACAGCACATCGGGGGCTTTTTGGAGAGAGAGGCCAAGCCCTGGCTGGCAAAGTTACATCCAGACAGTTGCAGTGATGAATGGGATGTGATTCATGTAGCAAATGTGCTCCCGTGATGGAAATCACTTTGCAGGACAATCGATGATGCTCGGCATAAGTCGGTTCATCTCTCCGGGTTCCCTGCCCCTCTGCCCTAGATTCTGCTGGACACAGAGACCACAGCTCGCTCTCCACCAGCCCCAAGCATCGCTCGGGTTGTAGGAGTGACTCAAGGCATCTGCAGGGGGTTGGCTCCATTGGAAGGATGAGTGGTTGTCCAGATCCATTTGTGGGCAGCGGAGAGTTGTTCGGGAGCTTCGGCAGCCCAGCTCCAAACAGCTCCGCAGTCCCTACCGCAAATCTGCCCGTGGCTGTGGGGGGCCGCAGCGACTGTATGCCGCAGGCTGCGCAGTCTGGGCTACACAAGCAGATTGCGAGGGACCAAAGGGGTCTAGAAGAGGGTGTTTCCTGGTTCGGACTGCAAATAAGAGTGGAAGTTGCAATAGGGCAAACCCTTGGTGGGAAACAGCGGGAGGAATGAAAGCTGGAGACTTCTGTGGTACTGTGTGAAAAAGTGTTTGGGATTCCAGGGATAAGATAGTCCTTTTGAGCTCCTATTTCATTCTGCACCGGGGTGGGAACAGTGACATGGCCTGGGGACAGGACTCCAGTTCTCAATGAATAAGAGGTTAAATCCAAGCAATTTTGTAACTTTCTTTTCCCAAGTTCAGGACCGTCTTGCGGAACCTTTGGGGATAACAGAAGGACATTTTCCTCCTCGTTGGAGGCACCATTGCCGTGCGATGCAGGCAGGTTGGGAAGAACCGCAGAGCTGTGTGTGGTGGAAGAACAATGCCAGGCTGCCTCGGAGATTGGTGTTGCTGCAGCTTTCTCTCCTGCTGTATTTCAAGAGGTTTTTAGTAACTCTTGGGTCCTCTTAAAACAGATTGTCTGATTCTTGGCAGTATATTTTGAGCGCCCAATTTGTTTCATGGCACAGAAGCATTTGTGGACCATGATGTTTCTATATCAACATGTGCATGAGGAGGTGATTTTTTCAGCAGAAGTGGCAGGTGTTAGAATCCAGATCAGAGCTCTCTCCACATCATTATTTTTAGTAAAGGACTTTTTAAATAAGACATGTTGATATGTTTTCTCTATGTGGGATTAAAAGCACTTTAGGCTCATGCACAGAATTTCACTTTATAAATCTGTGGGAGTGCAGATTTTCTCCACTCTTGTCCAGTCTTGTTATATTGCCTTTGTGAAATGGGAATAATAAACCTTGTCTGCCTCCTGAAGGGGCAGAGAATTAACTCTTTGAAGTTTGTAAGACCATATAAATGCCTTGCTATTATTGAAGTTACTACTACTCGGGGCTTTTAAACAGCTGCCACATTTCACTTCAGAGGAGGTTGCCTTGAACTGGTAGGTGAAGCGAACACAGTATATCAGGGTGTTATGCTGAAAAAAAGCTTTGGGATCTGTTAGGTTGAAAGGCACTATATAAATATGAGTTATTTGTAGAAATGGATTTTATAACCCTATCATTCTCCTCTGGTGTACCTCTTAATCTAAGGGTTTCAGTATTCTTTATGAACACTTAACAAGACCTATATTAAGCTTCAAGCCTCTTCAGTCCACATATTTTACATTTACATTGAGTCAATGCAGCAGGGACAGATCCATTTTTTTGCCCAGCTCACACAGCAGGTCAGCGACGGACCTGACTGCCCTGCTTTGGTAATTAGTAATTCATAATGACCCGCTGCACAGAAAACGGCAAGAGAAATGCTGTAGCTTTAGGAAGAGGTGGCCTCTCAATGCTGTCATTGGTTTGGAAGATTCGCCGCCTCTTCCTGTCCTTGCAGCTTTTCTAGGAATAGCTGAAGACCGATGGTCTCATTTAACAAATATCGGCTCTGCTAAGTGGTTTTGGATTACAGGCACAAAGGCCAGGCTCCGAGCCTTGTGTCCGTGTTTGATCTGTGTATGCTGTTCCCACAGCTTTCATAAATACCAAGACAAGAATAATAAATGAAAGCCTGTGAGTGTCCCAATTAATGCAGTTATGGAGACACAATGGGTAAATTATACAGATGGGGAAGCTAAGGCAATGAGCTGGTGTTTCAGACAATTCTGTATTCAGAGTGCCAGTCTTTTGTTTGCTAGAAGATGTAGGATTTAGGCCCAGATAAGCATTTCTTGAAGGAAGACGCTGAGGACTTCACTACTCCGAGTCCCTACATTTCTACACTGGGAACTTTTTGAATCTGCCTTGAATCTTTGTCAATGGAGCAAAACCATTTTTTCCTAACCTTTGATTTAGTGTCTCTGCTTGAGGAAGGAAGAATCAAATTTTGATGCGTGATACTTCAGCAGTGCAGAACGACATTGATGGACAGTAGCTGTTTCAGCCTTTGTCTGGTAACTCTCTCTGAGCTTTCGAAGCTGCAGAGCAACAACAGGGCAGTGCAGCTCTCCGGCCTCTTCTCAGGCAAAGGCTCTTCTTGTGATGTCCTCAAGACAGTGTGTATGGGAAGGTAGCAGTGTGTTAATGTGGGGTGGAGGAAAGCCAAGAAAGCAGTGGCTTGATTTTTCTAGTATCAACTTAGACCAAGTTCTGTAAGCCAGTAGAGGCCACAGGGATGGATGGACAAACCCGTGGCACTGCTTTGGCCATAAGGTTGTAGGTTCTCCATCACTTGGTGACCCATCCCCTCTCTGTGGGAAGCTTCCAGCTCCTACTGCTGGAACAAGGGCTGTGTGCACCATCTGTCAGGGGACGGAAACATCAGGGTCAGAGTCCTTCTAGTCATCTCTGCAATCTGCTTTCATGCCTCCCAACCTTGTCTTTATCTTTGTAATATTTTAAAGAGAGCAAACATTAGGTTTCCCTTGTGCTTGTTAATGAAGCCCATGTCCTTGGCCATACCAGATGGTAAATTTGTCCGGTCTTAACTCCGGTATCTCAACAGGTACGTGCCGGCCACGAATGAGTACGTGCAAAGGAGACTGTTATTGCAGGGAACGGACTCTAAACGTCCGTGCCAGGAAGGTGCAAGGCAGGCAGGCCCAAGAGCAGGAGGCTGCGTGTGCAAGGGGTTGCAGGCAGTGACCTCTCCTGCTGCCTGCCTCTGCCGTGCTCCTGCAAGCTCACACTGACCTGCCGCAGAAGGTGCCACCCCGACCACTCCTCCTGTCTCTGGAGTGGGACCAGCACAGGGAGCAGGGTGCAGCTCATCAACATCGTGCTCGGATCCCTCTGCTTTGTCCTGAAGGGGCCTTCTCCATGGCCAAGGGGAGAGTCTAGTTAATGAGTCTGTTTAATCATGGACACCTTTTTATTTTGCGAGTGAAGTCTCTGCTGGCTGCTAAGTTACGCATCAGGCAGCTGCAGGCTGGCTCACTCTTGAATTGCAGCTGTATCCACTGGTACATACATGATGCCCAGGTCTGGGATGGTGCTTTAGCACTGAATGGCTCTTGATCCTCCAGCTGCTTCCCAGGAGCCTGAGACATTCATTCCTTCTCTCTCCTTCTGTTGCGCCTACTAAAACTTTTCCCACTGCGCTGGCTCACAACTGCTACATGCTGCATCTGCCGCCCGGAAAGGAGAAACTGCTTGAGGCAGGGAAAACCATGAGCCAGCTTGGGCTCCTGGAGTCATCCCCCCACCCCTAGCAAGCCCAGACAGCTTCAGGGCATGAATGGTCTGATGAGCCTCTTCCCTGTCTGGGAGAACTGCTGTTGCTTTTGAATTTATTATCTGTGTAGCGGGAGGCTGTACCAACATACCGTTTATCCTGCTGCAAGCAGCAGTGGGTGCATTCGCAGGGGGGTGCAGGGGTATGTGCATGGATGCACGTGTTCCCTGCCATGGGTCAGGACCAGGACCTGGGTATCCAAGTCCCTGTGTGCTTCCACATCATCCAGGTCCCTTCACTAGTGTCTTTCTTTGCCAAGTATCTATTGATTTCAGGCACACTGAACGCAGCCCCTTAAATGCGTTTGTTGCTTTATATCTTCAAAGTACTCAACAAGCATTAGCTAATTAATCTTTCTAGTGTGGCCTGTAAAATAGGTAAATATTATTCTTGCTCTGGAGCCAGAGAAGTGAAAACAAGAAGATACAGTGGGTCCACAAAGCTATCCCAGAAGGTTGTGTTAAGGCCAGTGGTGAAGACTCCTGACTGTTGATGGCAGTCATCGTCTGTGCTGCCATAGGCACGTGTATGTGTGGCATCCTTTTCTAGAGGAATTAACAGTACAGACCTCATTTGTGATCACGGTAATAAGCCAAGATGCAGAGCAAATTCTGATTTCTAGCCCTGTAACCCACATGGGCTTCACCAAGTATGGAGTTACCAAAAGGGACAAAGTAGAGCGTGGTCTGGGTTCTCAGCATCACTGTGTATTAGATGCTCAGCTCTCTATGCTCAGCTGCATTTACAGGTGCCATGTGAGTTAGAAAATGAAATATTGTGAGACAGCCTCTTCTTTTACAGCCACTTCATTTACAGCTGCTGAGTAAATCAGATTTTGAAGAGGCATCTGAATTTAGGATGTTTCTTTCCACCAAACCACTGAAATTCCCAGACAGGTGAACTGTGGAAGCATGAGGGTTCCCTGGATGTGAGAAATAAAGCAGCTTCCTATTGCTGTTCTCAGTTTGAGCTAAAATTTCCCTATAAAAAAATATGTAGCTGCCAGCACTGTGGATCAAAATTATTTGCATTACTTTTGCATGCTCGCCTTTTGAATACATAAGTCTTAATAAGAAAAAAACACAGCCTAAGAGCTTGACACCATTTTGCCCAGTTTGATGATCAAAAGTGCTTTTGTTCTTTCTGCTGCTCCTGTTGTTTTACACGGAGAAGGCTCCAGCAGAGAGCGAGGCTGCCCAGACAGCGGCAGAGAAGAGGATTAAACTCCAGGAGCGAGGCACAGACAATACCTGGAGGTGATGCGTTTTGTACCGAGCATTTCATTAGCTCCCCCAAAGCTGTCTATGAACGCCTGTTCATTAGCCACATACATCCCAACCCAATTGCCCGTGTAGCTCTGCAAGGGATCCCATCGCTTCATCCCAACGGTGCCGCATACAAAGCAGGAAAGCTCCAGATTTCAAGCTGGCCCCTCGGTAGGAGATATAATTAGGGAGGCTGGTCCATCAATATTTCACCGCATCTCTGCTCCATGAGGGAACGGGCTGTGGGATGTTTCTCTGTAGCTCATGTGCTTCTCAAACTTATCTCCTTGACAACTCTTTAGTTTAAACAAAGATTATTTTGGAACTGGATCTGTCAAAAAACCCAGCAGCTCCAGGAAGTTTTCTTGTTAAAATATGTTGGCTCGGCAGCACCATCTTCTGTTCTGCCCTTTAAACAGCCTTAGATGTCACACAAAAAATGAGTACATGTGCCTTGGTTAGCTCGGGGCAGAACAACAGTTTGAATAAGATTGAGTTAATGTTTTCCATGCTGGGAGTCAAAGCCATAAACCAGATAGAGCACAAGAGATTGGAAGTGTGAGCCCAGCTTTGCAGACCGGCGGGGAGGCAGTGAGGTTGCGGCAGGCAGCAGGACCAGTAAGCCCTGCCTGTAGCGGCACCTGGCAACCATGGGCAAATCGCTCCAAGTCAAGTGGTTTCCCAGGTGAGAAACCTTCACTTCGGTGGTTGTACTCCTGTTTGTAGGGTTTTTCAAGGGCCGTGACCCCATCGTTACTGTGATGGCTTCGGGGGAGCGGGAACTCTGTGCCTGCTCTGCACAATCCATCCTGCATGCTTGCCAAGCCCCGCTTTCCCCAGATTTTTGCTGTTGGATTTGCTGGGCTTGGAGGTGAAGACGTTCCTCCTTGCCAGAAAAGTTGCTTATAATTGCTTCTTGGTGGTGCTGCACAAATGCCAGGTCCCAGAGCCCAGGGAGATCCAGGGGCAGGAGAGGAGGCAGGGAGAGGGCAGGGGGAGGAAGGACTCGGAGGAGCCAAGGCAGGCTGGGGAGTTCTCATACGAAGGCGAAAAATCAGGAATTACAGGAGGAGCTGCTCCTTGTCCCACTGCTCCACAGCACATTGGGATTCAGGCAGAGATCTATGGCATGAAGGTTAAATTAGGAGGGCAGCTACAGTAATTTGTCATATCTTCTTCTGGCTGGCTGCTGTCTCCTCTCAGCATCCTGCATACATCCTCTGGGCTGGCAGCTCACCTCCAAACACAGCTCTGCTTCTTCCGCCCACCATATAGGCAACTGCCTGTATGTTTTGCTATAGTGTGTGTGTGAGAAAGAGAAAGAATATCCATATTTACCTTTTACTTTAGAGTATTGTTGCAGGCCCTAAGTAATTAATATCTGAGCAGCTCAGATCCTTGTGTGGCAATCATCACACAAAAGTGTTCTTATGAAAAATACAACAAAGCCCTTAAATCTAAAACACAGCAGCTTTCTTGTAAGAGACACTCTGTGGCAGGATTCTGCAGCACAGCAATCAGTCTCGCTTTAATATACAGACCAGGGTAATGTAAGAAATACTTGGAGAGCAGCCACAGCTTTCACAGCAGCTGCTGCTACATTTTTGTCAGGATTAAGTTCATTTCAATTATAGAAAGGCTTGTGATCACCTGCTAGGAGGTTTTCAGCAGTTCAGGAGGCCGAGGCTGTGTGTACAGCTATATTTAAATACCAAATGCGTCGCACACTCTAGCACCATCCCATTTGCAGAGCACTCTGCAGACATCTCCTAATTAAGTGTTTAAGTATAGATTCCTTCTTCCTTTATGGCTTGATATGAGTGGAATTTTTAAAGATCCACATAAATCTCAATTTAATTTGGAGACAATTTAAGGGAACTGAGGAGCCTGAATAAAATGGACATCATGCTGTGCGTCCCTTTGTTACTGCTGCATTGCTCGGGCCATGCCAGAAGAGGGCTGAACATTGTACCTTTCGGCACTGCTTCAACCCTCCGCTTCATGCAATGAAACCATGAAATGCTCCGTCCCAGCGTAAGTGCACAGATGCCAAGGCAAACCTCAGAAAAGGAGAATTTTATTTTGCGCAGAGGTCGATGGACAATGCAGGCAGCAAAAAGGCTGAGAAAGCCATGTGGAAAGCGGGAGCCCCCCATGCAGCCTCAGAAGGAGAAGAGGAGGACTGGAAGCTGGGACAGAAAATAAACGTCCAAGAAGTGGTCTATGGTAGGAGGACGCGCAGTTTCAGGTGGCCCTTCTGCCAACCACTGACCCCAAAGATCTCTTCCACAATGTAGCTGGACCCAAGCAGCCAGAGCCTGGTTGGTGCGGTGTAAAAGGCTTACGACCATCGTTCAGGGTTTTACGTGAGCGTTTTGCACAGTGCTGGCAGCCTGTGCCGTTCCCCTCCCAACTCAGGTACAACTGCAAACACAGACCTCTGGGGCTCCGGAAGTTTAATCGTATTAAGACTTTGCCCTTCTGTGCCCTCATCTGTGGGAGGTTTGTGGAATTAGCAGCAGATGGTCCCACAGGAAATGCCAGCATCCCTGCTGGGCTGCAGGAGAAGGCAGGCATGAAGAAGAGCAGCCATTCATCTCCTGCTTTGCCTCCTGCTCCCCATCGGGTGGCTGAAAGGGATGTTGCATTGCAAGGCTGGCCAGCGAGGTCTCCACTGATGCTCCCTCTTCCTGCCATGCCTGTCTTGTCATCATCAGAGCCTGCAATTGCTGTAAAGGTGGCAAAAAAGGGACAGAAACCAAAGAGGTCAGAGGACTCTGACAGCTCGGGCAGAAGGGAAACCTTTCAGGGAGACAACAGCAAGGGCTTGGCTGCTGTGAGAAGTGAGAAGTCTGGCACCCCATCTTCTCGTAGCGATGCTGGCAGGCAACTCACAGCTATCGTTTGACCTAGGGAATGATGTGGTTTGATTGTCCTTTTAAAAATAAATTAGGAAATGGCTAATGCCAATTTTTAAGAAGTGTCAGAACAACAGAAGCTTCCTAGCACTTTCCAAAGTGCTGCCAGAAGGTTGTTCTCAAAGGAATTAATTTTGACTAATTAAATATCTCCACAGAGCTCTCCAAGTATCAAACCAAAACATCAACATGCAGCACTTTGCAGACTAATCGGAATCACACTGGAGATTGGCGTCGTGTGCTCAAGTGTTAACAGATGGAGCGGATGGTCACGATGGAGGAGTGGGAAGACAAACCTCCCTTTCCACCTCTGCCCCAAACGACGCGCTTCATCCCCCATCTCAGCTTACCCGTCTGTTAAATGCATGGAAAATACTTCCTATAGCATGGATTTACCCAGAGGGCAAGCTAGCTATGGTGACGGAGGGGTGAGGAAGAGGCTTTGAGGGAGCCAAGAGCTGTGGGGTTTTTTTGATGAGGTTCAGATCAGCAGGGGTAGAAGCCTTGGTGGAATCTGGAGGATTACATCTTGCTCCGCACTACACAATATGAGTCTCATTGCTTGCAAACCCTGAGCGTTCGGGCCTGCCAGAGGCTGAATCCCAAATCGCTCCATTTTGTTGTACGTTGCAGCAGAGACGGAGCGGAGGGTTGAGCTGAATCCTGGAGGCAGAGGGCTGCCGCTGAGTCCCGCCTTGGAGCACCCTCTTCTTGGATTGCCAATTCACACCAAAAAATCAAGCATTTTTGCTTTCGGCCTGATTCTGTTACTGTCACTGGCTCCTTTTTAAGTCCCTATAAAGTGGAAACCTTGTGTTATAGCCAGCTCTGTTGCTGCCCTGAAGTTGTTGTTCTCAGCTCCTCCTCATTATCGAAGAACGGTGCGTTTACATGCATGGCTGTGTTCTGGCCAGCCGGAGAGATTTTTGACACTTGGAAAATAGAGCTTTTTAAAATATTTCTTACCTCAATACTTTCCATTTTATAAAAGCTGGACTATTCATTACAAATCAGGTTAAAACGACAAGAAGTGAGATATAGCAAAATCCTCAAAAAAGTATAAATAGCCATTTGAAATTGCTGGCACAGCTTGGTACATGGTATAAAACAGCCATTCAGTGCAGGCTCAATTATTTCTCAAACTATTCTGAAAAGCCCACTGGCTTTGCTACCTATAATAAGCATTTACCCTATTTATAGGAGGCATCTCTACATAGGTGCGATGTGGTGGCTGCCTGATGCTCCTGGAAAGTCCTCCCTGAGTCACCTGCTGCAAACGTGCCTTAGCACAGCACGGGATCTTCTGCCTGCCAGACAGCAGCATCTCACTCTCTTAAAAACTGTCAGATTACTGATCCCTTGCAGCAGACGATAAAATTATCCTGGGGGTGGGGGGGGGTGTTTGGCTTTTTTTAGTGGAGCAGCAGACAGATGAATTGTTTGCATGCTGAATGATTTGCATTGAGAGGGATAATCTTGCTGCAGTAGGGAAAAAAAGTCAAAAGATGACCTTTTGCTTTGTAAAGCCACTGCAAATAATAAAGGAGACGAACATAAATTATCAGTGCTGTGTATCTATATCCACTTAAAATTTTCTATTTACAGCATCTCACGTTGCCATTGGCCTGATCCCCAGAAATGCTGAGTAACAGCAACAAGTCCCCCAAGGGTGGATAGGGGCTAAAGATGATTTCCAACAGGAGGGGGAGCTCTCTCTGCACCGACTGCTGCGGACCCACTGCTTGCTCCAGGCAGGAAAAAACGTCAGGGGAAAAAGCTATGCTCACCATTTTCTTGCTTATGTGTTTTCTCATATGTTTGCAAGGATTTCACAGGCTATTTAACTGCAGTGATTTGGTTTTATATATATATAGTAATGCTCTATAAATCTAATAGTAAAATAAGCTTCCACGCAAAGTGTGTTTTCATTTGATGCAAGAAGAAACAACATACCCGCTTAAATGCAACAGCTTAGGGTTTTGGAGAAGTTTGGCACAGGAAGGGGAGAGTACACTTGTCACATCCCTTAGAGGTCTCTAGGTGAGAACTTTTCCCTTAGCATTTCAAGTTTATGGAATGCTAAAAGCTGTGTAAGACACAGCCACACTTGATATCTGAATTTCCTATTGAAAAAAAAAAAAAAAAGTTTCAGATCAGATCAAAGTATTGTTGCCATTTTGACCTAGATATTGTTTAAAAAAAAAAATCAAGGAGTTACAATTTATTTGGAGAGACAGGAAGGGGAGGGGAGGGGGTGCTGAATGACTCCGGGTTTTGACTCATTTTCCTGCATTTACAAACACACAAAATGCTTGTTTTCTGAACAGGAGGGCTCAAACAGCCGGGGGCATTTTCCTTGTTCAGGGCTCCCGGACCAGATCTTGCTCAGTTTTGTTCAGCATCGCACACCATTTTTTGTTCAGGAACCCCCTTATTTCTCATTTTCAGTAACATTATTTTTTACTTTTCAGTTTCTCCTGCTCTGTACATCCTTCAACCATCTGAAACCACAGCTGGAGCTTACAGAAACCGTTTCCAACCCGGTTCAACCCCACCAGCGGTTCTCTCAATGAAGAGAAGCCAAGCTCTCCCGTCTTCCTCTGGGAGTTCTCCCTGAATTTCTAGCTCGTTTTTTTCCCCCTCCACTTTCACAGCCCCCTCCCCGCAGCAGGACCCCGGGGCCGGACCCCGGGGCTCTCACACCACGAGGTGGCAGCAGCCGGTTTCCAGCGGGCACCGGCGGGACCGGCCGAGGCGGCGGCTCCGGCGGCTCCTGCGCTGGGCATCCAGCCCCTGCGGTGTCCCCTCCGCCCCAGGGAATGATGGCTTTTTCATTACCCACCCCCCACCCCCCCAATATCCTCCAAGAGGGTCCTTCGCTGCGCCTTATAGCGGGGTGGGAGTGGGCCCGGGGGGGGATTTAGCTCCAGCGTCGCTGCTAAGGGCGATATCGTTAACAACGGGCGGTGTGTCAGGGTTTAGGGTTGGATTTAGCAGGGCCTGGGTTTAAGGACTCCTCGCTGCTCCTGCTGGGTGGTAAAATAGGTCTCTCCCACCTCTGTCCTCTGGGATCCCGAAACAGAGTTGCCGGAGTGTAGCTGTCTTTTCTGTCGTATTTTGCACTTCATTTCACCCCGGCCATTTGAATATCAGATGTAGTTTCATTCTCCTGGCTGTTAACACGCTGAGCAAGTATGGCGGCAGATTAGCAGCCCTTTCATTTGACTTCCTAATTACTACCTTTTTTTTTTTTCCTCTTTGCAAGTGTGAATTACTTTTCAATTTACTGCTATGGACAAAGCAGTGCCTGGCAAAGGCGTGTTTCCTTTTTGCACACTGTTGGTTTTGGCTGGACTTCAAGTCTGACCTCTCCCTGTATATAGGCAGGTATATACTATACATTTATGCACTATTGTAGTTGGTGCTAGACAGAAAGCATTGCCAGACAAGCAGACACTCTTTTTTCTCTTGCAAGGGCTTTATCTTCGGCTCAGAACAGGAGGGATTTAAGTCTGCTGGCATCAGCTTGATTAAGAACATGGAACATTTTTCATTATTTCTTTTTTTTTAATTTCTTCTCTGTTGGGACACTCTCAAGCACTAGAAAATTATGCAGCCAAAATAACTGTTTAACTCATAATTGCAACCATTCGTAATTGCAACAGCCTTTGCAGTCAGCTTATGCCTGACTGCTGAAATAGTTTTGGTCACTGATAGAATATTTCTATGTTTAAAGAAGAAAGCCTATGAGACATACCCTTAAAGCCATGACTTATGCTTCAATCTTATAAACAGATGGGGAAAACGATAGGGTTTGTTTTGTTTCTTAGCCTAGGAGAGCCATGTTCACCTCTCAGCTTTGGTCACAAAATTCCTGGCAGAGTGATGGCATTTCAGGACTGATTTAATCTCTCTGTATTTCATAGTTACTTCCATGAGGCACAAAAAGGACCTCAGCATTTCACAGTGACGACCGGACTGAGGTGTGGACCTGCCTCTGCAAATCTCTCTCAGCCAGCAGCAGATAAGGGTCTTGGGACTACAGCAGTCCCAGACCCACCTAGAGGAAGGAAATAGGGCCAGTGTACCAAATATTAACCGGTTCCTGGCAAACCCCTCTCAAGAGAGGTCCACCAGTTTCCAAAGGTCCACGCGCAAGACCTGTAGTTATGCACAGAGGTGAGGTGGCAAGGAGACACCGCACATCTTCTCATCGTAGGCCAGGCCCCAAACGTGTGTCGGGCAGCAGCACGCTGAGTGACTGCCTTTCTCTTTAATGGTAGTTGTAACAGAAGCTGGAACAGCAGAGATGAAAATTGATGCAACTCTCCCAGCAGGTCAGTGGTCTCAGTAGGTACATATTTAACAGGAATAAATTCCAGCGCTGAGGCAAACCACAGCATTAGAGGTGAAGTCAGAGTCCCCATGAAACCCCGTGTCCTCTGAGCATTGCTTTAATCTCTTGCCTACCTTTGGCATTTATATTCATTTGTTCATGAAAGGGTTTTTGTTTACCCAGGGTAACGTGTCATTCTTCCCAGCAGAGCTCAAATTTTAGCCAGGTGCAAGTCGCGGCAGTGCTTTGCCAAATGACCCGCTGCACGGCGCTTGATGACACAGGGACAGCTGCAGTTCCTCGTGGAAGAGGAGAAGCCCTGGTGCCACCACCGCTGGCGTTTACCCAGGCCAACATCAGGACGCAGGGATAAGGCTGGGATGCTGATGTTTGACACAGCCTCTTGAGGGACCTCCCCATCTTCTAAGGCCCTTGCGATGGAGGGCATCAGCCAAAATACCAGTTACCCCTTGCAAGTGCTCTCGGGGGTGCCACGTTGGTATTATGTGTGACCTGCAAAGGAATATGCATCCTCTAGCATATTCCTCCAGATTTGCACAATAAAGCAGACAACTGGGACGTGTTTCTCCATGAGCAGGAAGTAAAGCCTCATTTCCTGAAAATTTGTGTCCTGTATTACTGTAAAAATCCCAGCTCCCTCCCCGTGTCTCCTGTCACACCCACACCAAGCAGAAAGTACGTGCTGTGATGATACGCACAACTAATTAGCAGGCTGAAATGCCTGTGCAGCCTGGCCGGGCAGCTGCCGCCGAGCGGGATGGCAGATGGCTGTGCTTGCAGCCTTCCTACCCCGAGCTCCAGCGTTTGGAGGTCGGGTAGGGGAAGGGGTTTTTGGGAGACACACAGAAACTTCTCTTGGGGTCTTCTACGTGTCTTTCAAGTGTGGCTGGATTCAGCAACAGAGCTCAAAGCATTGTAGGAGTCAGCGCCAGATAGCGCAGCACAGCATTCCCATAGGAAAGTGGGATAACAGGGCTGGGTTGAGCTGAGCCGGCTGCTGTCTCAAGTGACTCCACAAAATCTCTACCTTCTGCATCTCCTAAACATCCTCAGCAAGTCTGGAGTTGCAGATGTCCTCACACCAGAACAAGCTCCTGTTGGCTGGAGCATAAATATTGAAACCAGAAGTGGGGGAACTTCTTTGTAAGAGTCAAAGAGTTGATAGGCTCCCTCCTATAGTTCCTCTATATCTACCTGCCCCCTTCGATGGTCATTTACTCCTGCATTAAGGCAATGCAGAGTAAGCTATAGGCTGTTCCTCCTCCCCTGCTGATTTTGCAGTGTACTCGCTGTGTGCTGGCTTAGGAGAGAGGAACCGGCCGAGCCAAGAGCTTGTGGCACTACGGGGCTGTTTCGGGGTCAACGTGCACCAACCCAAGTCCTTGCTGCTGCTGGCAGGAGGCATCTTGCACTCCTCTGTCCTGGTCCCCTACTCGCACTCTCTGTGTGCTGGCCCTTGTGCTCAGGGAACTGATCCAGCTGAAAAAGTAGAGAAAAAAGGAAAAATACGGAGTTTGAGTCTGGATTAATTCATCAGTCTGCCTGATGGCATGACCACTCGATAGCAAGCATCTCCAAAGAGAAGGGGCCGCTTTCTCTTTGAGCAGCAGCTGATAGAGAAGCCAGTTATTAAAAAAAAAATCTTCCATAGGCACAAGCAGTGGTGCCAAAAGCAGTCCTGCTTTCCTCCAGCCCTGCCGCTGTTTCCCAATACCGCCATGCCCCCGCCTCGTGCTGACGGGTGGTTTCAGCCAGATCTGAGCTGGCTGGAAGCTCGTGGTTCGTTGTCAGCTAAATTAGTTCCTTGATTAGTTTCCTGACCCAGCACCCTGGGTGGCTGCGTGTGGCGAGGGTGGTGAGAAGGACATCTGTCTCTCCCATTCAACACTACCATGGATTTGTGCCCAATTAAAGTGACTATTAACTGTGGCCTTCGTTAGTAGGATTGACAAAGGCAACTTTTAATCAAGCATTTGGCTTGCAGAAGAGGTGGAGGAGGGAAAGGAACACTTCCTCATTTACCACAGATATGTTTAAAAAAAACTCCAAAACTAAAAAAAATTCCCCATGAGTAATTTGAGTGTGATACAGCTGGATTTTATGATTCAGGATTTAGGCGTGGGAGGGATAAAATATATATTAAATCCCCACTTTTTCTCCCCAGCCAGATGAATTTTAGCAAGGATCAGGTTAAGATGCTGTTTTCCATGTTGGCTCTTGAATTTTTTTGCCAGAACTGGATTTTTATGTCCCATTTATAATGGGGCTGGAGCAGGGGAGAGATGCTGTAATGGAAGTGCTGACACCACTCCATCGCCCGGCAGCCCTGCTAACGATGCCCACGGAGCTGGAGGAGCCGACTTGGCAGCTTATGTGGGGCCAAGCCTGACAGAAAGGTTCTTTGAAAATAACTTACTGCTCCAAAAATAAACACAAGAAGACTAACCTTCTTGGCACTGAAATGGTGGCAAAATTGCTCTTGGCTTTATTGGAGTCCCAAGACATTGTCCAGGACTTCTCCAGCCAGCACTGCCACAGGATGGGGTTAATTGCTTGAGGTGTGGTGGGAATTGTTTGGTGTGATTTATTAACACTCTTTGCCTGATATGGGAGTTACCTGAAGGAGAGAAGAAAAACTAGCTAAGCCGGAATAGCCCTGGCCTTGCTGAGGGTGGAGGCGAAGTAGGGTGCAAGACTAGAGATGTTTATCTATGCAGTGCCCTTCAGAATGCTGCTGGTCACCAAGTGTCCTTCCAGCCGCACACCTCAGCCCTCCAGGACTGTGCTGGGCTGCTGCAGCCCCGTTCTGGGCTTCCTCACATGTTTTTCATGACTGTGATCCCTTTTGCTGATATGGAGTGGAAATCTGTTCCTGGGAAGGAGGAACAAAGGCTGGGTGCTTTAAGCCGCCATGTTGTGGTCTTCAAGGAGTTTCTGATTATGTTCTTGGAGGAGCTGCCTTTCTCTTTTCTCCTGTTGAAATGCACGTTGTGCCACAAACCACAGAGCAAACAGTTGGCAGAGCAAACCCACTGCAGGTGTAGGCAGCAACCGCTCTGCTTGGCACAGGGCACACACACCCAGGAGAGGTGGTACTATGGAAAAGAAGTTGCTATTTAACACCATGTGAAAGCGCTTCAGCTGGGGACACCACCATTTATCTTGATTTTTCACAAAACCAAGTCCAAAGCTGAGTTTTGAGCAGAGCTGAACTCAGTTGTTGTTTGCGGCGGGGACAACTGTGCAAAAATCAGGAAGTTCTGATGCAGAAACACTTGTTCAAACCACAAAATCTAAAGGGAAATTTAAGGGAGAACAAGAAATTGTTCGTTTTACATAATGAAAGTTTCTCTTAGCAATGACAACCTAGCCAGCAGGACCCAGAGCACAGGAAACACAAGGGATGCTCAGGAGATGGGAGAGCAAGGGAGGCACCACAAGAGCTGGGAAAATTAATTCAAAATACATATTCCAAGTGGACTTCTACAGTTTGGAAAAGCATAGGGGTTACTTGAAAAGCAGGCTCTGAACAGATGTTTTAAACTCAAAACACGTTAAGGTGAAAAGCCCTGACGCAGCCGTGCTCAGTGAAGTCCCGGCACGGTGCAGCACATCCCTGACTGCAGCGTACTGCCTTGCTTCGGAAAATGTATTTATTTAGTGGCGGCCAGTGGCTGTGTTTACCCATTCCCCTGTGACAACAGCATCCACTGTGTGGAAACCCAGGTTGCATTACTAAAGCTAGAAAGCTAACAAAGCTGGGGCATCTTTGCATTCACTCCCTTGTGAATGTTTACCAAGCTGAAACCCTTTTGCTTGCTTTGTCTCAGACCACAGCCTTGGAAATGCAGTAGAAAATTCCAGCAATTCCCTCCAGCTGAGCAGAGGCAGCCACATGGGCAGGTACACACACGGCCACCGGTCCTCTCCACCATCAGATGTCTTCATGTAACTCCAGACTCAGACCGAGATTAGCTTTCACCCAGAACACACACTGGCAGTCCTTCCAGGGAGTCTCTGTAGGAACCTTTGTGTGCTGTTGAAGGGTTTAATTTAATTTCTCTGTACAGCTTGTAAAAGGCTTCTTGGAAACCAGATCTTTGCATTTTACTTGAGTTCACTTATCTGCCAAAAGCTGTTTCAAGTTACTCTTTCCAAGCCACGTTAAACGAATCCTTAGGTAAGAAGGAGGCAGCAACAACAAGTACTGTGTGTCTTTGTTGAGAAGTCACTGCTTCTAATTACATTCCTAGGTGACCTAGAACCAGTCTGGCAAGCAGCACCTTAAATTGCAGGCAGCTCTAGAGAGGATGGAAAGCTCAGCTGCACCTTTGAACCAAAGCAGGGCTATCATGAGCCACAGCTGCATGCAGGGAGCAAAAAGAGGTTATAGTAGCAGAACAAGTTTGCTCCTCTTGTTTCCCTGCAGGTTAGACACGGTTGATTCCTCATAGGTGCCTGAGGAACAAGGGATTGTAGTCTGCTCCTTATGGAGATGAAATGAAACCTGTAATGGGTACAGGAGATAATTTTGAACCCTGTAAAGATCACTGTTTGTGCAGCAGTGCTGTGACCCTCTTGCTGGGCAGCTCTTGTACCTGTGTGCCTGCCAGGCTGATGCTGCCCTGCCCAGCGGGTAAGTCTGCAAATCTCTTATTTTCATGTGGTAAAAGTGCAGTAGCTGGAATGGGCTGTTTGTGCTACTGTAGCTATTTGTGTGGCTCTTTAGCTTGGTATTTTAAGCCAGGTAGGCACAATGCTATCTTAAGAAATGAGTTCTCTTTTACACTAGAAACTGGAGGTAAACACAACCATAATTTTTAAAAATTGCTGCTGCCCTGATAATAGTCTAACAACTGGCAAAGTTTGCTCTTTCTTTAAAGGCATTTTTTTCTTCCTGCAGCCTTGCAGGCAGAAACTTGCCAGGCAGTTGTTAAAACATTGTGCCTGCCAAGCACAAGAGGATTATTTTGGCATCAGCTCTCAGCTAATATTAACTGTGCTGCGTTAAGGTCGCCATGTTTGAGGCTGTGTCGAAAGCAGTTTTAGAAAGGCAGCTGCTGGCTTGTTCACCTCCTGCCTCTGGCTGCTCAGCTCTTCCCCCACCACCACCCCCTGCTGCTTAGCTCTCTGCTTTACTTTCTTTTTTTTTTTTTTTTATCACTGCAGTCAGTTGAAATATCTTGCAAATGATATCTGCCTTTATTAACGCCCCAGCGTGCTAGTGACGCACTGCAGCCTTTCTCTCAGGAAACAAAAAAAAAAAATACCCTGGGGTGAGCCGGGAAGCGGGATGCAGACCAACCTTCTCCACCAACGGAGATTCTCGCCCTTTAAGAAAAAGCCTGCAGTAATTTTCCATTACCCTGCACGGTCTTGTCTACGTGGCAAGAATTGTTTGTGGAGGCTGGAGCATCACGGGTGAGGCGCAAGCCCCGATATGGCTGCCGTTGCTTGGCTACGCGCTCAGCATGCCGGCAGCACGCCAGGCTCCTGGGAAGCACCTTTGTTCCCGAGAAGGGATTTGAGTTGTGTTTTCATGCTGAAGGCAGGGGACAAATGCTGCCTTTCTCAAGCAGCCTGGCAGAACTGGGGTTTCCAAATAGCATGAGCCAGCCAAAATACTCGGTAATAATAATATGCTTGGGGTCCATCTCCTGTGATGGTTGATCTGCCTTTGCACAAGGAAATGTCTTATAATGAGCTTGCGTTGTTTGTTTGCTGTTGCATTGATCATAACAGTCACTTAATCAAGGCAGTGTGTTGAATCAGGGAGAAATAATATCTGCAAAATCTCCCCCTGCTTTTGTTGTTTCCATCCTATAAACTAGACAGATAGTTGTTGTTCTCCAACTTGATAAACAGATATTATTGGTTTTTACTGTAAGCTCTGGAGTCCCGATGGGCGAGTCTCTGCTCAGTCCACAGAGGGTTGTCTGAAATGCCTGAAATATTTCAAATGCCACCAGCAAAATTGCAGCAGCATGGAGGATTGGGTTTGCACGCTGTCCCTGCTTGCTGGAGCTAGGCTTCGAGTACAGCAGCAGTGTTAGTGCAACAGGCATCTTCATGATGTCTTGGTCATGGCTTCAGCTCCAGGATAGCTTATTTTATTTGTGTGAGGCTTGATACTTCCATTAATAACACAGCTTTGTGTTCCTCTGCTAGCAGCCTGTGCTGTCAAGGACTCTCCCTCCACCAGCAGCCAGACCTACGCTGAAAACTGTTAAGCAAACAAGTCCTCCCTGTTAGGTAATGCTGCCATTTGCCTTCTGCAGCAGCTCCAGGCACTCTGGGGAGCTGGCCTCCAGGAGGAATGGGTGAATGTGTGATTTTGGGGTGTCTGGCTACCCCTGGAAACCTGAGAATTGAAAAACTAAGTATACAGTGGAACACATTGAGTGTCAGCCTTAATTTTGCTTCACAGAGTATGAAGCCAGAGGGGAATTTTATGCTCATAATCTGGCATTCTTCTCGCTCAGATGAACGAACTTCACCCAGCAGAGCCCTGGCACAGCTACAGAGGGGACCACCTACCCAGCCCCGCTCCTGGGGGCTCAAGATGAATGGTGGCTTTCAGGCATCTCCCCCCGGGCAGAGGTATAGCTCTCCCTGTAGCCCCGCAATGTCTGTCTCCTAACCACAACCTCTCTGAGGTTTATAGTTAAAGATGTTGCTTCCTGGATTTTCTCTTGAAAATTAGCAATGTTCTCTGCTTTCTGTGCTCCTTTTCTTTTTTGGTCCTGTTTCCTTGCATCCAGACTTTCTTCCTCCTCCTCTTCCCTGTTGCTGCTGGCTCTGTTGCTGCCACCCAGGAGCTCAGCTGATGTCCCTGCCATGGGGGACCTGGACCTCACTCCTCACCTCCCGGAAAGCCACGCAGGAAGGGTGGAGCTGGGCATGTTTAGCAGCTTGGGTGCATGCTGTCTGTCACCTGGAATATGCTTGTCCTTCATCAGTGAAGTCTGCCTTGTTATGTTGGGAATGACTGAGCAGATGTTTAGGATGGTGAGTTTCCTTAACCCTAGGTCAAATTTTCCCATATGGATAATTAGATGGTTAGAAACAGCACCTTACCCACCTTACGCGCTGCTTGGCTCTCTGTTCAGTTAAACTTTGGACTTGTCTTATCTGTCCTTTAATTGGTTTTGGTTTGGTTTGGTTTTTTTTTTTAAAGTCAGCTACTGCCTCTTAGCAATTTTAGAAAACCTTAGTATCTAAGAAAAGATTAGCTTGGCTCTTGAAAAGCAATTGTTAGCAGTAGCCCTTTTTCTTTATATTGTGTTTTCAGATGCGCAAAGCAGAACTTCTGAACTCTTAATTTTTTCAAGGCAAGCTAATACAGAGGCTTGCAAAGGAGGGTCCCCTTCTGAAACAGATTTGGCCCCGTGCCGTGTCTGCTGCAATGTGCCACCACCATGGCTTGCCTTTGCTTGGGATTTACTCCACACAGTAAAACACGGAGGATCCGGTCTGCCAGGAGGAGGGTTTGCCTCCCTTGTGTGAGCAGTTGGGAATGTGGGTGAGTCACTGCCTTGTTTGAGGAATGAAACCTTCCACCCTGGTCTCTTAAGCCTTTGTTTGCTTTTAGAACTGCAGTATTGTTGAAGGTAACTCACGCTCCCGTGGCTTCTCTGTGGCTCAGTCTTAACATCTGGTTTCACGTTTTGTATTTCCTTCTTAAAAGCACCTAGACGAGAATACATCTTTCTACGTGCACTCAGAAATCCATAGGATCCAGCAGACCTTATGAGATCAGAGCAGGCAAAACCACTTCTGTCCCCAGTGAACAAGGCTCGTTTTCAGTACAACCGGTGCAGCAGGGTGTAGTTCTCCAGCAATGTCGCTAATTAAAATAGTGACAATTTCCAAATACAAAATTAGAACAGTCTTTGAGGACAATTTGTTTCAAGAAGGCAAGAAAAGCAGAGAAAGGAGAGAATATGTAGGAAAGACACAAAAAGCAGCACAATTTCCTAACTTTTCTAGCTTTCAACTATTTGATTAAGCTTAGGGACCCGTGGCCATTTTGGGAATGAATTGTCTGATTTCAAAGTTTTTAAATACCTCAAATGATATTACTACTTTTGAAAATAAGGTACTTACTTTATATGGATGCTTAAATATGAGTTTAGGTGCTTTCTTTTATTTTTTTCAGATTGAAAAAAGGAGATATTAAAAGACTCTTCATACGTACATTGTGCCATTTTCCTTTACTGCAATTTGACATCTAAGACTGATCTTTTTTTCTGTATATAATAGATAACTCTCATTCTTGGGGTTTTTTTACATTTTTATTTAAGTCTGCCAGTTATTCCCAAAAGCTCAGTATTTATATTTATTCCACAGCAAGCATGTGACTCCTGTGACTGCATAATTATATCAAAATGAATTTGGGTTCCTTTTGTTGCAAAATGTTCTAGGGCTACAGATATGATTTGAATACATGATAAGCCCTGAGCATTGAGATTGCAAGGAAAACTATCTACAACATCCTACGGATTAAGGTCATGCATGAGATATTTAATTCTCCCTCCTGTGAGGTTCAATTGCAAAATACAGTCTGTTCCCACTGACTTCTTAAAATGAGAAAGCTTGAAAAATTGACCAGATTCTGTCAAATTTGCTTTGCTGCTAGAGGAGCTGGAGATGTTGAAGAAATAGGGAACTGTGAGAAAAGGAAGGAGTAAGGACCAGGAGGGTCAAAATCCCTGCTGGCTCACAGCTTGAAAGCAAGGGCGGCCACCAAGATGACTCTTTTTCTGCCAGAATTTGATGCACTATAGAATTAACTATATCAGAAGGGGAAGCTCTTCCTTTTCTTTGTTGCTGTGATGGCAGCAGCGTTTCAAGATTGCAGTTGGGACCAAGGCTCCTTTGTGCCAGGCCAAAGAATCTATGTCCTTGCAAGTAAAAGATGTAAGGTGAGGGTGGGAGGAATGCGGAGAGCAGAATGGAGGTGATGGGGGAAAGCACCTTGGCCCTATGGTAATTTAGTCATGGGGGGGTGTGGGGGGGTGTCCTCCAGAGGCAGATATATGATCAGACAATATGGCACAGTCAACAGCCTTGACTTGATGGAAGGTAAAACTTGGATTGCTCTCTGCTTGCCAGCTGGTCCCCAAGGCACTGAAGACCACTGCTCACCTCTATAAAAAAAAAAAAAAAAATCAGTTCCTGGCAGATTTAGAGGTAACCGTTCTTTTTCTGCTTGAATTTGAGTTCACCAGTGCTTTTATTCCACAAGCTATTGAAAATCATCCGAAGAGAATAACTTCCAGTAACTGATTCTGACATACAAATAAGGTGTATCCTTATAGAGAACAAACCCTCCTGTTTTTAACAGTTAACTATCGATCAGCTGCGTGCACTCCCTCTCAAAATAACCCGGTGAATGTAACAATTTCACCCTGTTGTAGACATATGAGTCTTTTCTGTCCTTCATGATGCCTGTAAGTAGGGCATCGCTGCTGCCTGACTGCATGTCCCAAGGGAGCCTGGTGGTGTTTGTGCGAACCTGATTGGGCTGAGGAAGGGGTGGAGAAATGCAGTTCTCTGCCCAGGATATATTTAGTGAATGCAGCTGTGGGAGGCAACAGGAACAAGAGAGCTCTTGTGTTGCCAGAGCTCTGACAGCTCACATGCCTAAATAATCTGCCGTTTTCTTAGCAATACGTTTTCCTCACTCTACGGTGTTTTTAATTTGAATGTGAAGTTATACTTTAATGTAGCTGGAGTCTTCCTGGAACTTAAAAGTGAGGTGTGCCAGGCTTGCTTTAGCCCTTCAAGGGCAGCAGCAGGCACCTTCCATGTGCACTGGACCTTCTCCATGGCAAGGAGAGAGGTTTAACTTCATCCATCAGAGAGGCGAGTGGTGTAGGAGTGTGCCTTTTGTGTACACTGCAGCGCTTGCTTGGACTGGAAGCAGCCCTGCAGCACTAGTACAGCCTCTCCCAAGCAAGTAAACCCTACTTCTTGCTAAGCCTGATGAGCTGGGGTGGAGAGTCTGCTTTTGGTGTACCAGGGTACTTCATCGTGCTGTGCAAACCCTGCTGGTCTTACTGGCATCTCTGAGAGTCCAATCCAATATTATCTGGTACGTCATGGAATAAAAAACCCCACAAAAATAGGTATACCCACCTGCCGGGTCAAGTGGGAGCATGTTACTGTTGCTCTGCGTTAGGACTAATTTGTCTTGTACTCTCTGACTGTGTTCAGACTTGCCCCTGGAGAAAAAGACCAAGGCTGGGAATTCCCCATGCATCTTCTTCCCTGGCTTGTTCGGCAGCGCACAACAAGCCATGAACTAGTCTGCCTTGGGCATTAAAAGTTTATGACAAATTAAACTGCAGAATATAAAGAGAACTATTTTTTAGGTCTTGTTCTAATGCAGTTAAGGGGTTAGAAAAACAAGGCTGGTGCAGGGAGGTCCAAAGTATGTCTTTGTGTCTGGGCACAGCCCAGGGATGATGGAGACATACACATTTAGAGGGAGACAGGTTATGCCATCTCTTTCCTAGGGCTTGCTTTCCTAGGGCTTGCCCCACTTAGTGTTTTTTGGGTCCACAGCAGCGCTGCTGAGAGAGGCTGTGATGATGCAGCCAGGTTTCCCCTGCCAGGGCAGCACCCCGACCCTTTCCACCCCATGGTGGGCTGCATGAGTTTGCCCTTCCCATGGCAGGGACTTGTACCCACCTGAAATCTCTATCAGCAATGCAGCTCCTGTGGGTGGCTTTCATGGTTCCACCACAGGCTGGCATGGATCCTGAAACAAATCCAGCTTTTATTATTGTGCTGTGTAGGAGTTCTGGGTACAGCTATCCCACCTTTTCATGTTGTGACCTGAGAGTTTTGATGGTCAGCTTGTTTATCAAAAATCTATACTGAAGTGTAGAAAAATGCATCTGTGTATAAATCTGCACTGAGCTCGATGCCCTGGGTACACATGCAGTATTTTCTGTCTCTAATCTCACAGAGTCTGTGCCTGAGACTTGAGTTTTTTCAGCAGTTAAATGGTTAAGTTCAGGACTAATTGGCTCTCAGCGCTCCAGTCCTTTGCAACAGATTATTGGCATGCTGGTAAGAGCAGCTCCCTTCCTTCCCTTCCCCCATCATTATAAAAACATGTACTGTAGCGAGAAACCAAATACCACATGGCGCCCTATACGGAGCCCATCAGTGCTCCAGCTCAGTATTTAGCACAAAAGTCCCTTTATATTTGGGAAGCGGAGGGAGAAAATTCTGGAAACACAAGATCTCGGTGATACTGGCTGAATCAGCAGATTTATTTGCACTGTACAGGGCGCTGGAGTCCAGAGCCCCGTGTACCAGCCCAGGCTGCACGCACCCACTCGCCCCATGCCAGCATGGGGAAGGGTCCCGGGTGTTTTCCAAAAGCTGAAGGCAGATAGGAAAGGCTGGTCCATGCACAAGGAGAGCTGTCTATGCACCCCCCTCGCTTCTCAGTTTGTCAGGTTATGGCTTCACAGAGGGCTCTGAGGGCTCCCCGAGGGACTGAATGTAAAGAGAGAAAACTGAAAGCTTAAAAAAAAAAAAAGAGGTTGCATTTCTGGTTTCCTGCAGGGACGCCTGCGTTTTTAGGCAGCTGTCTACAGAGGCAGTCGCCATTTCATGAAGCGGCATTAATGCAGCAGGAGGAGACATGTTGTGTTCATGGGAATCTGTATTTTAAGGTTTTCTCCTTGGTTTTAATCAAGAGGCTTATTCACTCCACCCCCTTTCAGTCCAAAAGCTTTTATTGTTAAACTTAAGATATGAAAGTAATAACAATGAGTAAAAAAAAACAAGGAAAAAGGGGAAAAGTTATCCTGGGGGGGATCACAGTGTACAACCAAAATCAGGTCTCTCTCCAGGAGACATCAATAATTTTAGAAGTGTAACGTGGTTCCAAAAATGCCGCCGAGCCCGTAGCAAGGATAACCAGGACGCTAGCGTGTCTGTGCACCCAGCATCATGGGGACAGAGCTGAGGTGGACAGGGAAAGTGCAGTAGATCAGATATGTTTTAATACAGTATTGGTTCTAGTATAAAAAGATGTCCAACTGGTCTGCGCACACACGATACTGGCTCTTTTTGACTTCCACAGGCTGACTTGACTTGCAGGTGTTGAGGTGTTGCAGGTGTTGAGACATTAGTTTGGATCTAAAATCTGAGACTGCTGCTAGTGCTGCAGAACCGTTCATGTGATCAAAAGAGAAAAAACTGATTGTGGCAGGAGCAAGGTCAGACTGAATCCCCTTCAGTGCAAAACTCTTAGAGCAAGCAACAGCGTTTTTGTTAAGGGTCTTCAGTGTTGGAGTTTATTTTCTCCACTCTGGGATCTTTCATTTGCAAAATACATTACAAGACTCATTTGTTTAACAAGTCTCTGGGAGCTGGGAGAGGGAGCGTTAATGCTGGCATTTGGGAATACAAGAGATACTGTTGCATTTGATTTTGGTTTTGTGTCATTATTTTCTGGTTTCAGAGTCAGGAAAGCTGCTCATTTATTTTTCATGTAGCTGTATTTTTATCCTGGCTTCTTAAGGAGGCAGGGCTTATGAAATCGTGCTGTGAGAGGCCTTGAGCTTTTGAGCTGATCTTCAGTTTCAACAAATCTCAGTTCTAGAGTTTCTGAGCTTTAGGGGAGGCTGCAGGTTATAGAGATGAATTAGTGCTTCTGCTAAAGAATGAACTACAAAATGAGTGCAAAGGCTATCTTTTTTGCTTTCCTTGCTGACCAAGCAATTGGCATCTATGTTCCAGATGACTGGTCAGTAATGTATAGCTCAGAAATATCGCAGCCTCTGCCCAAATATGGCGCGGGAGTGGGGATGCTGCAGCAGTGCAGTGCTAGTTGGGTACGCGGGCTGTCACCTGTCGGAAAAGCAGGCCTCGTTATTTTGGCTGCTCACAAAAGACTTGATAACTTCTAATCATGATATTCAAATCCAAACTAGGATTGCAAAAAGTATTAGTCATATTTAAAACCAAGAGTAAGTCTGATTCTGCCATGTTAACTGCAGTTTAATTCTGTGAGGTCTTTGATCTCCTTGCTCTGGGTCTAACAGAGCTTTTCCTTTTAAAGCGTGTCACCTGCGAAGGTTTCTCTGCGACAGCGATTCCTTCTTTACAGAAAAGTAACGTAAAGAAGCCTTTTTGCTACCTCAAGATCACTAATTTCTTGATTGCCCTTTTATTCTCTGCTAGGGTTACATCAAATCGTCAGGTCAAATGTAACTTGAATGCAGTGTGCACCGATGACCAGCAATACATGTAGTACAGAGCTCTAGTATGAATTTCGTGCACATCTTTGATTTCTTCGTGTAAGTCTGTGCATTATAATGATAATAAAAAGCATAAAATAATTTTCATATCTAAAAATTACTTTTCTAGCATATACTAATATGTCTTTCTGAACCTCTTAATTAGGTTATATTTTTTCCTGTGCTTAATTCCATTTATTAACATCACTTGAGTAGACTTTCTGCATTTAAATAATTGTTTTTCAACTTCATATTTGGTTCCAATTTCCATTATCTTTTGTGTGTGTGCGCGCACGTGTGTGTGTATATATATATAAAGATAATCCTTTACTGATCTTTTGAACAGAATAGTTTTTGTTCATGCAGCAAAAGTACTATCCCTGAATATTCATTATCAGGTGCTGATATGCTAGCCAGGAGCACAATATCTTAATAATTGGAGTTTAAGAAAAAGGTGCCAGTTATTAAAGTCCCAGTGTTTCGTTTTTGTCCATGTTATGATTCTGAATTATTCAAGCATTTGACTTTATCTCCTACACGTACAAACTCATGTTCCCCATACATTTTTTTTTCCTCTAAAGTGTTTTATGGTCTCCTTTATCTTATACACTAGGTCAGACTGTTCAAAAGTGCTGTTTAATGCCAGTAACATGTGTGGCTTGTTATAAGAAAATTTTAGATATTTTTCCCAATTAAATGCATTATATTTTGACCTATTTGCTTCTACTTAAGTCTAACATTTGGTCTCTTGATAATCTGTTTTATGGAAAGGTTTTAAAGGCATATTGGAGATGAATGAGAGGTGAAGTACCTAGCAGAATTTAATTTATATTATTCCTTTTGCCATTATTAATAAAAATAGGCAAGAAAAAGAAGCATTGAGGAAAATACAAAGAATAATGATGCAATTATATCTCCATATGCATGCTTCCTCTTATTCTTGGAATTCAGAGACCTCTGCTTTATGTTCTCTTTCCCTTCTATAGACTGGGTTAGTCCATGGCAGTTACATTTTCCAAGTACTGACATACATGTTCATTCCTAAATTCACTTCATATGCTTCCAAATCCTTAGGACAACATTCCGTTTAGACACACCAAGAAAAACCTGGAGTGATTCCACTGACCTAAATGTAATTACGCAGCATTGAATTAAAGGCACAGGCACATAACTTAAGACCCGTACATTTGGAGTAACAAGAAGAGATCAAAGTCCCAACTTTTGTTATTAATCTAAATGTTTCCAGACCTTAAAACAAGACATATTCGTAGAGAGAGGTAACAACTTCTTGTTAAATCCACTATTCAATCTTGAAGCAAATAAGTCATCTCTTGGGCACATAGAATCTTGCTCAGGTCTTCTGCTGGGTGAAATTCCAGTGAAAGTTGCAGTCAGATTTTTCAGACAGTAATCAAGTGCTGTCCCAAGATGTCTTGTGTTCCCTTTGCTGCTTTAATTGTACAAAAAGCCATTGACCTCATTTGGCGACAGGACTGTACCAACAGCGTTTTCTTGGGCTGCTTGTGTTTTCTTACCAGCTCACCTTCTAATACTAATCTTTGACTAAATATTAAAAAAAAAAAAAAAGGGGGACTGTGAGTGATTTCAAGCTAGGACAAGATTATCACCATTAATGTCTTGGTCAGAACGAGAGAGTGTTTGTTTCACCATGCAAATCTTTGCCTGCAACAGTTAAAGCTGCTAATTCTCGAGTTTAGATGGAGGCCATCTGACACGCACAAAACTGCTCTAGTCCCTACGCTGATGAGCGCTCCTCGCTGGATGAAGCTCTGGCAGGAGCCAGTTTATAGCAAATAGACTGTTGGAAGAAAATACAAAAGCTCATGGGAAACACCAGTCTGACACAGAAGCTATTTCTGTTCCGGTGACATTCTCATCCAAGTGTGTCCCTGATACTGTATCACTACATCAAAAATTTATTGGACTCCACATCTAACAAGTGCTGACAAATATGAAGAAGTTTGTTTTGAGCTACAAATATAAGGGGTTTGCTCTGCTACATACATGGTACAGTATGACAGGGTGATTCAGTGCTTTGCCAGACTGTCTATAAAATAAAAAAAGTATGTGCTTATAAGATTTCAGAAAAAAGGCAGTTTCTTTTCACTGCATGTGGCAATTTGCTGAATAATGCATCATTTTGTCAACTATTATATAGCAATCAATAAAATGCCCTACAGTGCTACCTGAACACAAGAGACAAGAATGAAGATCGTTATGGAAACAGGCTTGAAACTTGCTTGAAATAAAAATCCCGGTTCTATACTTGTGTTTTTGGAGGCCTGGGTTGTTTTTCTTTTCATTCTGGAGTAGCTGTAATTCATCTTGTTCGATTTGAGTGAAATTCATCACGTTTGCAAGGCTAGTGTGAGGCTCCTGTGCCTCCAAACCTCCAAGGAGATTTACCAATAAAAGTATATTTGTTGTTATAATCTAAACTTTGCAAACTCTTCACTAGAACTCAAATGGGGAGTTAGTAAAAAAGAAAAATTAGAACTTATAGTAGGGGTTTTTTTTGGTCCTTGATTTTGTTGTGTAAACATGTATTTGTGCTAAGCAGTCAAGCTTTACTGGCTCACTTTTGCAGCAAATAAATTTCAAAGATAGACATGAATGCTTTGGAAAATGAGCTTTATATCTGCACAAGGAAGTAATCAGGCTAGAATTTCAAATTACCTGAGTTTAAATAAAAAATATTATTAATTTCATTTTCTAGATCTTCTAAAAATGTTTTCTTTTTCCCCAGCTACATTTAAAATCCAAATATCTGGAAGATTTTGCTTAAAAGTTACAAAACATTCTCTTCTGACTCTTTTCGTACCAATTGTGAGACATATTGGAAAATGAGAGAGCAATATCTTTATTTTGAAACATAAGATTGGGTATGGCTCTCTTTATCTTGCCAATGCGTTGTTTTTACAGCCTCTTGATAAAACGATGACCATCTCCCAGCTCAGCAGAACGCTCCTGTGACTCTGCAGACCATATTTATAGCAGAATGGTAAGATAAAGAACACTGTTTGCAGCTTCTACCTTTTAAACAGATTTAAAACCTTGCCAATATATCTAATCCTTGCATGTTTCCGGTCCTGCAAGTGTCCAAGCAGCAAACTTCATCAGTACAGAGAAATTAAAGTGTGTAAGTCAAGTCACAGAACCTGCCTTTGCATGCTGTAGCTATAGGTATTAAGGTTCCTGGCAAGGTGCATGTTAGTTTTTTATTTGCTTTCAGAGGTGGCTTCAGTCATAAGCAAAGTTGCATCATTCTTTTTCATGTAAGGAGACATGTAATACCTTGTTAGCACTTACAGAAATTCTAGTGTCCAAATAGGTACAGGCAAAACGGTCAATCAGTATTTTTTCTACCATGTCCTCGACCTCTTATAAAAGTTAGTCAAACCAAGCAGAATAGTTTGTTACCAAAAGCTGAACTTCAAAAACCAGGTCATTTCATACAAGTAGCAGGGGTTAAAAAAATTAGTAAAGAAATAGATTTGTTGTTCCAAGCTCCAGTCGCTTACTTTAAGAAGCAATTAAGCATATTATTAAGAAATCACCCAAATTCTTTAAGTTCCGAACAGTCTGGAGTTTAAAAAGCTCATAAGATTTCATGAAAGTAAGGGCTACTGTATCTTTCCCACTTTTCTTACACCTGTCAGACTGCCGTTTAAGGCAAGTGCTGGATGTTAAATGTTGACCAAATACAGTATAAGTACTTTGACTGAGACGGTTTGTATTTCTTACAGTTCAGAGGGCAACAAGGGATAATTTGAACATTGATCTGTAATAATAACAAAGAACTTCAAGTTTCAGACCTCCTGAAGAAAAGTGGACTTGGTTTCTCAAGAAAAATACATGTATATTCCTAAGTCAAGCTAATATAAAGCATAGTAATTAATCCTCTCACTAGACAACAGTTACTGGTCTTTTATTTGCCTTGTTGTATACAGGAACTCATGCAAAACTGAAATAGCGAGGTGGGTGGGTTGTTCAGGAGCTCTTAGATCTACAGTTTGAGCTCAGGCCACAAGATCACGTGTACAGAAACTAATGATTCTGTACATTGTGCATTGTGACAAACAAGTTTAAAATTTGCTTAGGAAAGACAGTTAAATCCCACAAAAGATATTGGTTCCATTTCTCACTTCATTATGTCCTTATATTTTTTTTATTGATAACTTGCTTTTCTTTGAAAACAGGAATAAAAAGAGCTGAATCTTGGTTAAAATGCTTCATTTTGAATAAACTGAAAAAGCACTGGAATTTGGCTTAGCAGACTGAAAGGTTTTTTTTTTTCTTTACCATATGTTTATGACACTGATAAGAATTTGTTTCTAATTATTCCTGGTAATAAATCTTTCTTCTTGCTGCTCACAAGGTTCATCATTCTAAACATGAGCACCATAAAAGTGCTAGCAAACCTGCCACATTAACATAATCTTCGTTTTCAGTGTTAAATCCGAGAAACAAAAAGGGCATATGTAAAAGTTCTCCCTGTGTGTAGATGTGTTTGCAATTATTCGTTACAGGCTAGAACAAAAGTCTGGATTTGAATTCCAGTTCCAGACCCAGAGCAGAATGAGTAGCATGAGCTGATTGCTAGAATTGGGGTTTTATCCTTACTGCTGTTACTGCTTGTGTTGTGATAGTAGCAAAAAGCTTTCGCTAGGATCGATACACCGTAATCATCTTCACCAGTCCCACAGGGAAGTTGGTTCCATGCTTAGAACTTTGTCTTGATATACATTTCTGCCTGTTGATGTTATTCTGTGTCACTGCTGTGAAAAGTCCACAGATGACAGCAGCACCGGCATCGCTGGACTCTTACAGTGGCTTTGTGCACGCTGCTTCAAAATCCCAGGTTTTCAGAAGTGTGAGAGAAGGTAATTTGTATCTGCCTGTACAATTACTGTGATTTTAATAGTCAATTACTGAGGAAGGAAACAGAAGAAAAAAAAAAAGCAGATTGTTTGGTTTAGTAACATATTACAGGTTATATACAAAAATAGAAAATAAGACTATACTTTACTCAGGATGAAGCAACAATTTCTGTGAACACCCAGTTTGGAGGAAGTTAAATGCCTACCACAAAACAGCTTGCTGTGTTCAAAGGGCATTTGATATCCTGTTTGCATATTCTCTATCAGAATAATCCAAATGATTATGTTTGGCTTAGGGCTTAGAAAATTGTTATTGATTTCTCCTGAAAAGTTGATAGAGTTTTGTTTGAAAAAAAGTTCAGTGACATTGCACATCTCTTAATCTTGTTTTGACTCCTCTTTTCCACTTCAAAAGGTAGATATAATACTTAACCATTTTCTCAAATATTGGTATCAGATCTCTGACCCTTCCATTCTATTTCTGTCTCCGAAGAGCTGTATCCTACTTTTGCACCTCATGTATCACCAAGAACAAGCTTCTTCACTGATCTTTTGGTATCCCCTGGTACAGAGGGCAATTAGGGAAGGGACACTGCCCTGTGGAATTACAGTGTGCTTGTGCATGTTGTCCCTAAGGGATAATAACAATCTTCATGGGAGCTGAGGGGAAGGAAAAAAGGTTGTAGAAGAAAATAGTTTTGGTGAGTACCAGAAAGTGTGGTTGTGTGCCTCTCTCTAGAATTTTAGCCACAGATGCAGTCTCAAAAAATAGTTCCCAAATTAGTAATGGAAACATTAGGTTGTCTCATTATTATCAGACATGCGTTTCAAAAAACATGGCTGAAGTATTTGGTCTAATGATACACAAAGAAAGAAAGCATGTCATCTAAAAGAGAAGAAATAAACTGTATGGAGGAATTTGCAGTTGTGTAGAAATGCTGAATTTAGAAGGAAAAAAATAGAGTAACCGCAGAGGCAGTAGGAGTGAGAATTTTGTGTTAATACAGAGCTGACCATGGGAGAAAAAAATGTGGAAAAAGGACACTAGCACTGTTTCATTAGGAAAGAAGAATGCAAAGAGATAGACTGTTACCGGTACACAAACAGCAAAGTTGTCTGACGAGTGCCACAGCTCTGGAGAGAGCAACTATACTTATGTTCACATGCGTACAGCTCACTTGAAGCCAAGAAACAGAAGAGGTGATGGATGCTTGTGTAAGCTTTTTTGGAGCTGCTTTAGGCCTTGGTGACCAGGAAGCAAAAGACCAGCACTGAATATATTCAATGAGGATATTAGACTTCCAGTAATTTTTTGGTTACATGTAGTAGCAATACAGTAAGTGACTTTCAAAAAAAAAAAAAAATTCATGTACATTTACAAACACAAATGTTTTTGAAAGAGGAATAGTCTATTATACTAGATAGTCTGGTATAGTTAGAGAAAATCAGGTAACAGTTTGCGCATACAGGTTAGGTCTTGTTCAGTTACAATCTTAAACTCTTCTGGCTGGAATCACACTACTCTTAAAGGGCAATTATGTCTTGAATGCCTGATCTCTTTTCTCCTTTTCATGTGGTTATTAGAAGTGATCACACTTCATATCTCTTTCTAGAAATGTACTTGTATTCTGGGAAGAAGCAATAGAAAGGCTGGAAGTTGTACACTGAACTTCTAATCTTGATCCTTGCTGTGAAGTCATACCTTGCAGTATTGTCTGAAAATGCCGACGTAAGTAGAAGTGCTTTTGCTGCGCCCTACTTTTATCTAGTTCCTGCCTTATCCTTGGTTGCCTTTCCCCTTTCTTCACTGTTGGTAGTTTTCCAAGGAGGATGGCATCTGGGTTTTGTCCGTGCAAACACCTTTACGTAGTTATGCGTGAGTAGTTCCACTGAGAGCAAGAGGATCAGCCTTTGCAAGAATCTGAATGGGAATGAAGTTGCAGCACAACTCTGCTCTCCACAGTCTCTGTAGACTAGAATTTCAATTCTTCTTCTTGGGGCGGGAAGGCTTTTACCCTCTTTCAGTGAGTAGCAGTGTCTGCGGTTTTGTTCCACCATTGCTGCCTTGGCTGGAGGCTGTGGTACCTTTATGAAGGCCACCACCTTCTTTGAAGTCTGTAACTGCCTTATCACCACTGTCACCAAGTCAGTAGATTTCTGCGCTCCTCCCCTGCTATCCTATACAGGGAGGTTGGCTTTTCTCTGTATTTTTAAATGAAATTAATCTCTCAGCTCAAAATCATTTCTCCTCAGGGATATTAGTGAGCGAATCTTTTCAGCTGACCAGCTACTTCTGACTTTTCTGGGACCCAGCTCAGGAAATCGCTGCTAAAGTCCAACTGCATGATTTCAAGTGCCAGACTAGCTCCTGTCACCTTCCATAATCATTTTAAGCATTGTTGGTTTACTTGCTGCCATAACTACCCATGTTATTAGTAGAAAAAAAGAACAGGACACCTTTCTCTCTGCTTTTAATAGAGTAGCTGTGCAAATAAAAGGAGGAAGGCACGCGTATCATTCAAAGTGACTGCTGAAGTATGTAAATATTAATTATGCTGTTCTGTCAGGTTTGCTGGGTGTGCCTCTTGCAGAGGAACATCATAACCAACTGGCTGGGGACAGGTGTTTATGACAGTGACTGAGAATGTGGGGGATGCCCCTGTATCATGCTGGTATCTGAAGCAGTTTCCATGGCAGTAGTCAAAATAGGAGACAGTGTCCTGGTGAGGTTGGCATACGAGACAGTTTCTATGGTGTTGGCTAAAAAAAGCATGATACCTAGTTTTATTTGGGTGTCTGTAGTGTTTCTGAGACGTACTAATGAGGACTGAGATTGATGCTGCAGACAGGCAGGTGATGCGGTCGCTCTGGCTCTGCCCACCGGTGGGGCTTAGGAGGAGGTTGAGGGTGTACAATGCAGAGTAAGCCCAGGGAAGTTGGCTATACTGGGGTCAAGAGCACAGAAGCATTTGTGGCACCGGTTTCTGTGGTGAGGTGGAGCTGGTGCCCAGGTCTGGCCAGTGGGTGGGCTGTGCTAGGGCCCAGGCCAGGCTGCTGCGTTATCGAAGGCTAATGAGAACAGAGGGACTTTTTGTGGGAATGACAGCGTCGGGCGCGATGGCAAACTGGGCCGTTAGGTGAGGGGTTCTCACAAGCCAAGTTCGGGGGGGTCGAACCTCACTGTAGATCGGTGGAGGCTGGCGAGGGGCGCCTGGGGCAGGCTGAGGTATGAAGTAGACGTCTGAAGTGTGGGCTAGAAGAGAAGGCGGTGCTCGGACCAAGCGGGGTCACGGCTGAGATGAGGCGGGGTGGAGCTGGGGACTCCCCGGCCAGGTGGGGGTGGGGAGGGGGCGGCAGCAGGGCCCGGGGCCGCGGGCGGGGCGGGCGCTCCGAGAGAGCTCCCTCCTCCCCCTGAGGAGAGGCTGGGGCGGACGGGGCGCGAGCCCGCGGCGGGCGGGGCGGGGGCGCGAGGAGGCGAGCAGGAGCCAATGGGGAGCGGCCGGCGCTGCTCGCCAATACACGGCGGCGGGGCGCTGAGGCGGGGAAGCGGCGGGGAGCGCGGCCAATAGGAGGCCGCGGCCGCCGTGCGCGCGGGGCCCAGGATGGGGAGGTCGAAGGAGGGCGCGGCGCGGCCAATGGCAGCGGTGCGCGCGCTCGGGCCTGGCGGGGAGGGCGCGGCGCGGCCAATGAGGAGCGGCGCGCGGCGCGCGCGCAGCCGAGGGCGGGGCGGGGGGGAGGGGGCGTCGCGCGCCGTAGGTAGGGGGCAGGGGCGCGGCCCCGCCCCTTCCTCGCCGCAGTGAGTAGTGAGCGGGCGGCCATGTTGTGCGGGGGGGGAGGGGAGGAAGGAGTTGAGAGGAGACGGGAGAGACTCTCTCACACACACGGCACAAGATGGCCGGGGAAGCAGCTGCAGCTACAGCCGGGCTCCCGGGCGCTTTCCCCGCCGCTCGGAGCGGGGAGGCCCGGCGAGCGCCCCTGGTGCCGGTCTCCGGGGCCAAGTCGGGCCCGGCACTCGGGGGGTTCCGGGGCGACGGAGGGCGGCGAGCCGGGCTGCAGCTCGGGGCTGCCGACGGGCGGAGGGCAATGGCGCCGGGCTCCGGAGCTCTGCCCGCGCCTCTCCCTCGTCGGGCGGGCGCGGGGCCGTCCTCCGCCGCGGGCAGGGTGAGGAGGGGAGCAGCGCCCCGTTCTCAGGGCCCCCGTTGCCTGCCGAGGGGCTGCTCTTCGTCGGGTAAGTGCCTGAGTCTCCTCGCTTCTCATTGTCCTTTGTCCTTGGGAGGAAAAACAAAATGTCCTTGGAGCCGGGAGGGGGAGGGGGCGCCTGCCTCTCCCTGCCCCCCTTCGCCGCTCCCTGAGGGGAGCCGTGGGGACCCCCGTTCGTCTCCGTGACCCCTTTCGGGTGAGGGGGGAGCCGCGCAGTTTTTGGGGGGAGCGGCGGGAGAAGGGGTGCCGCGGAGGGAGCCCAGCTCGGCGACCGCCCCGGTGACACTCGTCGGCTCCCGGGCTGCAGAGCGCTCCCCCTCCCCCCTGCTCATGCAGCACCGAGGGGGCTCCGCACACCCCGACCCCCCGATGCAGCACGGAGGATAGGGGCAGCTGCAGACGGGTTCCCCAATGCAGCACTGAGAAGAGGGGGGGCTGCAGATCTGTTCCCCTCCAGTGCAGCATGGAAGGGGGGCATCTGCAAACCAGCTTATAACTCCAATGCAGCAGTAAAGGGAGGGGGGGAGAGGTGAAGACTGTACGACATCATCAGTTAAATGTTTAGCCCCAAGCCCGTAGCTGTTTAAAGAGCGTTTGTTGCCCATTGCTGCTCAGATGGGGATATGTTTTCGTAGTTTGTAAGAACAAAGACGCCATGTCCTTTTCTCTTAAAAATAAAACTTGGTGGTTTTTTGTGGGGTGTTGGCTTTTAACTCTTTCTAAACCAGTAAGAAAAAAAGAGGCTGCGGATGAGACAGCTTAGTACTTTACTGGAACAATAGATAGAAATTTACTTCACTTGAAAAACAGCCGTTCAGGTGCAGAACTTTAAAGAAAACTCTTAAGAATTACGTGCAATATGATTTTGCAATTAAAACGGCGATGCAAAAACTTACAAGCTGAAAAAAACCAAAACTCGATCATGCTAAGTCTACAGTTTAAAGTTGGCAAAATACTACAGTTGTGATTTAGACGACACTGCGAGAAGAAAAGGTAGTTACTTAAATATGAATTACATGATAAGGTAACAAATGGGTTTGTGTGTGACATTAAAAGCTTTTAAAAAGCATTTATTTGGTGTCAGTTTTGGTTTTAGTATTCAGTTTATGCATTTTTTCAGGGAGCTTGCAGTCATTTTTGTTTACGTAGCATTTTTATCATTGTTTCGATGGTTAATAATTTAGAAGTTGTACAACACCTATTTCAAGACTTTCTAAAAATGCAAGTTTAAATGGAATGCCTGATGTTTGTTTTACATTGGCTCGCATTCAGCAATTGCCAATTCAAGGGTAAAATTGTAATTCCAAATGTATAAAAAGTCAGTGTAGTAGAGCAAGAGGTAAATATGAAGAACTTTAGTTTTAACTGGAGATTGTGTATAGCTGTATCTGTTGGATTTATCTGGTGTACGCTTGTACAGGATTATAAAACTCTGTGCGGGTTTTAAATACAGCAATTGGAGGTAAAACTACATTTTTCGGTACTTCCTTTGGAAATACAAATCCGTAATTAAACAATGAAAGTTGGCTTTTTTGGAAATATAAATACAAGTTTCAGCAACCATTGGACTTCTATCACCTTTACACAAAATGTTCAGTATCTTTATTTTAGATTTGGATTATGGTGGTTTTATAACCCCCCAGCAACAGTTCTGCAGTGTAGAACAGGTTCTGACATAGACACTTTGCTGAAAAGAAAGTTCTAGCTTTAGGTGGGTGTCTACTGGTTTTTTTCTTTTCTTTTTTTAAAATATATTAGAGGATAATTTTAAAAATAGCTTTGACTGTTTCTTTCAGCTTCTGAAAATAAAATACCACCTAAGTGCCTCTGAAAATAAATTGCTTTTAATTCTTAATGTTTTTTTTATTTAATGGTTCTGCATTTTTGTATATATAAGGTATAGGAATTATAATTTATATTTTGATACCTTTTAATGTAATATTAAAATGTTAATTTACCCACATATTTACAGAATGATTCCAAACTTCTCCTAGAGTATGTAATAGTGGTGATAAATATAACTGCTGCAAAATAAAATGTTAAGCCTTTTCACAAAAGGCGAGAAAAGTTGGCTCAAGGTAGTGCAAATATGGTGTTCCTTGTGTTAAAGAGCATAGTTTGGGATCTGATTAAAGGTTAAAGAAGCTGAAGGGTTTAAAACTGTATTCTGAAGGGCAAAAGAGATACCTTTTTTGGGGAGAGCGAGTAACTTATGACAAAATTCAGAGAAGCTGATGACAGAAGCCATTTTAAAATTACTTTGCTATCACTAGAGTTTTTATTTAATTTTGCGTAGCCTACTTCTAAACATTTTAATGTGGAAAAAAGTACAAGGACCTGAGAGGTATTGTGTGATAAATTACTCTTAAAATCTTGAATTGGCTAGACATTTGATCTTTTAAGTCATTCAAAATTAATGGCAGACAGAAGAGTAGATTGCGGTTATTCATGCAAAAATATAGATCATGCATGTTGTATGTCAGTCACTCTTCATCTCCAGTGTTTTTCTTCAGTCAAGTATGTAAAGCCACCCGTACTTTTATTTTTAGAGTTGAGTTCTAAAGATACATTACCACTATAATAAGTTTTTCCTAACTTAATAATTACCTAAAGATCAATACATTTCCAGTATCTGACTTGTTCTGCTTTTCTACAGCAAAATGCTGAAAATTTTCATCCTTTTTTTTTTTAGGTAGAATTCCATGAATAATACTTTATTTCCTGACTGGTTTCCAGAAGGAATTGTTCGTACCCTTATTTTTCTTAGGTAAGAGTGGTTATAACTTGTGGTAGTATGTTAATTTCCTTGTTGTTTGTTTGTTTGTTTGTTTGTTTTTAACCTTGGGATTTGCCTTTTTTCTACTGTGCAGATGGGGAGGGAAAAGTCAAATTTTTAAATTGGAGGGGACACATTTTATAAATTATCTGGACTTTTTTTAAGCCTTTTTTGCAGATATGGGTAGGCTGTCTTAAAATAATGTGACGTTTATGCTGCTACTTCTGTATAAATTTTAGTTTACTGAGGCTGTTTAGTAAGTGGATTGTTACTTTTTATATATATGTATATGCATACATATGCATTGTATTTGGTGTGAAATGACAGTATTTTCTTATAAACCCAGAAGTTCCATATGCCCCACTTCACTAGTGAAAAGGTGTTGAATTTTAGAAACTGTTCTTTGTACTTAATGAGTTTATAGCATTAAAGCTTGTAGGTAACAGTAATAACCCTAAACTTTGGATATTCATGCAGAAGGAGATTTTTTGGGGCCTGTTTCTCATTTTTGGAAACCTGAATGCTAATGCTTGGCAAGGATAGAATATTACGTTTTTGTGCTATAGGTAAAAATTTTATTAATCGTAAGACACCTTATGTGTTTTGAAAAAGTTTCTATCAGTTGAGAACTTTAGAACTGTAGGTAGAATATGTATGTACCTTTGTTTTCAGACAAACCTATTTTTGTTTGTTTGTTTTTTTTTTTTTTCTTTCTTTAAAGGCTATTACTGGATATTGTTCTTGCTTCCAAAGATTCAGATGGCTGGTTGGGTAAAAGACCTTGAACAAAATTCTGTACTGTGCGTACCAGGTATGTTATACTGTGTTAGCTTTTTTTTTTAATTATCCTTGAAGTAACTTTTGTTTAGCAAAATAAACATTGAACACTTAAGCTACAATGTTTTACCATGTTGAATTTTCTTTCAGGTTTTAATGCATTTGAATACTGTTAGCATGTACTAAATACAGTAGTGTTAATCTCTTCTTACATATCTTCTAAGATTTTTGTGGTCACCATAAAAAAGACTTTTTTAAATGACCATGTCAACACGTTGTAAAATAAAGCTGTGCTTATGGGGATTGCCATCTCTACTAAGGACATAGAGTCTAATCAAACTTTAGAAATGCTTTTCCTTCAGTTCCAGGTATTGGTTCATTAGCAAGTGACACTCATAAGCTTTTCCTTTCCAAGAAATTGTTGTTATACAATAAAATTAGATACTACCTTTTCAGTGTAAATTTTACTCTAAAAGCCTAAACCTGCACCCAGTTGTTATGAAGTATCTTGCTGTCCTTCTTGCAGTATAAACAAATCAGCTTTCTAACGTTTGATTATTATTCTTTGGTTTTTTACACTGTAAGGTTCTGCATTTAGAGACAGAGTAACGTGTTACATTTGAGTCATGCTTTCACTACTGTGTAATTAAAAGTTGGGGATCTTGTTTGCCTGTCTTAACTGGTTCCTTTTCACAGCTTACCATGCTAAAGTACTTCAGTACGTATTCAGGACCTCAGAGCGTAAGGTGCCCTCATGAAGACGTGTATCAGGATTCTCAAAAATGCCCTTGATAATTTGCTTTTAAAAAATTACATAATTTATCATGATAAGAATCTTGTGAACCCCTACCTGAGTCAGCTGGTCTCTTTGGCTTGGATGAAGGCTTCAGCCTGTTCGTATAAGAGAAGTCATATGTACACACACCAGTTTTGCATAAGCTTTTTAAAAATGTCTCTTTAGGTTGTAATAAACCTTTATCTGCACTAAGTCACTGCTAATATGCAAGATGGAATTCAAATAGTATCTGTAGATAAGAGTCATATACACCATGGATGTCCTGCAACAAAAAACAGCTAACCACAAGGTTGTTAGGTATGTTCTAGAACTTCATTGTGTAACTGTGATGTGAAGTTTGAGAATTAGAAGTTTGTGTTAGAAATGATCTGGTACCTTGAGAAGAACAACAGAACATATTTGAAATCCCACGTGAATTTTCAGTTTAGAGGATCACCAGATATTGCACAGTCTATTATGATAAAGGCAAGACTAGCCTGATTCACATAGAAATCTGACAGTAATGACGGGACTGCACTTGTCAAAGTCGGGACTTGTATTCCTAATGTTAAATCCTTAAATGTCTAAAGCTGCAACTTTTAATTGACCTGCTCTTAAAAAAAAATACAGTGCTCAAGAGCAGAGTCATCTTGGTGGTTTTATGATGAATATGAAATTGAGCACTTTGATCTCAATGGTTTTACATATTTCCTATATTGTCATAATGCTCTTTCTGCTGAATAGATACTATAATAAAACCAGTTTTAAATCTACCTTGTTACTTCTGTGAGCTCTTTGGAACTGCCTTTTCTTGTAAGAGCAACATGTTTTCATCTAGTAAAGGGCAGCTTGATCTTTAGTTTAGGTAGACCTCAGTAGGCTAGATGCATGCTGCTGGGGACCTGAGGAAAGTTTTAAGTTCATGACCACCCTACAGCATGCTAATGAGGATTGATAAGGTCAGAAGAATGCTCTCTGGTTGAGTCTCAACAACTTTTTCAGTAGAGGAAGCTATTCCTCTGTGGAGATACAATGCCATATTAAGTATTCTCATGAATTAATTTGTAGCACTGACAGCTTATATAGAAAAACATTGGTGTGATGATACATATCATCATTGCTGAAATACTTTCTTAATTTATCCTGAGAAAGAATCTGATGTCAGGTAAAGAGCTTTAGAGCATCTGACCTCACCTCATGCTGTGAAAGGACATAAGCTTTCCTGATTCTTAGAGCTAGCAGTGCCAGCCTTTTGGTGAAGGAATCATGGACCTATGATGCAAGGCGTGTTTTATGTGGTGTCGGCTGTACTGCACTTATGGCATCTCATCCTATAATTTAAAAATAAATATGTGTCACAACTGTAAATACCTTAAAAATAAATCCATGTTTATTTTTAAATTGGAGATGGATTTTTTTATTACAAATGTGGCTACAATTATGGCAAGTAGTCTGATATAAAGATTTTTAGTTTGACACTAAATAAATTGAATACTAAACAGGAAATACGGGTGTTCATCTGAAAGGCTAATTTTTTTCAGCTGAAACTTGTATTTACTAGCTTTATAGTTCGTGGCTCTTGGTGTAAACCGTCAGCTTTTGTAATGCCTTTTGTAGTTCAGGGAGTGAATGTGTTTTGGATATTAAAATTTGAAACTCAAAATACAGTGGTAAATTTTATAATGGTGTAAAAATGATCACTTGTGTGATCATATGAATGAAATGTAATACGTTGTTAACATCTTGGTGATGGTTTTGCAAAACTTCATTGTTTGGTTCATCCCTTCACTTCAGAGTAGAGAAGTCTTACTAATGCTAAGTGATACCACCCTGACAAATATTAGATTCCTTTTGCAAAATTTTGCTGAGGTCAGAAGAACGTGTTCTGGTCGAGTCTAAGTAACTTTTTCAGCAGAGGAAGCTGTTCTTCCGTGGTGATATCAAGTCATATAAAGTATCCTCATTAAAGTTTCTGTGAAATTACCATAACTGGATGCTAACTCTAGAATTAAAGAAAACAGGAATCAACTTGAATTCAGATGGTGTATGTTTAGTTTTGCTGTAAACTCTCAAAAATGGCTGAGAGATGGAAGTTGAAAATCTTTCAGTCATTCACATTACCTAGTCTTCATATATTAAATTGTAGTTTAAGTGGCTTTTTTTTTTAGCGAAATGGTACACGTAGGACAGAAGGAGATTTAAAGGGTATAAGTAAACCTATTTATCTAGTTCATGTCTTTGCTTTGCATGACTGATAGCTGCCTCTTGGGTGATCAAAGTTCGGCAACCATGTTGTGTTTCTTCTACAAAGTGCCCATCCACCATTTTGGAAGTACTTCAGTTTTGTGCTTCCATTTCATAGCAGCTGCTGGATCACATTTTAAATGCATTTTTTCAACCTCTGTATTTCATATTCATTTGGATATTCTGCATGTTTGTGTCAGTTTACTACTACAATTTTTTATCATTTCCCCTTTCTAAAGGGATTTTTTCCACATTAATCATTTCAAGTAAATTACATCAACAAAAAAATTGCAATGCTGTTCATCACAGTGTTCTTTCTACATATCTGAGTAGCTATCAATTTGAAGAGGAGAATTTAGAAATTGTAGAATATTATGCATACCATGATACTGATTTTTACGTATTTGAGGCTATATTCCAGTATAAGTAGATTCTGAGAGATCACGAGAGAAGCCATTTACTTGTACATGTTAGGTGGATAACTTGTATCACTCATGATAGTGGATGACTTCATGCAATTGAAATTTACAGTAAAAAAGAGAGGGTTCATGAGGTGTTCTAGAGTTTTAGGTCTTAATTTATCTTACTACCTCTGCTTAAGGTGATTTTGATTAAATGTTTATTGATGTGGTTTGCCAATAAGCATTTTCAAAGTTGAGTTTTCAAATTTGGGCCTTGCCCATATATAGATAATTTGTTCCATATTACTGTGTTAAATAATTCTGCTGCATCTAGCTGATACCACCTCTTAGTAAAATGAGTATTTTAATTATTTTAATGTGAAGGACACATCCGTTAGTTTCAGCATACTTGCACTTGATGCCCAATTGATCTTTTAAAAATTTCAAGAAAGGTTATTTTGTTGTTGCTTTGTTTCTCAAGGGATTTGTGTGCAGGACTGGGTTTGAATTTTATGGGTGGTTTGCACAGCCTGTTTGGTAACAGGTTGCCTAGTGATACTTCAAATGTTTTATAAAAAATGTCTTTTGTACTATATGCTGTGATCTGCTGGGAAAGTTTGTGGTTTGTTTTTTTGTTTTTTTTTTTTTTGAGGATAGGGCTTTTGTAATAGTCTTAAAGCTAGTGCTTTGGTCTTCTAGACCCTTTAAGCTTTCATTTTTTAATTTTCTTTTAATTCAAGTGCTTAATATATCATTTTCCCTACAGATGTGTTGAGGAATTGATTTACTCACTCTAAGCAAAATAACTGCTCTTGGTTGAAGCACTGGTAAGTTGTTATTCCTAATAACATTTACTTTCTAGCTTTAAAAAATACAACAAGCACACATGGCTGTACTGTTTAACTTGCTGAAGTTTTTGACTGAATACATCCTGAAGTTCCTTAAAGTGTGTCTGTGTGCGCACGTGTGTTTCTGGAAGGCTCAGTTAAAATGACCATGGGAGAATTCTTGCTGGACTCTTAGGAAGTGAAGCTATACTCAAATAGTACTGTCAACCTGTCTTGCTGGAGAACAGCTACCATATCTAATTGTGGTTCTTTGGTCTGCTTCTGTGATTTGACTCCGTATTTAGTTGAGAACTATTACATCATAGAGTTGCTCATTCAGAAGGATTTGGTACACCAATGTCTGTCTCTACAGAGAAATACTACACACAATTTGGATACCAAATGGTGTGGAAAGTATCGTGGCAGGAAGAACTTGTCTTACAGGCATCTTGTGTTGTCCTTTTAGGCTTGTTGTCCTTTTAGGCTTCTGTCAGGATCAGTGAGAGTCTTGAGCAGATAGTAACTGTCTCCTGTTCTGTGATTGTTCTGTTTCTGTTCTTCATTCATACCATTTTCTGCAAAGTTGAAGTATTATGCAATGCTGATACACTTTCCTGTGTTAAACAGCTAGCTGATAGACTTCGTTTAGGAATCGTTCCCCATATAATCAAAATGCAAAATTGGCAGGCTTGAGCAGAAAAATAATTCAGTTCTATACTGGGTGAATACAGGATTTTCTCCAGTTTCCTAAAAGGAATTTGGTCTTGATGACCTTTTACTGTCTCGAGCACGTTCTGTGACTCTCTTGGGAGTTGTCTCTGGAAAGACCCAAGTCCTTTTGTCTTCTGTCTGCTTAAAATTCAGACTCGTTGATTCTACGTTTTTAATTAGGGCATCCATTGCATTTCATGTGCATGAATTAACTTTTTTTTTTAGTGAAAGTTCTATTCCTGTAGAACTATGCATTGGAATACAGGCTTTTCTTTAAAAGAGACAGTTTCTTGGAGACAGTTCTTTCAGTTCGACATGCTACCTGATTGAGTAATGCCTTCCTTAGACTGCAGACAGCTTGAGAAAATGTTCCAAATGTTCTCATTTCAGTGGATAGATGGTAGTGATTTTTAACTGTCCAATGTTAGCTGAGACCTTCAGCAGCCGTGCTTACCTTGTACAAGCTGCCATCTATGCTGCTTCAGGTGCTAGAGAAGTGGCTACTCCCTGTTCGTACTCCAAAGTCCCATGCTTTCTTCTGATACCATGTGATGTGGAGACTAGTGTAGAGCTCCTTTGAAAGGAAAAAGGAGTATTTGGGGGCAAGGCACAAACCTCGTTAGACCATGTTGTCATGGCCCTGTGCTGCTTTTTGGTACGTTCTGTTTTGAACCAATTTTATCACTTGAGCGTTCAGTCCTGAAGCAAAACTGTAGAATTCACTGACTTTGAGGAATTCAGTTCTTATTGTGCATACATGTACTCAGTTTCGATGATCTTTGATTAATGTTTCATCTCTTCTGCTGTGTTCTGTTAAGTTTTAATACTTTGTTCTTTCAGAAATCTTAAGCTATTTTTCACACTGCAAGTGTGTGTAGAGCAGCATATTTCTTGCTATGTTAGAGGTAAATGTGACTCCTTCCTACTATTTCTCAAAACCTTTCCTATGCTGTCTGCTGTTGCCTTCTTTCCCCAGTCATCTGCTATAATCTATAAACATGTGGCTCATTCCATTTTGATAGTAATCTTTATCTGTTTCCTACATCTTTGTGCATTTTTTTCTGTTTTCTCTCATTGGATTGTAAATTAGCTGTTGTCAGATCTGGTTTCTTGAGCAGGAATTTGTCTTTTTGATTACACACTGAGTAATTCTTCCATCCTTCTCTCTTTTATAATCCTTACCCAAAAGGAAGGAGTGAATGTGAAACTCTTAATTGGCTTAAAGAAACAGTTGTCTTCAAAAGAAGTTGCCTCAAAATGCATTTGTAAAAAAAGTCCAAATGTATGGATCTTGAAAGATCTAGTATTACCCTCTCTGGTTAACATAGATAATATTTAGTTGAAGCATGGATTTTTAATTTATTGTATTTTAAAAGAAGGGTGAAAATGCTTTGAAACACCAGGAGCTTTATTGAAGTGGGCATGCTTTGCTTAATGCACTAAAATCTATTATTTTAAAATAATACCCACAAAAGAGTGCATCTGTGAATAAAGTCACATCTTACCTGAGATTAATCTCTAAATGTGAGAAACCTGGCAAACAGCCTTTTGTAGCTAAAAATACCCGATTGTACATGAGCTGTGCTTTTACTGCTGTGCTTACGGAACATCTAATAGTGGTAAAAGTGGACTTAGGACTATCCAGAGTACTTAGTTACTTTTAAACATTGGACCGAACATCATAATGGACTTTAGATGTCAATAAATGGTACATCTACTTTTTCTTCTAGTGTAAAAGTTACCAGAGGCGTGTTGAGAATAAAATCTTGCTTTAATGAACTTTGAAGTGTAGAACTTCAGGTTTGGTTTGCTCAGAACCTCATTCTGCCCATTCAGCTCCCTCTGTTGGAGTGAAGTGAATTCCTTTTACTAGCAGTATGTCACCTTGGCTTTTAAGTTTAAGTCTCAAGAGTGAGAGAGATTTCAGTCTGGACAACTTGATAAATGTATTGGTGTCTTACACACTTGTGCTGATGCGTAGGTGTTTTACATGTTGTTATTGGTCTTCAATCTCATACTTAAGAAATGCAAGGTTTCAATAGACATGAAATTGCTGAGGCTATGGTTTTGGCCATAAGATGTGTCTTTTATTGCTGTGGTCTCTTAATAGCTAGAGCAACAAATAATTAATGGCAAAAAAACTGAAGAGGAAAACTTTGTAAACTCAGATGTTGCAAAACTGTTGCCTTAAACCTTTAGGCATGGTTGTGAATGGTTTCTGTCAATATGGAGTGTCAATATGTTACCAGTGGTTTGAAGGAAACTTTGAAACTATTACATGATTACCTAGGTGCCTTATTTATCAAGACCAAAATACTGTGTTTGGAGACAAATACAGTAAATAGTAGATAATAAAGCTTGAAAAAGTGGGATGATGGCTAACTGATGCTACAGAAGGAATTAAATATTTGTCATCTAGCAAAAAAAAAAAAGGACTATTCAATGGTTACCTTAAGTGTAGGATCACTGTGTATGTGTCAGTGGAGGAGTATATTTTTGCAATATTATTGAGACTTCTTAGTACAATGTGGCTTAATTCATATGTAAACAAATGCTGTGAAATATTTTAAAGCAAATGTAGATGTCACATGAAAAAGTCCACAGATTGCTATTAATATTTTGGCCATTACTGTGGCATCTTTTTGATGTATTAATAACTCTTAGAACAAGGGCTGTTGTAGCATGTTCTTAATCACAATATATCATCAGTCCTGTTTACTTACTGCTAATTATTTTACAAAGTCAAGAGTTTAGAATGAATGTGGTGGGGTTACTCACAAAGTTTTTGGTACAACCAAATGTAGGTGAACCTAGTAGGGAAACTTGTGCTTAAATTGCTTTTGGCAGATCTCATTAGTGTCTAAGGCAGAAGGCTAACCCAACTGAAAGGGGCCTGTTAAGGTTGACTAATATGTAACTAAATTATATTTTTGAGAGATGGGGAAAGCTGATGCAAGTAATTAAATTTACTTATGTTCAGTTTCTTACAATATCAATCCAAATTATTTGAAAGGTCTTATTTATGGGGTTTCCACTTCTGAATATTTGATTGTGACAATAATGGACAAATTTGTGGTGGTTTATTTTTCGTGTTTTGGTACCTCAGTCAAGGCATTAGCATCAAAACATATTCAAAGCTTTACTTTTTCTTCACATACCTAAATGGATTTGAAATTAGGCTAGTTAACCAATAAGAACGAAAAAACCCTACCAAAATAGCCCCAAAAACCTGTTTCTTCAGTTTAGTGTGTGTGTGGGGAAAATCTTGCACAAAATTTAATTCCTGTCTTAACTGAGGGTGAGTTGAATGCTTGAAACAAAGATTTTCTGCAAACCTGAGTGTTCAATTTCTATTTCTGAAATGTGAAGATCCCATGATTGAACATTGTTACAACTACACATGTTGCACAATGAGATGTGAATTACCAGATCCTGGATTCCACTTCTATGTGCTGTACTACTTTTCCATTATATTTAAAACAAGGAAGTCTGCAGAGGAATACAAACCAGGATATATGGGCAGTTATGAAAGTCAGACTGAGGCTTGTTGCACTGGTTCCATCCATAGCTGTTTGCTCTAACTGGTTATTTTGAAATGAGAATGGGGAAACTGGAATGATGAGGCAGAGACCACTAGATGGCTCCACTGATTTTTGCTGTAGTGTGGGTAATTTCTGCATCACTTGTTGTAAGAATCTGCCCAGGATTATCAGGGGAACAACATAGTGATGGAGTTGGCTTTTGGACTAAAATGAGGTTAAAGCCATACAGATTCAAAAGAATGAATTGACATTGGAGTGCAGATACTCAAAATCACCTTTTAAAACCTTTTTTGTATGTCAGTCTCTTCTACAGTTAGCATTGGTTTTAAAACGATGTTCTTAACACTTAGTAACTTCCTGTACTTGATTTTTGCACGTTAGGAAGAGTAGTAGTATTTTTTAAGTATATGAACTTATTTTTCTTGGAAGAAAAATGTAAAGATGGGAACATTTGGTTTGTATTTATCCATGTGGAAGTTATTTGTTCAGTTTGGTTTGTCACTCACCTGTGGGCTTGGTTGTTGTAATATGAAGAGTAAAGTTGGAATATGGATCAGGAGTAGTATGGTGGCCTTGCTAAAGGCAACTAGTGTAACTTATTACCATTTTCATCTGACTTCTAACATGTCCTTTCCTACTAGTAACTAAACCAGTCATTCCGTTTGTTTTTAAGTGTGTGTTTGCTGTTGCACTGTATGACTTTCATGAGCTGGAAAACTTGGTTAAGATGGTGGAATGTCTTGTCTCCAGTCACCATCTGTATAGAGGAAACCGGTTTTCATGCCTATTACATTGGTTTTGGTAGATCTATCCCTTTGAAGAAAGGAGCATGGACAGCAGTTAAAAATTTTGACTTTAATTATAATTAAACTTGGTTTTCTACTAAGCAGCGTCAGCTTTAGTAGATGGGTCAGTCCAATAAAGATGGTTGCCAGAGCAAATATCTTGGATTTCTCACTATTGATTTCTGTAGTGTTTTAAAGCTATGGAGAAATGACAAGTAGAATTTATAGAGCCTGAAAGGATTCTTGAGCTTCTAATCATTCCTCCCCTACTTCTTTATAATTTTGTTTAAGTTTGTATTTTTGACTCTTGAACTGATGATTTGACATTGTTCATGATAAAAGTAGATGTTCTGGAATGTGTGATATGGAATGAAGCATTAGTTATATGTTTGAACTATCTTCAAGGTACAGTAGTTGAATGTCTTAGTACAAAGATGTGATCTGTATTCCAACAGCATTTTTCTTTTAATTTTTCATAAAGAATCCAATCAGATGAAGAGTGTCAAAAGGAGTCTACGAATGAGACACCAAGATGGCAGTTCCACTGTTGATTGAGAGGTTGAGGAAATGGACTAATGCATGAGTGCTGTGATATGTCTGTCCAAGAAAAGGATGTTAAAACGTGGACTTTCGTGTTATTAAACCAGAGAAGATCTGGGTTGTGATCATCCTGTCAAAATGGACTTTGCAATTGAATTAATCAGGGGACTGTTATCAGTGACTATCCAGTGATGGATCTTTTTGAGGACTGGGTGGCAAAATTTTACTCTTGGGTTACGTATGCATAACAGGCAAATTCATTTGCTAAGAGATCTGTTGCTACCCTTTTGGTGAAAATGTAATGTTTTTTTGAAAGTGACTAAATAAAAGGTTTTGGTTTCTTTCACACTTTGTGTTTGTCCTTTCTGGCTGAATTTTTTTTTATTGTGTTGTTATTGAAGTGGGTGACATTTTTGGTTGCTATTAAAGTGAGAAATACTGTAGCTGCTAAGCACTAAAGGCAAGGTAAAATTTTGTGCTATACTTCATGTAAAATGTGGTTTTCATTTGCAAATTATCTTCATTTTGCCATGATTTCCAATGAATTTTTATTTGCTGGCTTGTTCATTCAGTTAATGTTAGGGGTTTTTCAGTACTTGGCCTATTGTCAGGGTACTTCTGAACTTTCTGAAGTTATTTCAAGATGGAATTGATATCAGTTGAAGGCTGGGCAAATATGACAATAAAGGAGTACTTGAATGTTTTGTGTAACTTTTTTAGGTATGCTTCTTCAGTTGCGTATGGGTACAGAAACTTTTTCAACAGATTTCCTGGACAACATACTTCCTAAACAGTCTATTCTGTCTCAAAATTGTTCTGTATGAGTGTCCAATCTGCTTTACCGCTATTGAATGTAGACCTAGCTGTGTGATACTGTACGATGTATTTGATGAGGAAAAAATGGAGTTATTTTTCATATTGCTACAGATGACATGTTAACCTTTACAAATTAATTTTGAAATGGTTCTAATGTTGAAAAACCAATTTTCTTTCAAGTTTCTTGTGGATCAAATAGTTAAACTGTAGCCACCTTCCTATGTATGTTTCACCTGAAATTCATAGTTGTCTCTTTTTTTTTTATGCTGGAGGGCCAAGATGACAAACCTGGTGCTCGGATAGCCTAGGTGTTTTCTTTTAAAAACAAACAAAAAAATACACACAAAACCTCATTGTGTGTTTTAACCATTTGGCTTGCTCACACTTCTTTGTAAATATCCATTTTTACCACAATGAATTGTTCCTACTTGTTTAATCTAGCTATTTTCATGATACACGCTTGCTCAGGTTTGGGTTTGCCATGTGTTAATATGGTGGAGTTGGATAGTGGGACCAACCTAAAGGGATCCCTGTTCAGATGAATGGATTTCCTTAGTGTTGCCCAAAATTGCTTGGAATGGTCTTGCATTGTGTGTTTTAGTTCTTGTAGCTTAGGCGCAAGGGGTCCTGTGTAAATAATCGGTAAAGTGAATTTTTTTAACGATGGACTGTGGCAGCAGAGATTACCTACTCAAACCTCTTGATGTGGAAAGATGATAGGTTGATGGAGGATATGAATGGCAAGTGTGTGGAGGAGTTGACGGGGACTGTCTTGGTTCTACTGGTAGAAGCCTGTGTTTTCAAGCTGTTGGGATGCTGTGCCATGGATGTCTGCATAGAAGCCCAAACTACCCTGTTACCCCATTGCCTCCCCCAGCTGTCCCCCAATGTCTGATTTTGCTGTCTTCTTGTGATGCTTACAAATATGTAAGATGTCCTTGCACTTTGAGTCTGTTGTTTGTGGGAAGACAACTGGTAGTCAGAGAACAAGACGTTAGGGGATGCTTGAATCTCCTCCATTTCCTCTGTGATACATCCTCTTTATGCTGGGATGTTGTATTTGAGGTGTTGCTTGATTTCCAGTTCTACAGCTCGGCTATTATACGGCTTTAAAATTCATTTGTTGCGTTAAAAATCTGTTAATGAACATTAATGGGTTAAGAATGGGAATTTGAAATAACCCTTTTAATGCTGTCAGACTTAATTTACAGTAGTGCCTTCGTGTAACCAATGAAAATTGTATAGCTGTTGGATTTTTGTTGTGGGGGGAAACCACTAGGGAGGCGCTATTGAGCTGGAGGGGGGTATCAGCAATGCAGGGCTCCCTTGGGAGCGCCTGCTGCCCTTCTCCCAAGCTTTAAGTGTCAGTGTTGGGTGACAAATGGAGAACCTATTGTCTGGGGATACTGCCACCGAATTGAAAAAAAGCTACCCCTTGGGTGGGGTGAGCCCCAAGGTGGGTTATTGCTGGCTGCATGGCTGTTAGCTCCACTTCCATTCTTTCAAAATGGCTTGTAACAGCACCACTTCCTGTCCAGGGAGGAAGTAATTTTAGCCCAGGCACTGAAATATTTAGCAAATCTTTAAAACAAAAGGCACAAATTCCACTTCTTTCTGGTTTCAAAAGGGTGCCTGAGCCACATGGGGTTAAGGTGCCCCTCCAGCTGGGGTAGTTGGAAGAAGCCAGGGCTGTGGGGGTAGCAGGCACCCTTTAGGTGGAGGCTATCTCTTTTTTTGGTAGAAATGAAGGGGTGGGTCTATGGTACATCACCTGAGTTGTGGGGTAAATGTAGAGAGTGTCAATCAAAGGCAGAGCTCAGAGCTGGGAAGGAGCTCTAGATGGCGGCTGTGCCTTAGAGAGAGCGCGCTCAGCTCCGTGCCTTCCCCAACACTTTACGCAACTTTCCCTAACTTTCGGGCAGCCTCAGGGGGCCCCCACAGCCCCTTGCCTCTCCTAGGCACTAATCGGGGGCTGAGCGGACCTTTTTCGGGCAGAAAAGCAGCTTTTGAGGGCTCCCTTTTCGTGCCTTGCTGGAAAGAAGAAGCCGTGGAGAGAGCCCAGGTCGTTGTTTTTCCAGCTTAGAAGCCATGGCGTACCTCCATTTTTGTGCGCTCTCCTAATGAGCTTTTTCCCCCGGACATTTTTCTACTAATTATCGCTTCTTTTGCTTTATCGGCAGCATATTTTTGGGATTAGAATATATATTTTTTTTCATTCTCTGAAATTCGTATTTTATCTCTATAACTTTAAATATTTTGGATCTAATGTTTTTCCACTACCCGAAACTAATATCGACTTGGTCCTGGCGGCGGTGCATGGATCAGGTAGGTGAGCAATTAATAATAATAATTTTTAGATTTCTGCCGTTTTGAATACTTAGATTTTCGACCGATTTGAGCTGTATTGGGATGACGCAATAAGATACAGAGATTATTTGCATCCAGTGTTACTTTGGGAAAGTTTGCAGGATGCTCCTCTACTGTGTTTATTCTCGGATTTTTCTTCTAAAAATGATAATTTGTTTTAAATCTCCATTTTGCTGTGTTGATCAGTGTTGTGTATTGTTATAACAATATCATTGCAGCGTCAGGACTTTGTTCCTGATAATGAAAGCCAGTGAAACGAACTGGGACCTTACCTTTCTTTCAACTTTTGACAGTAAATACCTGGGCACAGGACTTCAAAGCAAACAGACACCCCTGACCCCCTCTTAATATTTAAGAATAAAAAGATGATGAGAAATAAGGACAAAAGCCAAGGAGAGGAGGGTTCAGTCCACAGCAATGCATCGAGGTATGATCTATCAACTTTCTTTTTTTTTTTTTTTTGTAAAACCTGTGAATACCCTCTTTACTTTGACAGCCTTGGGTTACTGTCAGTGCTTAATACAAAACATTTTACTGATTTTGCTTCCTTTTTAAGGAATGACCTTGAGATTGTTAGCATGCCACACCCTAATTTTTTTTGGTAGCAATTTCTGAAAGTTGTGTTGTGACTTAAGGGCCCATGTCATAGTCAAAAGGTACTGTACCTTTATTCAGGGGAGCCCTTTTCTCTGTATTATGTTTTTTCAGCTTTTGAATTTCAGTTTTTAGGTTTTTTGTGCTGTGAAAAATGACCTTGTCGGTTTAGCCATTGCTGCATTGCACCATTTTACATACAAGGCAAATTTTTCTTTGAAGAATCTCAGAAGTCTAAACTTTAACTGAGGGCCATACAGAAGCCTGGTGTAGTAGTAAATTATAGTAAATAGACACAAGAAAAAGTTACATGAATGAAAAAAACCTCATTTTAAAATATAAACTGGAAAGTGTCTGTTTGTCTGATACCCCTTACTTCAAATTTTATTTGAGCTTATAGAACTTTGGTATTGTTTAGGTATTTTGGAATATTTTGATACAATTTAACCAGACTTTCTCCTGCTGGTCATAGCATTTCGTATTATAAAATATATGCTGGGACTGTTAACAAGAGGCTCCAAATGCCTTGCTTGTCTGTTTAATATATTTTTGCTCGGAGTGTTTTTATTTACTTTTGTCGAGTAATGAGATTCTTTACAGATTTTTATAAACTTAACCTTGATGTGGGGAAAAGTATGAAATACTGGAAATGTTTGTTTGCTAGGAATGCAGAAGTATAATTACTGAATTGCTTATTTTGTATTTAAAGGATCGGCTTTTTCGAATATTGGAAATTAAACTATATGCATTTTTGTTTTCTAGTTTGTAAATACACTTGAATTTTGCATTTTGTTAATTTTAATTGGATCATGGCCTGTTTATTTTTCTCTGGTGTTGTCTTCAGTAATTTTTAACCAACATTAATAAAAAAGAATTCTGAACTGTCTGTTGTATCACATGTGCTCTATGTGATGTTTGCAGGTGTTTGAATAGTATTCTTGATGTCCAGTATTTAACCTTCCTTAAACACACAAACTTGAAATACTGTGGGAATATATATATTATCAAATTACTTTAACCTTCTAGCATAAACTTGGATGGTGTTGTAGTTGTATTAAAATTACAGTCAGATTTTAAATCCTAAAATGGATATGGGTAAGTTTGTTTAATTCGAAATTAATATTAACTAAATTAGCCTCAGGGACTGTTGAAGCATTACATATAGCACCTATAAAGAGCTTTTAGAATAATGCAGTTTAAAAACACATCAGACTTTCAAACCATGCTATCTTTATATTACTATAAATACTGCACACAAAATACTGCTTAAAAACTCAATTTTAAAAAAATTACTTGCATTTCAGCTTATTTAAATCTTTATGCTTTTTTTTTAAAGTTCAGATTATCAGCAAGAGCAATGATAGGTGTAATGTGTTCAAGAAATCTGAATTAAGGTATTTTATTGCTGTTAGAAATATTATGCTTGAATAGGAGACAAAATTGGAGACATCTAGCAGTAGTTCCACAGAAGGAAGACCTTTGGGGTTTTTTTGTCCTTTAGGGGTATTATATTTGCATAGTCTGTCATGTGTGCTTTTGGTGCTTTCATTGAAAGGTTATTTATAATAATTGATGAATTTACATGTGACACCTGTTGTGTGAGGTTACCCTTCTCCCCCTTTGCAATGTTTTTTCTCAAAATAAAGTTGCTGTGGGTAACATCCACTTACCTGAAGTGTGGGAACAATTGACCACAGGATATTTGTAAGTGAGCCCTGTCGAGCTTATTTTCTGAGCTGTGAGTCAGCTGAATGTCGTAAAATAGGCTTTACTTCCTGAGGTTGACTTGAAGTTGTAGGGGAAATGATTTCTAGGAAGTAAAGCCACCACTTTGCTTTACTGTAGCCCAGAAGTGCACTGATGTCTGCACTTCACGTGCTGCTGGCCAGCTTTCTCCCCAGTCGTGAGACCAGCTCGATATCCGTGGAAGTACATGAAGCCCTGTGACATAATCCCTGGTGGGAGGCCTGGGTGATGGAGATGGGTGGAAAAGGTGGATATGGGCTGGTGCCACTCACCTGGGCTGGAGAAGCAAAAATGCAGGACTAGAGAAAGGTGTTAAAGCAGAAGAAAATACAATTCCTGTACACTACCTTAGTGTCCTGATTGGGGAATATGTTTGGAATTAGCTCCTACCTTTCCAGTCCTGAGAAAGTGCCAAGGTATATGCTGAATGAACAAAAATACCTGAAAATTGTCCCAAAACAGATGATTACCCTTGGGAAGGGAAATGGTGTTAACTCTTTACAGTTTTTAAGCTGAGGGGTGTACTCAGTGCCTTTGTAGGTGAACAGCAACACCTGTCCTTTGTGTATTGACAGTAAATCTTTCCAAACTTGAAGCTGACTGATTTCATGCAACTTTCTCCACCTAGGATAAAAGTTGGGATGCCGCAGTTACTAATAACCACCGCCCGTGTATCTGGGACTTGCATTAAATAATTCAACAAAACCCTGGTGTGTTTTCTAGCATCTTCTGTGCTGCATTTCTGAAAGGCAGATGGTGTGTGAGGGTACATGCATGGTGCAACCCTAATGTGAGCCGCAGAGGTGAGAGGCAGGCTGGGGTCCCCCTGAAGTCCAGGGGTGAGTGTTGTAGGGTATAGCAAGTAACACACGGTGGATACATTGTTCCTCTTGTTTCCCCTCACCCTGCATCTGTTGGAGTTGCTCTTGCACTGCCTAAATAGCCTGGTGTGGGAACGGCTTCTGCTACGGAAGCAGCAGGACTGAACAAATCCTTGCATCTGTGTCCAGCTCTTAGCTTCTCTAGCACTAAAACATCCTCTTTTTGGGGGGAAAAAAAGGTTGTGGTGGGTTAGATCTCAGCCTGTTTTCTGTTCAGAGAGCTGGAAGTCTGAGGTCTGAAATGGCGGTTATTTTGCTCGATGGCCACCTTACAGAGGCAGAGTGCTTTGCAGTGTGTGCTGCAGCCCTTGCAGAGCAGAACACCCTCGTTTTACGTGGCAGCCATTTTATGAAGATGTAGGTACATACGAAAGAGGACTTGGGGGGGAGGAGAAGGGAAATGAAGATGTTAAACAAAAATTGCCTTCCCTGGCTGCCGATGGAAGCAGAGCGCATCCCTTTCTTGTTTCGGTAGCGCTCAGGAAGCCCCGATTCCCTGTGAAAGGAGAGGGGGAGGCTGCACTGCCTGGCATTTTGGTGCGGGTCCAGTTCAGTCACAAAATGGCTGTTCCTTTGTGCCGCATAGCTGACAGACATACTGCATTGCACTGTGTGTACTCTAAAAACAGCAGGAAGTTGCTGGTGGGGAGTTCAAAGGCCATCTTGTGCTCGCTGGGGACGGCGATTGGCTGCGCTCGCTTGGTAACAGGCGGACGGCGGTGGCGGTTGTGCGGCGGCAGAGCCGTGACTGCGCATGATGGCTGCGCACGCCGCACGGGCTCTCCCACACAAGCCCCGGGCTCTGCTGGGTGCACTGGGATGTACTGGGAGCGTGGCTGTGGAGTGCGTGGCGGCTGCTGCTGCTTTCCCTCGCTTCCCCTCGTCTGGCGGGCATGGGTTTTAATTTTATTTTTATTTTTTTAATAGCGCAGGCTATTTTGAGAAGCAAGTGACTTGAAAAGGAGCAGGGTTATTTTTGGTATGGCTTTTTTTTTTCTCTCTTTTTCTTTTTTTTAACTTTGAAAGGAATTACAGAATACTGTAGTATTCCTGGAACATCTGGCCTTTTTTTAATAGCCCTATGGATTTCAACATCCTTAAATCACAAAAACTTGCCCTTGCTTTCAATGTGTGTTTTTTGCAACTGATTTTTTTCTGAGCCGAGTGGAAACATTAAACATTTATTAAAATTCCTCTGACTCTGGGTTTCAGCTTTTCATCCAGGCTGATGGGTTATTTTTTAGCTGTTGTGGCCATAGTGTACGTACTGAGTCTTTCGGTTTCATTTGCACTGCTGGATTCTTTAACAAGGACTTCCCCCCTTCCCCCCTCCTTTTTAAGCTTTAACCCTTTATGAAACTTTCCGGAGGATTTTTGAAAAGGGAAAATGCCTGATCCGTGCAGGACACAAAAGGAATAATGTGCAAGGAATTCATGTGAATAATGATGTAATCTGAGTGCAGCACAAAGGAGATTGTTCTTGTTTTGCTTTGTTACTTCTGTTTCACATTACCCTCTCAAAGGAAATGTCTCATCTCATTACAAATGCACAATTCTGAGACTTTCAACTTCTCTGTTTCCTGTTTTGTTATTGCTGCCAGGAGTGGATACAATATATGCAGTGCTATAAAAATGGCTCACCAACTGCAAGAAACTACATTTAGCTGAAATTTGATCTTTTCTGTATTGTTTTTAAACATCTTAAGCTAATTAATGAAATTTTATGTATTCTCTAAATGCGTGACCATTTTCCTGAATAAAAATGGAAAAATAGGAATAAAGAGCTCACCTGGGTGATTCTGTAACCCTGCAAAAACGCTGCTGTGGCACACAGCGTGTGCGGCTGCTGGGGCATTGCTCTGCCTGTGTGCACGTGTGCGCACGCGTGCTCCTGCAGCGGTCCTGCCTAAATTTATTAGTGCCTTCAGCCAAGAGGAGTTGACGTTGCTGAGATTGTAGATTAGAGCCTGTTCTGCTTTCTGTTGGGTTGATGTTTTACCTCCTGTACTTTGAGGGCAACAGTTGCCCTTACCTGCACCTTCCCCTATTTCCTACACAAGCTGAAGCTGAACTCTCCCACGGCTTGGAGAAATAATGTTGTATGCTACAGGGTCATACCCTGACCGCTCGTAGGGGCCGGCACTGCTGAGAACACGGGATCTCACATGTGTGTCTTGGGAGTGGCAGGGCTGTTCACATTTGGGCTGCAATAACCATGTTTTGCGTTAAAACAAACATTTCCACTGTTAGCTTCAGTTTGAGGGCTCAGAGGGAGGGCTGGGAAGGTAGTGATATTTGGGTTTAGTCTCTCCAACTCGGTACAGGGAGAAACCAGTTCCCATCTTTGTTTTCATGTTTCACCCCTCATCTCAGAAAGCTGTTCGTACAATTAGCAGGTTACTGAGTTGCTAAGCCTGTCTCTGAGGAATTTTTATACTGGCATGTCTCTCTCTTCAGGCTTATCACTGCTAGTTTTAAGGAGCAGATGAGGGTACCTATGCAGTGAGACTCGCCAGGTGGTTAAGTACCTGGGCCTGAGCAGGCCTGTAGGGACTGGACTGAAGCTTCTGATGCCATGGCCTTGCTGCTTTTGGACTCGAGACAGCTGAGGTAAACCTACTTTGGGTGGATTTGGCAGCTTTATGCTCCAATTGCATCTCCTGATACGTAACCTGGAGGTGTGTATATCCACTGTATCTTGTTTCCTGTTGCAGACAACAGACAGGAATTGCAATGTTAAATTAGTCTGTTAAGTTCTGAAGATGGAGAAGTGCTTCTAAATCTCCCATTGCCCCTAGCTGAAATCCAGCTCAGGAAGATGGTGATAATGGATGGAGAAGGACTCTGTTCTGCATTCTCTCTCCTTTCCTTCAAGGAAAATAAATACAAACAGCACAGCACTGGGGGAGGGGATGGCCTGGATTACCATAATTAGATATAAGCAGCCTTCTAGCAAAGGATGTACTGTTCTACTGACATGGTGTCTTACATAAATTTTTTCTGGTGTGCTTTTATTAAAAGATGTGTGCAGAAATGCTATTTGAAGATGCTCTTTCAGCAGGCAGTGGTGTGCTTGTAAAGTCTGCCTTTATATCTTGTAAAGGATCCTTGAAATGAAAGCAAAAAAGGCGAGATGAAAAAGTCACATCTAGTGACTTGCAATGAAGCTTTTATAAGTGTCATGCTGTTAATGCCTCTTTTTCTTGGAGCAGGGAGTGTCTTTTGGATACAAGCAAAATGCTGATGAGACTTTCCAAATGTGCAGTAGCTCTCATTATATCACTGCTTGTGCAGCACTGCTGCTAAATTATGATTTTCAACATACAGCTTGCTTTATATTTACCTGTGGGCCGAGAGAATCTATGCTGTAGTATGTGTTTTTCTGGCCTTGACTTCTAAGGTTAAAGAAATAAAAAGTTTGAAACAGTGATGTTGGATTCCCTTCTGGTATTGTGCTGGTAATGCTCGCACGGCATTTGGTCTTGGCAGGGCTTCTGTGGAGTATGTTTGCCAAGCACCGGGCACTTTGCAGGCGGGATGCTGAACACTTCATTGCTCCTGAACCTTTACCCCGGCTATGAACAAGTGTGTTGCAATGGCAAGAATCCCTTTACTCCAGAACACCTGGTTCCTTAGGAAAAAGTTGTGTTGTAACTACTTGTTTCTTGCAAGTCTTATTGCTAGGTATAGATGACTTAATGGAATTACTAATATATTAATTACAGGAGTCATTTGCATCTCTTTCACGGAGAGGAACCTCTGCTCCTAACTACACAGTTGTCACCAGTTGAGAGCTTTGAATGCCGTGTGCTGTCTGTAAAACATAGGCTTAGTGATGAGCCTTAAATCTCTTGGTTTAAAATCAGCTTTTAACAGTCACTTGGAATAAAACCCTCTGGCCAGGTCAGGCTCCCCTCTTCTGAACTGCAGGTCATCTGGAACCAAAAAGGAATTTGTGCACCTTCACGTTCTTGTTAATGATTTTTTGAGTCCTAAATGTCCGTATTACTGTGTTTCTTTAATCCGTTAGATTTTAAAGGAAGTTTGCAAATGTTAAGGGAGAAAAAACAAACCAATCCTTTCTGTACTAATGTAAACCCAAATTGTGTGTGTGCACAGCAGTCCCCCAATGCACCTACATGCCCTTTGCAGAAAGTGGGGTGCTGCCTGTGTGCAGAGCTCCCTTCGTGCTGTGGCCCGGCTGCGGGCAGAGGAGAGTGCCCCGGGGTGAGGGGAGGGCTCGGTGGTGGGTGCTGCCCGGAGCCAGCCCAGGTCCTCCTGCCGATGGTAGATGTGGGGCTGAAACGCTCTGCTGCCTTCCCGGGAGGGAGGGAGGCCCTCTTCAAAACCCTGAGAGCTGCAATTGTCCTTCCTTTCAGCGCAGGGAAGGGGAAGGATGCCGCTTTTGGAGATTCTCAATGGCGCTCCTTAATAAAGCAGACGGGTTGTGACTCCTTTTGTCCCTGTGCTGGTTTTTCTTTTTTTTTTTTTTTCTTTGCTTTTTTTCTTTTCCCACTAAGCATCCCAGGCATTTTTCAGCCTCTGGCTCAAAGATCAGAGCCCAGAGAGTCAGCTCTCCCAATCATGAATGAAGTGCTCGTTTTGCTTGCTTATGCAAGCAGAATGTGGTGTCTTTGTAGTCGAGAAGAAAACCGCCACTTCTGGAAAATACTTGTCATTCAAGATAGCCCAATGTGCTTTACAGGGAGCTGCAGCAGAGCAGTGAGGGATATATTTAGCTCGCTCTGTGCTCAGGATTGCTTTGCCTTTGGCATTTGGGTAGTCCTATGCTGGGGCAAGTAGCAGTGGCCAGAATGTGTGTGAAGATTTCCCTCTGCCTCCTCCCTTTCCCTCTTTTGAGCCAGGCTGGAAACCTTCACAGCCTGATTCAAATGGTTATTTAGCTAGGATACCTGCTGAGGGCATAATCCCCCTGTCCTTACAGTAACACCATGGCCCTGTCGTGCCTAGTGCTGTGTAAATGTAATTAACACCCAACCTCTGCCAGCAAGGTTTGCAGTCACGTGGGAAAGAAGTGGATATTCTCCATGGTAACTCTTCTCACTTGCCTATTTAAGAAAAAAAAAATTGCTGATCACAAGATGAGGTTGGGGAAATATTTTTTTTTTCCCTGGTTTTTTTGAAGGACACATTGGTTATCTGGTAGGGACAACCCTGTAACCTTGGGAGTGTTTGTTGTGCCCCTTGAAAGCCTGCCCAGAGTTGACCAAATTATATTGTGTGTATTCAAAGCTGTTGGAGACTCACTTCTAAACGGTATGAAGAGCCTGGATGCATTTAGTATATTCTAGTTTAAGTTCCTTCTTTGGGACCAGTCATTGTTAGAAATATGTGTGACACGTGGGTGCTGGTAGTAGAGTAGCAGGAATATTTTTCTTTCCTCCCTTCCCCCCATTTCCACTTTTGCCTGCAGGAAGAAGTTGGGAAAAGCTCTGGCATTGACTGACCCTTCTCAAAGCTTATCACTCAGACAATCGTTTGCCTTGGGAGGCAGGCAAGCACCAATCACTCTTTTTAATAGATTTTCAGAATAAAATGAAGAGAACTAAAAAACTAGGAATTAATTTATCTCCAGTATCCCAATCTGAGTGTCATTCACTTAGCCCTCCTGCAAGGTCCGTGGACTGTCTGTATGGCTTTGGCTACACTTACTATAAGATTTGCTCATGCTTTTTCTCAAGGCAAGGGGTAGATCCCATGAAGTTCTTGGTCCTCTGTGGGCCAAGTATTATCCCCTCTTTGTCAAATATTATCCACTCTTCATCAGATGATCTATAGCCAGAATCAGTCTTGTGTTTCTCTCCTTGGCTTGTTTAACCTAGAGATGAAATTTAATGTGGTTTGGTGCTTTTTTATAGCTACTGTGTGACTTGGGTGCATACATCAACATTTACTGATGGTGTTTGTTTTTATTTGCAGTATATGTAGACATTTCATATATGTTTATACATAATAATAGGGAACATCATGTTTATAGATCACATATTCAAAGGAAATGTTTAACAGCAACACGGTATCCAGCAGAGTCAGTGCGTTAGCATCTTGTGTGGTTTGTCACGGTGCCTTTGCATGTACAACGGTTTGTGTGTAGGTCACTTAAGGAAGACACATCTGTTAAAATAGTTTAAACTGGTGGCCTGCACTGGCTTTGCTGATCTGAGCTTTGGAGTAAATCTAGGGCCAGTGTCGTTGGTGGATGGGTGAGGTTGGCAGCCCTTGCTGAAGAGCTGCAGGGTCTGAGAAGCCTCTTTTACTGGTAGAGCTGGATCTGAGAGATACACCTGATCTGGAGAGACATCCCGCTCACTTCTGAGCATCGCAGGTCGTCTGCCCGCTGCTGTGCCATGGGTTGGTAGCACCGTATGGCAGCAGGTCCGGTGGGCTGACCTCTGGTTCCGGCACATGACCCCCGCATGTTTGAAGGTTGCCATGGAGTTGGAATGTTTGAGCTGTTGCAGACAGTTGGCTGCAGTCTGCCAGAGAGGGATGTTGGGGACCCAAGGGTGGCCTAACTGAGTGGCTGGCTTGCAGCTGGCTTGTTGCTGCCCCAAAATTGGGATCTGGCTTGTCCCCTTTCTCCTCTGCGACTCGTCTGTGCTGCCAAATATAGTATACTTCCACTGGTGCCAGTTCCTGTAAGGGCCTGGTCCTGATTTTACTCACGAAGTCAATTGAGACCTATTTTGCTGTTTCTCTGGGCTAGTCATCTGATTTGTTACCAAGTTTGGATGGGTCATGGAGAAGTCCAGCGGCCCAGTCAGTGCTGGCATCGGCACATGGTGAGTACTGGGGACATGAGCTGCAGAAAGGATGGGTGGGAGAGGGGGAGGCGTCTCCCATCTACCTGCTGTTGGCCTTTCGGTGGCTGCGAGCCAAGACGTGGATGGACGCCTGGGTGTCAGTTATCCACAGGACTCGTGAAGCTGTGTCCAACAGCGCGTAAGGGTTAAGCTATGTTAGCTGAAGGGGAACAATAAACTTGGTTTCTGATATTATCCAGCCCCTGATATTATCCAGCCCCGGGAGTTTGTGCCAAGGACCGTCTCGAGCCTGCACGGGGTTGTTTTGCTGGTGCCGAGTCCCTGCTGAGCTTGCAAAGCCCAGCGGAACATTGCTGTTTGGATTCAAACTTGTTTAGATTCAAAATGTTCACAACAATTCTCAAAGCTAGGAGTAGCCTGGCTTTGTGGGGAGGGTCTTGGGTTGTTAATCCTCCTTTATCCCCTTGGCTGAATTGAAGGTCTGTCTATCAAAAGCCAAATTTTAGAGTCTGGGACAGAATGGTCCCCGTTAGAGCTGTTTCCTTCTCAGCTCTTGGTTCCAGAAATGCATATTGGGCGATTTTTTCAGCTTGTCTTTCACCTCCTGGAAACGTATATACTGTTTGTACTTGTTGAGAGCTTATAAAATGTTTTGTTGCTGTTAGCGAAGATGATCCCCTATAAAATGAAGTCATATGTGAAATATTAAATGCTAAGGCAGGAGGCTTCTGGCACGCTGTAATTGCCTTGTAAACTTAGATGCCTGATTGTAAAGGGTCTTATCGCTGCAGTTCAGCTACTTATTTCTTGGAAGGAATGTGCCCTTCTTGGTAAGGGATGATTTGGTTTTCTTCCCCCTCAAGTCAGGAGCAGGCTCTTAATTAAAACAGAATTATAGCCTGAAGTATTTCTTAGAAACCAGGGGAAAATATTTGGCTTAGTCTTAGCAGATCTCAATTTTTATAGGAGTTTCTCATTTCAAGGAAGTTACCAACTGTCCAACTGTAGCTTTCTTGATGTTCATGGGTTTTTCTCTGCTGAATTTGGAGAGGGGTGGACTGGTTGAATTGTGATTTTTGCAACAATTAATTATAGCTTATCCCCAACTTACAAGTTTAATTGAAAGTAGGTCTTGTTTGGATGTTAGCTTAGGGGCATTAAAGCAGGACATATTCCAAAAATAGCTTCTGAAATGAGGACTTAAATCTCCAGTTATGTACAGTGTAAGGCCTGACTTGACGTATGATGTTGCTAATCCTTTATACTCTGTTGGCAGGTAGAAATGCTTCCTGATTGTCTTGGTGATAGTTAGAAAAGATTATTTTGTGGAATTAGCCTTTTCAGTTCTCTGTTTTCATTCTATCATTGTAGAAATAAAGACAAGCACATATCCTTTGGCCTTGATATGGGGTTGTTTATTTAAAAAGGACATACTGCTTCTCATCTACATTTCTTTCCTTAGTAGGGCAAGCGTGTGCATACCTGGACGTGCAGATGTGTATGTCATCTGTCTCTATTACTAGAGAAGTTGTCCTCTTTTCAGATGACACAGTTCACATATTGAGGGGAAAAAAAAAAATTATTATAGTGTCCAGATGATAATGTGGATAAAGCATATGAGTTATGGCTATGTGCAGAGAGGCTGTGTCCCTATGTCCTTGAAATAAAGCCTTGAGAAACAAAGAGCTCCAGAGTGGGAGGAGGCCAGTAATTGCAGTTCTGCCTTTAAACAAATACTGCCAAAGCCGTCTGGCCTCAGTCTAGTCTGGCTTGTTATAATTTCTTCCAGCTATTGCTAATAAATCTGATATAAGAAAAGTGTCTTCCTCTTTTGTGCATCCTTGTGCAATGTGGGATGCCACTATGACTCAACCAGAGCCTGTTGTTGCCACTTTGTATCGTGACAGTGGAGGTTTGGATGCCTCCGGATCCTGTTCTTGCATGGAGGTCGAGGCCCTGTCCCCGCAGGAGGCTCTGTGGGATGGTGTCCTGCTGAGCCCTGCCCGTGGAAACTGGCTGTCCCCAGAGCTGCTCGACCATCGTTTCCTTGAGTGGTGTGGCAATGTTTCCTAATAAATTCCCTTGGTTTTCTTGAAAAAAACCTAAAACTCTGAAAATTCTCCAACAGAGAAGTTTCATCACTTGCTCTAAGTAGACTCGGTTGCAAAGCGATGTGTTTGAACGGGACACTGGAAGCAGATGTCAGCAGATGTCAGCAGATGCATGGATGTGCTTGGTGAGAAACCATGGGAGAACTGCAGGCGAGCAGGGAGAGATGTGGTGGATGGTGCTGCAGTGGGGTGTAGCAGGAGAGGTGATGGAGGGCCGTGGCAGAGAAGAGGGGACTGGAAGTTGCAGAGGAAGGGACAGGTGGTGGCAGGGTGTATGTAGTGAGACGGTTGTGCCTTTGGTTATCACAAATAGGAATGGGACAGGCACAGGCAGCCTGGAAGGGTGGTAGTTCAATTTGATTTTCCAGCCCCATGGTAGGAGGAAGCAATGCGATGCTCTCATCTCCTTTGAAACCAAGCCGGGATGATGAAACCAGCAACCGTCGGTGATGGCTCACCCTCCGCTCCTTCCTGAAAAAGCTCCGTTTCTGTTACTTCAGCCTTAGAAATTCTCACTCACCACTGTTTCTTTCTCCCCTGCGCATCCTGCACCCTTCCATTTTAGGACTTGTGATAGACCCTGAGCAGCAGCCGCCACTGCAAGGAAATCGCAAGATGGTGGAAGAGGGATGGCTGTAAAATGGCGGCAGGGAGCCTGGCTGTGCGCCCTGTGCTGGAGGGATTTCTGGAGCAGGTTCCGGCAGCGCTCGGCTGCTGCCCTCTGCCCGCTCCCTGGGAGACAGCAGCCGGGAGCTGAGCCGCTGTGCAGGGAGACAGGAGCAGCTCTGCTGCTGGGGGCCGCCAGCACCGTTGGGTTTCACAGATACCTTAAAAATATTTTATCTGAGCACAAAACTTCTTTCCGTGGTGTGAATTAGCCCTATTTGCATCTGGATCTCCCTATGAATAGTAGCTGACTCTAGCGATCCCATCTGTAGCATGCATTGATTTCTGTAGAATTGTATGCAATTGTACCTGTGCTTTTGCTTTTTTGTCTTTGTATTATTTCTTTCTTGAATTGTGAAATCTGAGCAGAGCCTTTAATGGATCTTGTTACTTTCGTAGTTTTGTACAAAGGGAGAAAAATTAAAAGTCTGGTTTCCCTCTGCAAAGTTTTCCTGACTCTTATTTTCATGATGTTGCATCTGCAGCATGTCCTTAAATATTACAAAAGCATCTCGCTGCAGATCAGGAGCTGACTTGGAAAGAGATGCTCCTTGTTCAAAAGGTTTACGATCTTATTATTGCCACACTGTGTTTTGCTTTGTTGACAGAGTGGGATTTGTAATGCTGCCTTACTAGCATCTATGTTATATGCTGTAATGAGTTTTCTGTTTTCTTTAATTGGATTTTTAAATGAAAAATAGATGTTGGAGTGATTGGGCAAAGGTATTTGCATATTTTGGTCACCTAAAATAGTTTGACCTCTCTTTGTTTTCTTGAGCAGCCTGCATTTAAGTGAATATTCTGTATATTAACCCATTTGAATGTCAAGGAAAAATAAAAAAAAAGGAGAAATACACCTATTTGATGTTCTGCTCCCCTGTTATTGGATACTTGAGAAATGCAGTCTGCACAGCATTGGTGTAACCCTTTAAACAGGACCTGCCCCAGCCACATCTGTATAAGCTTCTTTCTGCTGCTCAATTTATTCTTTTTTGCAAGAAACATGATATTTCCTGCATACAGTATTTGGTGCTGGCCTGTCTCAGAAACTGGATGTTGGATTTTTGAATCACTGGCCATACTAGGGTGTAGTGGAGAGCCATGCCAGAGCTGCTGCTTGTTTCTAATACAGCAGGATGGTCTCCGGACACTCCAGCTCTCGATATACCTTATTCTTGCTTGCTGTGAGCGAGCAGGATCCTCCTTGGAGGACCTGTGCTGGTGGTACAGCTAACGCTTACCTTCATGTTACCATCACTCTTTCTGGTTTGGCTGATGAGCAGGAGAGAGCGTACTGTGATTTGGAGCCTGCAGTCTGGCCCAGGTGTTCAGTGCCTGTCCTGGGAAGGAATTGCATCTGTGTTAGCATGCATGTTTGGGACGACGCCGTTCACACTTGCATTTAGGCTATTCCAAGCCTATCGTAGCTTGGACATGGCTCAGACTTGCTCGCTGCGTATTTCAAAGCTGTGACAGTATAGTTAAAATGTAATCTCTTCTTTCTCTACCATCAGTCACTCGGCATCCGAAGAAGCCTCTGGCTCTGACTCTGCAAGCCAGTCTGAAAGCGAGCAGGGCAGCGAGCAGGGCAGCGAGTCAAACAGCAGCTCGGAGTCCTCTGAAAGTCAGTCTGAATCCGAAAGTGAATCAACGGGTTCAAAATCCCAGCAGACCCCTCCTGAAACCAAAGAAAAACCAGCCTCTAAGAAGGAAAGGATAGCAGATGTTAAAAAGGTATTGCCCCCACTGCTCTGCATAGCCGTGTTACCCCTGTACCCACCATGAAAGGGCAGGCAGCAGGACCTTAACGAAGCTGTCTTCAACTTCCCTGCCACTTTGCACATTGACCAAACAGCCTCAGACCTCTGGTGGCCCCAAGTCACTCGTTGGCTGTTTGTTCTGCGTGCTTGTGCCCTGCTGGTGTCGTCCCTGTGAGCAGGAGCTTGTGTGTTTGATGGGGACAACCCTTTGGGCACCACATAGGTAGCGATGGGGCTGACTGGTGCGAAGGAGGAGCAGGCGCCTGTCATCAATACGTGACCCTGTAATTTCATCCTTTCCCTCTGTCTTTCCACTCTCCTGTCTTTCCACTCTTCTCCCTCAGTAGTAGTAAAGCTTCCTCATGTGATAGGTAATCAGGAGAATGCTTGTCTAGGATTTGGGCCACTTTGGTTTGTTTCCATCACTATCTTCCTCTTTGAAAAAAGTAAAGAAAAAAAAGAGGAAGAAAAAAGCTATTTATTTTTTATTATTTACTATATCCAGAACAGTGGTTCTTTGTTGTAGTTTTTTGGATTTTTTTTCTTTTTCTGCAGCTTCCCAGCTACTCTCTGGCAATACCCCCTCACACAGCCAGGTTTGCCCTCCGCCTGTGGCTGCACGGGAGGAAAAGGGATTGCGGGTGTCCGATGCATGTGGCTGGCGTTGCGCTGGTTGGCCTTGCACCTGCCCAGTGCAGAAGCTGTGCCTTGGTCACCCGCTGAGGGACGGAGACACCTGAGTAACACAGTGTAGTGTGGGTGAGAAAGAGGAGCCCAAATACCCATTTGGAGACAGGAACTCAGTGAACTGAGTTTACTTGGAGGGAGGAAAATCAGGTTCAGTCAGTTTGGGTTTGTTTGTGGTGCATAAACTTATCTTGTTTTCCTTAGCTGTGGTTTGCACTTTGCACAGCTTGTTTGCGGGATTGAGTTTTACAGAGAGAGTTGCCATCTATGTATGTATAGACTGAGGAGAAAGGTGCTTTCAGCGCTCCCCACCTACCTGCAAGGGAGAAGTGAAGGATTTTGTTACTGGCTTCTCCCTCTCACGAATCTCTGGGCTGTCAGCTCAGGTCGTGGCTAAATCTCCCATGTTCAGACTGGTGTGGAAGGATGCGTTTATAAGGCAGTTGTGGTAACACATTTTTAAAATTCTTGTTTTATTGTTCATAAGTGGGGACTTGAAGGAAGTTTTCTCTTCCTCTGTGGGCTTCTAAGAGCATGTCCCTAACAATAAACATTAAAATTATCCTATGAGGGAGCGCATCCATATACAGGGTGATAATTAGCATGGATGAAACATGAAAAGGTCAGGGCACCCTCTAATAAGAAAGCCTCTCCCTTCTTTAATTTCTCTGTTAATGGGTGTTTTCCTTAGCCGGGCCTAGCCTAGGCATGTTGATACCTGTTCCCCTTGAATAACCAATGCAATTAATTATTATATTATTGTTTATTTTGTGTTCCTGTCTAGATACACCCATGAAGGCGAGGTTAATTTGCATTAGGTGCTATTCAGATTTGTCTTGGGAGTCGATCCCTCATCCAAAAACTGTCCCATTTAAAAGATGAAGACAAGTTCTTCAAACGGTTCGGGGAGTATTTCAAGTTTTTCTTTCATGTGAATTTATCTCTCTCTACACACGTGCCCAACAGATACACCTTCGCAATCTGTCTGTTGCAGTGTTATCCCATCACTGCTTTAACAGTAGCAGAAAAATTGCTGGGCTGCAGCCTTGTATTCATCACGCTGTCAGTCCCAAGTCGCTGTTGTATCTGGCAGTGTATTTTGATTTCATTTTCCTGCCAGTGGCTCGCAGAGACATTTGAGGACCAGAGGGAGAGAGAAGCAGAAGGAGAATGAATAGGTTTAGAAAACTGTAAGAGGATAAGCTCTGCTGAGGGAGAAGAGGGATTGTTGGTATAGGTGTTTGAGAGGTGTGTTGGTGGTTTGTATCTGCCCTGTAAAGCTTCTGGTGTCCTGTGTCACCAACACAGCTCTGCATTCATACCCCTCAGAGCATCAGTTCTTGTCTCCCCCTTCTCCTGTCCATCCAGCAAGAACAGATGCATGCTGTTGTATGTGGTGTATTACACTATTTAGGGTCTGGTTACAGAAAATAGAGCACAACCATTCCCAGTAGCCAGCTCTGCACATCCACATGTCCTGTGCTGCCAAACCACATTCGCATCAGTGCATTCAGGAGAAGAACCAGTAGTCCTGCTGCCTTGCCTCACCAGAAAACAGGGTGCTCCTGTCCATTTGCCATCCAGGCTGGGCCACAGAATTCATTTTTACAGTTGCTGCTGGTGATGTCTCGTCACCGGGCTCGTTGGGCAGCTGGTAGGGTTTTCCCTACAGAAAGGAATTGTGGTGGAAGCTGTTAGCGACAGCGAATTGTCCCTTTGTGTTAGTACATCCATCCATTCCACGTGCAAGGTGTTGTCTCCTACCGTTGCTTGCAGAGGGCTGGCTGTCTCAACACTTTGTCCTTCAGCCTGAATGAGCTGGAGAGTAATTTGTACCCTGGTGGAAGGATGGACCGCTATAAAGAAAATGTTGAGATAAAACATGCTGCTTTAGAGTGTTACCAAATACCTCAAAAATAATCATAATCCTTTTCAGCCAGTTTTTAAAGTGTCCATCTGCTAGTTGCTAATTCCCTAATGGTTTTATGTTGATTTAAAAAAAAACCCAAACATTTGCCATCAAACTTCTCTAAAATGTCAGAAATAATTGGAGTGAAGCAGGCCTTCTGATGGTCTGTTTATTTTGCAGATGTGGGAAGAATATCCTGATGTTTATGGGGTTAGGAGGTCAAACCGAAGCAGACAAGAACCGTCGCGATTTAATATAAAAGATGAGGTAAGAAAATATTAAAAAAGAAAAGAAAAGGATGAGGGATTACTGAACATATAAAACCAACCAAACCCAAAAAGCAAAGGCAGGTCTCATCTGTCTTGCCTTGTAAACACTGAGCCCTAGCCTGGTGTGTGGATGTTGGAGCTCACAGTTAAAGTCCCAGTCCTGTAGCTGGATCCGCTTGGCCTGAGAGCCGGGGTCAGCGGGACGCTGCGTGGGCTGAGATCTGCATGCACTGATCTGATTGCTGGATTGGGGCATAACGCAAGTCATGCTCTGCTGTAGAAACGTCCTGGAGAGAATGAGTCTGCGTAAAAAACCCCAAACAAACAAACAAACCAAACACAAAACCAACTCAAAGCACAACACACATTCAACCAGGAATAAAGGAAACTTCCCAGAAACACCTCACAACAACAAAACAGTCATTGTTGCCCATCCGGGAACGGACCGCACTGATAAATGCATTTGTGTGTGTTCAGCTTTATGAACTATCATTTTTCTTTGGTTGAATATTGGGGAGTCTTACGCTTCAGTTGGGGGTGACAGTGGTCAGAGCCCGGCAAAACAGACCGTCCAATTGTTCCTTTTTTTTTTCAGAACATTGTTTTTTTTTTTTCTGAAGATGTAGCAATTAGCTGCTGCCTTCATTTACATCTAACAGGCTTTCTGCACAGAGATTTTCATTTACAGGTCTTCAGGAGGGTCGAGTAGTTATAGAGGAGAAAAAAGAAAACCAGGGAGAGGCTTAGAACGAAAGTAAAGCTTGGGGCTTAGAGCTAGGTGCAAAAACATGCAGTTGGGACCCTAAGGATAAGTAGCCGGATATTCAGCAGAGCAGGAGCCCAGTGGTGCTCTCTGACCATCAGGCTATTTGTGCTTCACCGCTGAAACATGCATTTGGATGCCCAAGAGGTCCGAGTCGCGCAGCAAACACAGGTCTCTGGCTCCTTGCTCTGGTGCGTTATCGTTGAGCGGCACCCCCGGTGCCTCCCAGACTCCGGTGCTGGATGTCCCGTATAGCAGCAGGTTAGGAAGGGGCTTGGGGCACGTCATTGACTTAGCTTTTGTTTTCCTTTTCAAGTTCGGCAAAGGCCAGGCTCGCTGGCCACCTCTCTGTGCGATGCCGCGGCATGCACTGTGCTGGCGATGTCACACCCACCACAGACCTCCGCTGCAGACCCGAGTGCCCTGTTAGGGGCTCAGGTAAGTCCCGTCTTTTTTTGTTTTACAATATTACGTGGTTTTGCAAATGTTGTTTTCTTTTTCGATATCTTTATTTCCTACTACTTAAGGTACGATAAAGTTTAAAAAAAAAAAAAATTAAAAATCCGAGATGTAAAACTTTGCTATACCACAAAATATTGTAAAAAACAAAAAAAAAAAAGTCCTCCGAATGACCCCATTGCCACCTTTGTGAAACGGAAAGCCAAAATTAACAAAATTGGACCACCCCCTTCCCCTCCCCAACCAACACTGGCTGATTCCCTTAGGGCAACTCCCATCTGCAGCAGAGTCCGTGGAGGGTGTGACATGTCAGGAGCACAGTGCTGGGGCTTCGCAAAGAGCAGGAGGAGATGGAAAATCTTGCTTTTGGAAGACTGAAACGCCGAGAGGGAGGAAATAGTGTAGCTCAAGCCTGCATGGTGCTGAGCACTCCTTGCTGCTGCTGGAGCTGGCAGAAACCCAAGGCGCTTGACACCTCTTAAGATTGCTTTTTACCTTTACAGGGTTAATCCTGTCACCAGTGACCTGCTCTTGTCGCTTGCTGCTTGGGACTTCCAGCACAGTGTCTAGGAGCTTTTAATTGCCTTCTATCCTAACGCTTCTCTGCGGTATTAGCAAACGGCATCACCCAGGCAGCGTGGCAGGCTCAGAGCGCAGAACGAGAATCAGCCGTCACACCTCCCCTCGTGCTCCCTGGTCGGGGCAGGTTGCGCGTAGGTGGAGGTTGTTCAGTTTTTGGGGTACTGTTCAATCGCTAGTCTGTCCTTTGAGACTAGCAGTTTGGGCAGGGTTATTTCTGTGTTAGAAATGGTTGCCTTCTGGGAACTGCCCAGAGGCCACTGGGCACGTTGTGTAGGTCTCTTGAGCTGCAGTCAGAGAGGGTGATGACTTACGATCGACACCAAGGCGTGGGCTGAAGGATCAGGAAGTGAAAATGCAGTTTTGCATAGGAGTACAGAGCTGCTCAGGGGACTAGAGCTGTCTCCAGGAATAAAAGCCCATGTGAGATTTTTAGTAAAAACAGTACTTCTTGCCCATGCATTTTCTTTGCAGTTAATAAATCAGCTTCAGGTTTCAGCCAGGGGAAGTGAGACACGCAGAGCCAGGTGCTGTTCAGAGCATTCTGGGGCAGTCAAGAAATAAATGCGCCCAAAACAGACACAATCTTTTTGCTATAAAAAGGATGGTTTGAGTTCAGAGTTAGTAATAAATGGCATGGGGCATTTTTTCTGTGAGAAAGAGGCCACAAGTCATGCACCAGTAGTGTTCCCAAAATACCGTTGGTTTTATTATTGAAAAAAAAAATTCTGCTCATTTGCATTTTGATTAATGCTTTGCCTCACATCTTTGCTGAAAATTTAAACACTACCCCTATCACTGGGAGAGAGAACTTAGCAGACATAAGAAAACTAACCTGGTGAGCTGAGATTCTCCAGCTTTTCTGGAGCACTAGAGCTTGGTCTCTGTTAAGCCTGAAATGAGCAAATCCTCGCTTTGACTTTAGTCTGGTATATTTCTTGCCTCTGTTTAAGCAAGTCTTAATCTCTTCTGGCAGACAGCATGAGCTCTAGAGGCTCACCCAGACCATGCCAATGGCCTCGAGTGTCTGTTTCTCCTGCCCTGGGCTAGCAGCGAGGACACTTGTGGACAATCTGTAGGACCGGAACTTTAAAGCTGCAGCTGCGTTGCCCTGTTTGGTGTTAGGTACGCAGCATCGTTAGGTTTTGTACAGTGCTGCTCCACAGCAAAATACAGCATAATTAATCTAGTAAAAGTGTATGTATTTTTAAGTGCTGGGAGAAAGATTAAATTAGATGTGAGGAGTCAGCGAGGCACAGAGAGGGAAGGCTGATGCCTTCAGCTGTAGGTGAGGAAAGGAAATTGTTAAGAAGCCAGTTCCCAGTCCAGTTGGAAGTAGTGGTGCAGGGATAAGTTGGGCAAGTTTATGGTGTTTGGCAGGGGAAAGGGGAGCTAGGGAAGGCAAGTCAGTCACCTTTCCCCTTGGCTGCAGCAGCAGCACCCCAGAGGGGTAGCCTGAGCCCAGCAGAGTTTTGCCAGTGCTGGTTCCTCCTCTGAGCGCGAGGACTGTGCGCTCGGCGTCTCTTGCTGGGCTGACAAAAGCCCGGGTGGGGACTGGAGACGGATTTTGTCAGCTTAGGTTGTGTCATTCAAGGAGGTGATGTTATTGAAATGGAAGCTGCACATGATTTCCCAACTGGTCTGCTTCCTGACACGAGTGGGCGGCAGGCTGGAGTGCAGACGGGACCTCAGGTGCACGCTCGGGACCTGGCGTGCTCCCAGCTCTCCGATTATCATCCTTAACTGAGGAATTTACCACCAACCGGAGCCTGTGGGTTGGTGTTGATAATGGGGCATTCCAAGCACAAGCTCTGTTTGTGCTGCAGAGTCCAGGGTTAGAGGTATAAACCTCTCCCTTGGGTTGATTTGAGCAATTCAGTGTAGAGTTTTGCAGCTGGGTCCTGAAATGTGGACTTAAGCGGAATTAAGAAGTTGCTAAAACATGTTCATGTTTTGGGGTTGTTTTTTTTAAAATTTATTATTATTTCTGTATAAAATGGTAGAAAGCAGCTTTCAGCCAGGGCCTGGAGCCTGGCGGCTTGGGACCAGGATGCCAGGAGGAGCTGGTGAGGAGATGGGTTGGTGGTAGGCAAGGGAGCCGGGAGGAGAGCCTGAGTCACCGGTGGCTGTGCAGGGCTGCCGGCATGGCACTTCCCCGCACTCGGGCAGGGAGGATGTGGGAGCACAAGGCAGGCAGATGACTCAGGCTGGGGACTGGCTGTGTCAGAGGAGATAGAGCTGGGCTTGACACGCATCCAAAAAAGACAATGGTATCTTTGAAAAATGTAACCGAAGGCGGCTGAATTGCAGTCACAAGTTAAATTTTTCAAGGCAGAAGGAGGTGAGGAAATGACGAGTCATTAAGAGATGAGCAGTGACTTTGTAGAGACAGCGACAGAGCAGGGGAAGAGTAGCTGCATTAGGAAAGTAGACGCTAGAAACTTGAAAAATGGGATTTTGGCAAAGAAGCGGAATTACTTTCAAAGAGCCGAAGGTTGTATTTGGTTTTCTCCAAATCTGATCTTCTCTGATGCAGAGCAGAAGAAAAATCCACCTCTCTTTACTTGTGGTTTGCTGAAAGACAACAAAAAGCAAATGTGCACTGAGGGACAGCTCTCAAAACATATGCCAAAACTGAAATTGCAAAGCAGCACGCTTCAGAAAGTGGATAAGAAATTAAAAGAGAAAAAGAAAATTGAGGACTTTTAAACTTCCCTATGTCGAAACTGAAATCTGTGGACTGCTTGGCATATGTTGCAAGGGTAGGTAGGGCTCTCAGTGATGTTTGCCAGTCACTTGCTTCCTGGATGCTTGGTCTGTGAGACAGGGATTCCATGCAGGGCCGTGAAACAAGTGGATGAACACACGTTCGTGGTAAGATACGGTGAAAAGGTGTTATTGTGTCACATGTAAATCTGACACCAAACCACAGCAAAATCCAGCAAAGCTCTTGGTCTAATGTGGCATCCAGTAGTTCGGTATATTTTAATGGAAACAGACACAAGGGAGAAGGAAATTTCTGTTGGTGGAAGGGAAGCTGGAAAATGGAAATAAAGGGTACAGAAAGCAACCGGGGGGGTGGGCCATGGCTCTCCAGAACCCCGACTTTTTTGTGTTGCAGCTCACACCATTTCAAAAAATTCTGGTGCGACTAGCTCTGGGTTGTAAGATTTACTAGCTGTTGCTAGGAGAGTGGTGGCTGTACCAGGAGGTGCAAACTGAGGTACCCGTGGTGGTGGACAGACATTACCTACAGCTAAAGCTGAATATTGCAGCAAATAGTGGTATGAAACGAAAGATTTTGGAAGATTTCCAGTAAATGTATAGGGCAAGCAGTCTTGGAGGCTACTTCTATCACGTTACTACTCCTTTAGAAATCTCACATTGGTTTGTTCAGTTTTCTCCCTGCAGATTTGTGTTTTCTGGGGCAAGTGTATAAGGCAAAGTCATCTGTTGGTTGAGGGATGTTATTTGTGTGGTAATCTCTTTTCATGGTTGACTGGTTTTTACGAAAATGGGGTTGTGTACAACCTGTCTAAAGATTTTTTTTTTTAAATTATTTTTTTTTAGCTATCTTGTTCTATAGGAGTTAACAACGCCCACATTTAAAATAGTACATCAAGTAGTTAGAATATCTCTAGGTATATTTAGCCAGAGAGACTTCAGTAGTGGAGACTGGAGGATTAGGAGGAAGGAAAGCAGCAGGGCACAGCTCTGACCCAGGCAGGTCCTCAGCGACTCAGGAAAGCAAGAACACTCTTGTGATGAGAATATTGTCTTTTTATAAGAATTTCCTTCCTTACAGGAAGTTTCTCTAATGAAGGCAGAGATCATAAAGCATTTGCGTGGCTGCGAAAGTTTCTGCAATTGCAGAAACTAAGTCTGAACGCCCCCCAATATAGCAGGATTCCTGCTGAAATGGCAAGTATGGGAGCTCATGAAAGTATATTCAGCCACCGCACTTTCAATTAAAAGCTATGTAAAACAGCTGAGCCTTAGCACTGAAAGTGCTGTCCAGAAAGCACCGAGTCACGCTGCTGCCTGACTCTCGAGCATCGGGCGGGAGCGATGCTCACCTTGCACCGTAGGCAGCGGCAGCAGCAGCTGAGCTGCCCTCTCTCTCTCTGGGGTACTTTTTGCCTCCAACAGCGCAAGTTTTGGTGGGTTAAATTCACCCCGCGGTTTTGTAATCCGTGGGGTGTTGCACGCACTGCAGGTCTGCCTGGCCACTGCCACCGCTGAGATGGCATCTGCCGGTTATTGGAGGTTGATGCTGAAGGGGAGGTGGGTCACAGCCGTGTGCATCCTGAGCTCGGGGACTCCAGAACAGATGTCGTAGTAGAACTCTCCAGCCTTTTTGCAGAGTTACCTTCTCCGTGCTGAGAGCATAGCGGCTTAACCCTGCAGCCAAGGCGGCACGGAGGGAACGGTGCCGGGGAGCTGGTTGCTCTTCTGCGACACCGTCGCACCGAAGCATCCTTCTGACGCTGCAGTGAATGAGCGGTCGGGCTGTGTCTGAGCTCAGATTGTGTGCATGCATTTCAGTTGCATCCTTGAGGAGACGGTCCGGAGTGAAGCCTACAACTTGATTTTCTTTCTTTTCAATTAAAGGCAAGTAGTGAATCTGAAAATGAGAGCCCAAAAAGAAGAGGCCAGAAGCGAATGAAAAAAACGTAAGTTTCTAGGGCAAAGGGTTTTGAGTGGTGGTGCTTTGTCTTATTTTTCAGAACGGTAGTTTTGGATTGTTTGATAAGCGTTGTCAACATGGAGAGCTTGTAAAATAAATTATTTAATATTTCCAGTAATAATACTTTGGATCCCTAAAACTGAAGTATGGATATGGATCTACAGATGGATGCACTTTCCCAACTATTCTTTTGTTTGTTTTCCCACTTTGCCTGTGACAGAACCTGAACAAAGTCCGGTTCAGTTTCTATTGTCAGTCTTTCACATCTCCATCAGGTTACTTATTCAGCTTCAGAGATACCTAAACCAGTTTAATGCCTGTTCCTCTCCCCTTTTTTGATTAATAGAGAATAAAATGCCAAATTATCCTCCTTTATCTTTCATAACCCTCTGCCATAACAAAAGACATTCCATAAAGGATATTTTAGATGTCTAATCACCATAATTGAGTTCACTTACAATCATATTTTACTGCCTTTTTCCATCTAATAAGTACCTTCTAGTTTTGCCAAACACTAAAGTGAACTGAAGGGACCTACAAGCTGCCTGCTGAAGAAAACTTAAAGGCAGCCACATGATCCAGCTCTCTTTCTCCTCTTTCATGTCTTTTAATTTTTTGTTCAGTTGTACACACCGGTGCAGAACAGGAAGGAAGGGATTAAAGTACAGGTAGGACTGTGGTAGTATGGACCTCTCCTGGGTGAGGGGAATAATTCCTGTGGACTCCCCACATCCCCTTAGAGAGAGGAGAGGCTCCTTCAAAGGGCATTTTGGAGCTGCAGCTTTGCTCTGAGTTGCCCACAGAGAACCTGCTTCCTTCTGCTAATGGTACGGTGTGATTTGGCTTCGCACTCGGAAAAACTCAGCTTCACACTTCCTAAAAGCAGAGAATCATGCCATAAAATCCCCCCATGAATTGCACTGAACAACCCAAGAGTGCAGTTTTGAACTTTTTCTTGTAATTATGCCCTGCTAGTATTAACCTAGATGACTCGGATGTCTGCTTAGCAAAGCATTTGTGTGGAAATATGATTGTCCTTCATGACCTACGTTTCTGACCGTAGAAATAAATGGAAAAGAGAGGTCTCTGGTGAAGAAGAGGATGAAGATGGAGGGGAGCAAGGCACCAGTGGAGAGAGTGAGCCTGAACCGAAGAAAGTTAAAGCAAGAAGACCTGCCCAAAGGAGGTAAGGAGTGGTTGGTTCATCTGTCTCTTTTTCTGCATATGTCTTTTCTGCCTGTGCTGAGTGGAGCGGTAATCTCTATTTGTCACTAAAGAATGGGGGTTTTTCTGCAATAATACCCTTGTTTACGACCTGGTAAACCTAGGACCTAGTTACTCTCTCATCAACCCATTTCATGCTCTGGTGAGTGATGCAGTGGTTTCCATGGTAGTTGGAGCAGTCTGAATCCCTAGGAGTCTAGTACTTGAGATTCATGCTTTCTTAAAGACTTATTAAAATGGATGTTTCTCTAAAACACACTGTATTATAGCTTTCTGTTAATTCTTATTTTAGAACAGTGGCCAAAACCAGTGTTAAAAAGCCTCACAAAGCCCAGCGTGGGAAGAAGAGAAAGAAACCGGACTCATCTGAAGATGATGATGACGACGAAGATGATGAGACCCCCAAGAGACAAACTCGACGAAGAGCAGCCAAAAACGTCAGGTATCAAGAAGCATGAGGTTGCTTGATGATGAGAGCTGTCAGGCTGGGAAAGAGGGGGCACCCCAAATTCCCTGCCCTGTGTCACCCTGCAGAGAGACACACCCCCCCCTGCCCTGCAGGTACCTGTTGGCTGAGATGCGGATTCTTTTGACAGGTTCATGCTGTGACCATCTGACTTCTCTTTACCTTGTTTTGCCATCTGTAAAGGAGGGAATATTTACCAGTCCCTCTTACAGAAATGTGAGAAGGTTTGCATAACGTTTCTAAAGCGCTCTCAGATGAGACTAAGAATTGCAAATAATATATTAAAACAAGTAAGAGGGAGCAGCTCTGCTAGGTTGGACCAATTGTCTGAGAGTAGCTGATAGGTAATGTCTTGGAACAGAGTGTTGAGGTATGGTGGAGGTAAAGCATTATCCATTCCCCTATGTATCTTCTCACCTTTTGGAAGTAATAAGGGACTTTTAAGCACCAAAAATATTCTTCAGGTGGCTCTATGCACATGAAAGATGAGAAGTGTAGTTTCTAGGGCAGTGTAGGCACCCATGCAGCCTTTTGATGCTCTGCAACCTCCATTGTTAAATATAAAATAATCTTTCACCAGATAGAGGAGACTTTCTCTGTCGATGGTCTTGCTACTGCTGCAGGGATTGTTCTACCTCCTTATGAAGCATCTGGTGTCAGCCATGGTCAGAAAAACTATATGGACAAGACAGAGTATTAGTCTGATAAAATGTAGCTATCTGAGTGTCTCAGGGAAAAATACTGCATGGCTAAGTTAAGAAATGCATGTACTGAACGTGCATTGAACCCCAGGATAAATGCTGGAGAAGGCTTGCTCCAGTCCACGCCGTTCTGTGTGTTTCTGGACTGGGAAGAGTCAAGGGTTTTTTAACACTTTGGTTTTGATCTTGTTCAGCTACAAAGAAGATGATGATTTTGAGACGGATTCTGATGATCTAATAGAGATGACTGGGGAAGGAGCTGATGAGCAACAAGACAACAGTGAAACTATTGAGAAAGTCTTGGACATCAGGCTTGGAAAAAAAGGAGGTGCGTAGTTCTGGAAAAAGCCTTTATTTCTGATGTCAATCATGTGCACTCACTGTTTCTCTTGAGCCTTTGCAACTTCAAAGTGGGGCCAAGGGTTGTTTCAGTGCTGTTCACCCTTTCCTCTATGCCTCTTATTTATGTATTCTAGCAGCTTTTGTAAAATCTAGTATTGAAAACCCTGAAATGTCAAGTTTATGTGCTTGGCAGCTTTCATATAGCGTGCACGCATTTTAAAGATGCAGTCATTGTTCTCCAATTCTTCCTTTTTTCTTCTTTGAAATATAAAATAGATCTTCCAGTAGAGTCAATCTTCATAGCTCCATTGACAAAGCCATAATGAAGATAAAGCCAGTGTTTTTTTCTCATAGCTTTTCAAAAGTGTTTTTGTAAAACTGAATGATCGTGAACATTTTCAAGAGACCTTAGAATTATACTTAAAGAAAAAGTATTTATGATAGAAAGACTTTAAAAGATTCTGTTGTCTGGAAAACTTTTGTGTGTCTGCCTTATTGGGTTGCAGCATCTGTAGGATATTCTTCTGCTGTCACAAAAGATGTATTAGAAAAATAACTTTCTGTTGTAATGCAGTTCATGTCCAGTGCTTGATCACAAAGGTACTGACTGCAGCCTGATTTCTTTTGCAGCCACTGGTGCTTCCACCACAGTGTACGCGACTGAAGCCAATGGCAACCCAAGTGCTGACTTTGATCCTGAAAAGGATGAGGGAGAAGTTCAGTACCTGATCAAATGGAAAGGCTGGTCATACATCCACAGCACATGGGAGAGTGAGGAGTCCCTGCAGCAGCAGAAAGTGAAGGGCCTGAAAAAGCTAGAAAACTTCAAGAAAAAAGAGGAGGAGATCAAACAATGGTATGCTTTGCTTCAACCAGTGATTTGGCCTTGGGAGAAGCTTTTTTAGCGAAAGGTTTGCAAAGTCATGACTGAAAACATTTGATTCTTCTTGCAAAGCATGTTTCATTGAAAGCAACTGCTTTTGGTGCACAACACTTGCATCTCTCTTTGCCTACTGATGAAAATCTCCCCTCATAGAAATGATGTCTGTGGCCGTGGTGTTGAAAGAGGGAGTGGAAGAGGCATGAAATCCTCAATATTGCCACTTTCCAGGCTTAAGAATTGGGGTAGCTGACCACAAATAAATGGTGCACAGATTCACCTGGCCCAGGCTTGCAGTCTTATTAACCCTTGTTAATTATGGGCAAGGTTTTGCATCAGTTTATGTCTGACCCCCCCAGGAACTATAAGGGGAGCTATGGTGTGTTTCCAAATTGATCAAGCTGGAGTAGCAGCTTCCATCTCTGTTAGATTCTGGTTTTCAGACAGATTCTTGCAGCAGAGTAAGGCGTCATTTAACAGGGAGACAGTATGAACATCTGTGACATTTGCTTCTCAGTAATGATTTATAATTATAGGAAGCTTTAAGAAACATGTCACATAAGCAGCAGTCTGCCTCAGTGACTTCTCTGAATGACAGAACCATATAGGAAAGTAGAATTTCTATACATGGCCTCTGTGAGCATTATGACAGAAGCATTATACTGTTTTCTTGTTTTGGATTTTTTTTACATCTAGGCTGGGCAAGGTATCACCCGAAGATGTAGAATATTTCAACTGCCAACAAGAGCTAGCTTCAGAGCTGAACAAACAGTATCAAATAGTGGAGAGAGTAATTGGTAAGTGAACCCAACACTTGTAAAGGAGTCAAGACAGACATGGGAACTTTAATCTCTAGTGACAGCAGAATGAGTGTACAGCGCTCTCTTCTTCCCTGCCCTCCATTATCTCTGGAAGAAAAAAACCCACCTGGTGTTAAGTGTATTTCAGTGTGTGAAATTCAGGGATTTGAACAGTAGAAATCCAGGTTTACAGATTTGTCTTTACAAGCAATACAAATCAGTCACTTTTCTTGCCTGAGTATAGGATGACACACTAGTTTCCAAGGGATGTTGAAGTTCCTGCTGCAGAAGTTCTTTGACTTCAGCCCTTTGGATGCAAGGCGTTTGCACCCAAAGCAGCAGTACAGGCCTGGCTTTTGCGAGGACCGCTTTCCCTGAGATGGTGGAGGATGTGGTTAGGCTGCACAGTAGCTCAGGGGTTAGATTTTCATGATTACTTATTAAAAATAAAAACAAGGCTTACTGAGCACTTCAGTGATATCAGAGTCATGTCAGTCAGAGGTGCCAGCATCCAGTTGCTTTGGGAATTGGCTGGGAGAGCTGTTTAACCTATTTCCACACAATTCCTATGAAAACGCATGGGGTGTGTGGCAGTGACAGCCTCCCTGCCCCCTCTGCTGGCTGCTGCTCTCCAAACCCTTCCTTCCCTTCTGTCTCCAAACACAGCTATGAAGACCAGCAAGTCTGCGACAGGACATTCAGATTTCCCAGGTAAAGGAGCATTTTTTTTGGTCCCTCTAACCTTTTCCTACTAGCTGAGACCTGTCTTGCGGTCGTACGGTTGGTTCAGACTGCCCCCGTGAGCCATGCTTGTGGTTCAGCCACAGAACCACAGTTGCTGACATACGGGCTTTTTTGCATATTTTGCAGCAAACAGTCGCAAAACATCCTCGAATGACCCTGAATACCTGTGTAAGTGGATGGGGCTGCCCTACGCCGAGTGCAGCTGGGAAGACGAGGCTCTGATAAGCAAGAAATTTCAGCACTGCATCGACAGCTTCAACAATCGTAACAACTCCAAAACGATTCCTACCCGGGACTGCAAGGTTTGCTTGCTTTTCTTTTCTCCTGTTGTTTAGTTTCTCCGGGCTGGGTGATGACGCAAACAGTGGCAATGTGAAGTTTTGTCAGGATAAATGTCAGAGAAACGTTTTCCCATCCTCCCACCAGTGTTTGAATGGTTGTTTGCTGTTCTTGTATTGTACTTTAGGCAGAGATGCGAACCCCCTTTTGGTTTCATTTACTCTGTGCAGAATGAGAACGTTATGTCTCCCTGGGGAGTGGGAGGCTTAATTAATCCTTGCAAAGTGCTTCCTCCTCAGAAGGAGCTGCTGCAGAAATGCAAAGTTTTAATATCAGTTGGATGAAAAAACAGCACACCTGGGAAAAGAGAAAACCTGCAAGAGGCTGATATAGTGAAGGAGAGGGACAGAGATAATGGGAGAAAAAACAAGAAGACAAAAAAGAAAGTGGAGCTTGTTCCATCTAGTGTGCATTATGTACAGCTTACTGCACTCTTGAGGGGGGACTTGTAGCCCTGGTCATCAGAACCAGAGGACAGCAGGCAAAAAGTAACACTGCGGAGTGGTTTTCTCAACTGCAGACATAAGCACTGGCTAGGAAAAGGTGGACGGACTGTAATGAATGAACAGATATATGTCCATTGCTGAATTTTCAACCTTACTTTGTCTTTTTCTTCAGTGGGCTTACGGCATCTTCTTTTCCAGGTATTGAAGCAGAGACCGAGGTTCGTTGCCTTGAAGAAACAGCCTTCTTACATTGGCAGTGAGAACCTGGAGCTACGAGATTACCAGCTGGAGGGCCTCAACTGGCTCGCTCACTCATGGTGCAAGTATGTACAGATGCTATGTGACATTCTTTTTCATCTCCTGAGTTTTGTCCCAGTAGGATCTGGCCCTCTTGTTTTCAAGCGAGGTCTTTACGCATCCTGTTTCTGCAGCTTGATGGATTTCAAATGTTATCACGCTCAGCTGCATTGCAGACACCGCAAGCAGGAACTATCTAGAGCATGAACTTAAGAAACCTTGTGCAAAAACAAAAAGTATTTTCCCTGTCTGGGCCTGTTCGTATGCTGGCCTTGGCTGATGTGAGAGCCTAACGCCTATCAGCCCTAATTTTCCATTGTCCTAACTGAAAAAAAGGTTTCTGGCTCGGCATGCCGACACACTTGTTGAAGTCTTTGAGAAATGTCTGTCTAAAATTAGGCCACTGACTCCCCTCTCTCTTTGCCTTTGTCCTTGCCTGCCAGTTTGGAGGGATCATAGTCTGTTCCTTTTTGCAAGTTACTGTCTGCATGTCCCTGGGATCTGCTTGGAAGTGTTCAGATACATTTTTTTACACTGCCCCCTTTCTTTCCTCGTCGTAGGTTGCTATTTGTGCTGATGCACAGTAAATGAGCAGTGGAGGAAACACGCACTCAGACAGCATTTCTGTTTATTCTCTTCTTTCTCAGGAACAACAGCGTGATCTTGGCTGATGAAATGGGACTGGGCAAGACAATTCAGACAATATCATTCCTGTCGTACCTCTTCCATCAGCACCAGCTGTACGGCCCTTTCCTGGTCGTGGTGCCCTTGTCCACTCTCACCTCATGGCAGAGGGAATTTGAAGTGTGGGCACCCGAGATAAATGTGGTGGTTTACATCGGAGACCTGATGAGCAGGAACATGGTGTGTAATCAGAAAGCAAAGGGCGCGGGGTTGGGTAGAAATGCTGGGTGCAAAGCAGCAGCTTCTGTGTAACACGTGTGACACGCGTTCTGCTGGAGAGGTTGACGGACAGTACTGGCAGTGCTGCAGGCAGCTAGAGCTCACGTAGCTGAGCACTTGGGTATAACTCACTGCTGCACAGACTTTTCTACCTTATTTCCCCTCTGAGTGAGAACAGGCTTCTCTCAGAGGGTCTGGAAACCACTCCTGCACTGGGCTGAAGCATGCTGCAATAAGGAGTATAGCAGTGTAAAAGTGGTTGCCTCATGTTCTGAATTATTCAGAAGATGAAGCACACAAACATGAGTCTAGTGGTGCCAGTAGGGAGGTGATGCTTTCGTTTGGCAGCTGAGAGTGCTGTCACAACAGCAAGTTGTTTGACCTTATTTTGTTGCCTGTGCAAGGGCAGTTGAACCATGTGTGCACTGAAATAAGCTGCTCCTTGGGCATCTTGAGCTCATCTGATGGCACCTTGAACAGCAGGTTTTTGGACTTGGTTGGATTCTCTGGCTATAGCTACCCTGAAATAACAATTGTTAACTTTGTTTTCGATAACATTGGTTGAAGTTAACATTTGTCTCCTCTCACAGATACGTGAATATGAGTGGATCCACTCTCAGTCTAAAAGGTTGAAATTCAATGCACTTATCACAACATATGAGATCCTCCTCAAGGATAAGGTGAGTAATGGTCCAAGGATGTTTTTATTTAGACTTTCTCTCGCTTGCAAGGGGGGAAGCCAGCCCCCAACTAGTGGGTTTCACCTCTTTCCTCTGTGGTGATGGAGAACGTATAGCTACTATTTGCTTTTGCTTGCAGAGGGAATGTGGGACACCCGTTACAGTGTCTTCACTCTTGTACTGCACAGTTATGTTATTATTCTTACTTGTAAGACACCAGCCAGGGCAGTAGCTGGATTTTACCTTGTTTAATGTAGGCTAGTTAAGAGGACAAAACATTACACTGAACTGCTGGCCACGGTGTTAACAATATCTGGATTTTTACACTTAGGAGAAATCTGTCTGCTTATGAAATGCTCATCAGCCCTGTCAGTGCATCGCTGAGTCCTAGCAGAAAACAAAAAGCTTAATACTAATAAAAAACCCCAAAAACCTCAGGTTACCTTAACTTTATAGGCTTGTTCATCTGCTCTCCTGCTGCTGCTCCAGTGGGGCTAGTGCTACAGCAGGGCCCAGGGGCATGGGGAAAGGGAGAAGGGGCTGGGGGAGGACACCCTGGGAAGCACACACTGCAGTGCTTTATGACCATGGAGAAAGAGGCATGTGCAAGGTGGTGGGGCTTGTCTGACCCAGCATCTCCTTGGGGCCTGTTTTTTTTTTTTTTCTTCTTTTCCTCTAGGCTGTTTTGGGAAGTATTAACTGGGCCTTTCTAGGCGTGGATGAAGCCCATCGGTTGAAAAATGATGACTCTCTGCTGTACAAAACATTGATTGATTTCAAGTCCAACCACAGGCTGCTGATTACTGGCACACCTCTTCAAAATTCACTCAAAGAGCTCTGGTCCCTGTTGCATTTCATCATGCCAGAGAAGTAAGTCTTCTTTTGGTCCTTCAAAAAATACCTCTGCATCTATTCTTGTCCATTAGGCTTGAGGGAGTGCAGAATGGCAGAAATCCTTGAATTATATCCCTGAGTTAAACTCAGTGGCGTTAGAGCAATGAAAGGGGAACAAACATTGGTGGGGAAGATCAGATGTTAAATGACTAACACAAGGAGTATTTCTGGCAGCAAATTGAATGGGGAAACCTAATACATGTCGTTCAAATCTGACTGCTGTCTTAGAGCCATCTCTAAAAAGCTAAACTTGTTTTAAGCAATCATCTCAACCATTTCTGAGGTTTCCAGTACATTGCGGTTCAGCCACCCTTGCCAACCATTTTATGGCAGTCTCTAGGAGTATTGCTCAAGGACAGTGCTCTCTAGCTGATTGTTCGCGTGTCTGCCTTACAACAAACGTTGTGTTTTCTTTAAAACAAAATGGGCTAAGACAAGCAAGCCCCAGAACTCACCAAAATTATGTTTGACTGCAGAGGAGCTCTCCTCCAAATTCTTTTTGTAAGATCACGGAAAGAGTGAAGGAGAGATCCAAGGTCTCCCAAGTAGGGGAGAAGAGCAGATCTCTGCATTTCAAAGGGCTGTTGGAGGAAGCAGCAATCCAAAAAAGCCTTCAGAGCAGCGTGAAACATAGTCCAGTTGTCAAAGCCCTGCCTAGGGAATGGCACTATGGAAAGTTCAGTAACTGCTGCCAGGTAAACGCCAGCAGGAGACAGCATAGCAGAATACTGGAAAAGTTGGGATTTTGGATCCTGGGAGTCAGTGTGGAGCTCAAAGATAAGGTGTTAGGAAGGCACCTAAGCCCAGAGAACTTTATCCTCCACTGTATCTCTATTGAATTGATGATGTCCTGTCGTCTTGTGCAGTGGGAGCATATCTGGTAGGTGATGTTTGGTGCAATATGACAAGAGGTATTCTGACCCCTCTCTGCTCCTTGATTCTGTTGCTAGATTTGAATTCTGGGAGGATTTTGAAGAGGATCATGGAAAAGGTAGAGAGAATGGCTACCAGAGTCTTCACAAAGTCCTGGAGCCATTTCTCCTACGCAGAGTGAAGAAGGATGTGGAGAAATCTTTGCCAGCCAAAGTGGAGCAGATCCTCCGCGTGGAAATGTCTGCTCTGCAGAAACAGTATTACAAGTGAGTCATTTATTAAGTTACTGGGAGTGCCAGTAGAAATAGGCACATCTTTCTTTGTGCCTGGGGAATGTGTTTCAGTATACTTTGTCCTTCAGAATCCAATGTGACCGCCATGACGTGTAGCAGCAGGGGCTTCATGGTAGGAATCTGAGGTAGGGTCTGTGATACAGTTCAGCTGGCCAGCTTTGCAGGACAGGGCAATGATTTTTTGGTGTGGGGAGGAGTAAAGCACCCCACAAAATTGTGATGCTGTTTAATGTTAAACTGTGAAAATAGCAAAAGGAAAGTAAGGTCAGGGTTTCTAGTGAGGAAACAGCAGTACCCTGTAGAAGCGAAGAGAGATGGAGAGAGGGGAGTAGACTGATGCCTGAATAAGATGCACCTGAAGGTTTTATTTCTCCCAGGCTCCAGCATGCCCAGTCTGCATTGTGAAACGGTCTGGACATTTTGTTTTCCTACCTGCAGGTGGATTTTGACAAGAAACTACAAAGCTCTTTCAAAGGGAACGAGGGGGAGCACATCTGGTTTCCTGAACATTGTGATGGAGTTGAAAAAGTGCTGCAACCATTGCTACCTTATCAAACCTCCTGAGGAAAACGAGAGAGAGAATGGCCTTGAGACCCTGCAGGTGGGCAGTGTCTTTGGCTACCACCTTTTTTTCCTTAACTTTCCTCTTTCTTCTGTCCTCCCACCAAGATAAGATCTGGTGAAGCTTTAGCTTCTGTGGCTTCTCCATTAGAAATAATCCTCACAGTTAAGCCACTTGAATCTCCAGCCCTCTGCTTCCACTGTAGGCAACATTTTGTGGCCATCTAGAATAGGAGCTGCATGCAATGTAAGATCTATCTTGGATGATTCATTTTGTGTGTGGCTTCTGCTGTGTAAATCCAGATGATTTGATTAGAGACGTGCAGGAGAAGCATGACCCCAAAAGAACCAGATCTCTGACATCTCTGTGTAATGTGCGTAAGGGTAAGATTGGAAAGCATCAGCTGGAATAACGGTTACTTCTTCAGTCTCTGGTCAGGAGCAGTGGAAAGCTAATTCTCTTGGACAAGCTGCTGACCAGGCTGCGGGACAGAGGCAACAGAGTGCTGATCTTCTCCCAGATGGTGAGGATGCTGGACATCTTGGCAGAGTACCTGACTATCAAACACTACCCTTTTCAGGTGAGAAACATCAGCATGGAGAACAGTGGGGTTCACCTGAAAATTCGAGAAAATGCAGAGGGAGTCACTGAGTTTCCCAGAGATTGGTGGCTGGGATTACAGGTTGCACTTACTGAAATACACTGGAGGGAACTGGGAAGTCCCTTCATTTCAGGGTGGCCCCATCTCTGCAAAACACCTCCTCTGACAGGCCCCTGCTTTGGGCTGTGTCCTGTGATAAACCCCGAGGAGAGGATAGCAAATGCAGAAACCCTGGCTGGGAGCCTGTAATGGGAGCTGCAGTGTCACCCGCTGGGTGACCAGTGCCTGAGCATACCCCCCCGGCCTCGCGACACAGCGGGCTAAGGCAGCGCGGTTATTTTTAATTGGTGGTTATTTTTGATGATTAAATACTGCAGGCAGGGAAAGGGGGCTGTAGGGCTCCCAGAACTTGGGTGCAGCAGATCCTCAGGGCTCCTTTACCTTCTTTCTTTTATCATTATTGTTGATTTTTCCAGCGCTTGGACGGCTCGATCAAAGGGGAGATCCGAAAGCAGGCGCTGGACCACTTCAACGCTGACGGCTCTGAGGTACGGCAGCTGGGGCTGTCCTGCCTCAGAAGGGTCCGGGTGGGCTGCTGGAGCAGTGGGCGTTCACAGCCGAGCCACAGGTTGTGACTGCCAAGAGGGGATTAGTTCAGTTCATTTCTTTTTATGGGACCCCGGATACTTTTAAAGGCACAGATATAGCAGGTTTTGCAACTGGCCAATATTGCTTATTTTAAATCTCCCACATCCAAAGAACAGGGCTGCACGTGACATCTCCACAAAGTCCTGAAGAGGCTGCGAAGAGCCAGAATTTAGCAATTCTGCCCCCATGGTCTGGGGAATGAGACGGTTGCTAAATGATTCCTGCAGTCTGAAGCTGGGTTTGGATATGAAATGGCAAAAGCAAAGGGGGATTTTAAGTGTCGGCAGGCAGTGGAGTCTGGTGTAAGAGGTGAAAGTCTCCAGCGTAATAGGAGAGGGCATCTCAAGCCTCTTGTCCAGGCTTGCTGACTCACAGCGACTGGTGCAAGGCACTTGTTTTGTGCCACAGTCAGCCCAGCTGTGAAAAATATCTTCCCTCACTCCAGAAGCCTGGACTGGAGGGGGATTCTTGGCTGACACAGGAGCTGGGTGCTTTGTGTTTGTGGGAAGGGTGACAAGTGAGGAGGAGAGAGCAGTGTGGGTGGGAAAGGAGCAGGAATGCCCACAGAAGCTGCCCTTTCCCCTTTCCTGGGGGCATCCACGGGGGCTCAGGCATCCTGGCTCTATCCTGGCACGCTGTGCCCTTGGGCAGTGACTCAAACAGTCTGTTAGTTGCTGATCTCGCCCCCAGCAGGCTTCAGGCAACAAAGAGCACGTGTTTGCCTGCTGCCTTTGTCAGAGTCTAGTGGGCAGCATGGTCTGACCTTCAAAAGCAACTCCAAGGTGCCCTTGCCTTGATCTGGTTGCTTTGCTGTCCCATAACGCTGCGTGCCAGGCCCTTCCTGGAACAGCACACCTGCCAGCCCTGCCTCACCTTGCGCCTTGGCTTAAAGGCCAGTGGTGCTTAGCCTGCGTGACCAGGGTGTGTGGGAAGGAAATACTTTTTCTGCTTTCTTAAGAAGCATGAGTACAACAGAGCCCTCCCTCTGCATCCTTGCATAGCTTTGAAGTCACCATTGCTATTTTATGTCCACAGTCATAGGCTGGCTAACTCATGCATGCCTTTTTGTTTGGGGTTTTTTTTTTCCCCCCCTCAGGACTTCTGTTTCTTGCTGTCAACACGAGCTGGAGGGCTGGGAATTAATTTGGCCTCTGCTGATACTGTTGTTATCTTTGACTCGGACTGGAACCCCCAGAATGATCTTCAGGCTCAGGCTCGGGCTCACCGAATTGGACAAAAGAAGCAGGTCGGAAGAGTTACCTGGGTCATTTTCTCTGTGGCTTCAGTGTGTGCATCTAAATGGGCTCCCACCTCACTAGAGCTTCTGAAAACATGGGCTTTTTGCCCCTAGTCCTGATGCCAGGAAGTACTGCCAACTTAAGGGAAGCTCATTTCAAAAGTCAGGAAACAAAAAATCAGCCCAAATTTGCCAGCTGCCAGGTCTTTCTCTTGGCTTTGGGTTCTGGCATGGTTCAAAACCAAGAACCCAACCAGTGGCATCACAGTTCTCAGCCTCGTGAACTCTGTTCTTTCTTGCCCTGAAAAACTTAGAAAGTAGAACATCCACCTTTACTAGGGTTTTATTAGATATGTAAAAAGTTTGATGCTAGTTTGGATTCAGAGTGATTATTTCAGAAGATTTTTACTCTGTGCTTAGGCACACTGCAAGATCTGTGTCAGCCAGCCTGATTTTAACTGGTTCCCCTGAGATATAGAAAGAATGTGCTTGTTTTTCTTCTAAAAAACCCACATCTGTACATGAAGAGACAATCTCAGCAGACCAGTCTCCTGTGAAACAACTAAGGGATGCGTTACCGTGTCAGCAGAGCGTGTTCGGGTCCAGGAAATAGCTCTGGTTTTTTGTTGCCCTTCAGGTGAATATTTACCGCCTGGTCACCAAGGGTACGGTAGAGGAGGAGATCATTGAGAGGGCCAAGAAGAAGATGGTGCTGGATCATTTGGTGATCCAGCGTATGGACACCACTGGACGGACTGTTCTGGACAACAACTCTGGGCGATCCAAGTAAGTGATCGTGTCAGGAGGCAGAGATGTCTGGTACAGCTTGTGGCATAACCAGCTTCACCTGATCGTATTACCCAATGTTTATTTGATACGGTACAGGGCAGAAGGCTGATAAATAATGGCAGCTTCCACAGGTTTGGCTTATGCAACCCTTAATTTGGACACATAGAATAAAGATGATCAGAAATCAAAAAATAGTTTTAATGCATTACGTGTTTTCCCTTCTGTCTTCCTCCCAGAGATCATCCTGGTCTGAGGGAACCTGGTGGTGGGAGAGCTGCAGGTTGGCAGTGACCTCAGACTCTCCCCGTTTCCCCTGAGTAGATAGAGGTTGTCCCCTTTACAGTAGTTGTCTGTGCTAGAGCAGGAAGGAGATGAATAAAAAAGCTTTTAATAAAAACTTATTTCTTGCTTTAATTAGGAAAATCTTTGGTGTGGTTTTGTGCTGTAGCAGTGCTGACTTAACACCTCAAAACACATTTTCCTTCTTGTTTGTTCTTGCAGCTCCAATCCTTTCAACAAAGAGGAGCTGACAGCTATTCTGAAGTTTGGAGCTGAAGATCTCTTCAAGGAGCTTGAAGGGGAAGAGTCAGAGCCTCAGGTAGTTTGAAATTGAAATCACATAGCTGTTTGTAGTCCTCTGCAGGTCTGCATGGAGGATCGCGTGTCTTTGCTTCCTCTTTATACCTGCCTTGTGCGTGAGAGCGGGTTGGTGAACAGGGCACGTGTGAGTCTGGAGAAGCTGAAGAAAGAGAGCTCTGGGGTTGAGAAGAGCCTTGTTGTCGGGGGTTGAATGGAATCTCTTGGCTCCAAGGATTTGTTAGCTAGTTATAGCACATCCTGCTGAAAGGTCCTCTTCCTGCCTCCTCCCAGCACTCCTTCAGCATCCTTTTTTGGTTGTTCTCATAGAGAGGTGGGAGTCAGCACAGTGAAGTTGAATGGATGGCGCTCTCCTGCCTCAGCACAGCGTTGCTTGACAGTTTAGTATTGAGTGCTTTGACCAACTCTTTTCATGGCCTGAGCAGCAGAGCTTCCCCCAAAGGAAACAGTCCACAGTTAATACATCTCACTGTCTGGAAATTTTCCCAGCTGCTCAGCCTTGATGTTCCTTTTCTTTTATCTCCCTTAGTTATACTCTTTTGTACCGCTTGAGATGGTTCATCCCTGCCCTTGGTGATGACACCCTGCAGATACTTGCACTTTATTTAGCTCATATCAGCACAGTGCATGTTTAGCTATTGCACCCCACGAGTCTGTTCTCTTTTTTCCCTTTTTTTCCTTTTATTTCTCTGCTGCGCTCAGCACCCCTCGCTTTATCAATCTTTGTTTCTGACTGGTAGGAGATGGACATTGATGAGATTTTGCGTCTGGCTGAAACACGAGAGAATGAAGTGTCCACCAGTGCCACCGACGAGCTCCTCTCCCAGTTCAAGGTACGGACCCCCAGTCTCTGTACTGGGGTGTGGGAATGTGGGTCCCCACATTTTGCCATGGCAGTAAGGTCAGTAACAGACAGGACAAATCCGGCCTGGTGAGAGATGACCTGTACAAAGCAGTTTGCTGAGGGGTTTGGTAGCTGGGGAGATGTGTAGGTATTAATTTCATTTCAAGTAAGCGGTTTTGAAGGCTGTGAATAAAATGCAGAATTTACTGAATTTGGAAACAAACCCAGTAACTTACAGAGGCTCAGCAGTAGTACTTACACTGCACGTACTTCCTCAAAAGCTGTTAGCCCAAAGATGTGGCAAGGAACCAGGAATTTAGTGACATAGGGATTGATTATAAAGTAGTTATGGAAATGTTGGCAAAATTCCTAAGGGGAAGGAGTTGAGGCTTAGCAGACAGCTCTGGGGTATTCCTGCCAGGGAAGGGAATTTCTAAAAGTGTTCTTTTGCTTATAAAAGGTGGCCAACTTTGCAACCATGGAGGAGGAGGAGACAGAGCTGGACGAGCGGTCCCAGAAGGACTGGGACGATATCATTCCAGAAGAACAGAGGAAAAAGGTGGAAGAGGAAGAAAGGCAGAAAGAATTGGAGGAAATCTACATGCTGCCTCGAATCCGGAGCTCGACTAAAAAGGTACAGCCCATCTTGAAGAGCTGGTGAAGGCAACACTCAAGGGAAGCCTTCTTGCCATCTGAGTGCTGCTTTCTCTCCTCTGAAGTTGGTTAGAAGTAAAGCACATGTTGGCATCATGCATTGGGCCCATGGTTTGTCATGCAGTGTGAGGGCCCATATTGGATTTGGTACAACTCATCTTAGCAGGCACAGAGAACCTGCAGTGAGCACCGGGCAAAATACCCAACTCTATAATGCAGATTTTACTGCGGTTTATGCCATTTTCTGGCTGTTTCTTGTCCTTGGATCCTCTAATTCCCTGGGCTGCTCTTGCCTAAATGTGGCTCTTGCAGACAAAAGAGATGGTGTCTTCCCAAATTCTTTTTTAGGTAATGGGATCTACCCCATTCCAACAGAAAGCAGACTGCAGGGAAACTTCTGGGATATGGAACTTTAAGGGGTTATGAACTGTTCTCTGGGATAAGCTGGGGAAAAACACAGTGAAAACTAGAGAGAAGGATAATTTATATTGGATGATTCCAAACTGATTTCTGAGGAGTCCTGGTTTTCCAAACAGTCTAAGGGACTGTGACACAAAACCGTAGTAATCAAAGTGTTTTAATGTATCTTATACCTTAGTAAATCAAAATGCAATTGTGAAACTGCTGGCTAGAAGGCTGTAAAGGGAGGATGACCACCAGAGTTTCCTAGCTGGAAACTGCAAGGGTGCACAGCCTCTCTGGGTTGATTACATGGGCTCCTGCATCTTCAGGAAGAGATGCTGAGGTGTTTTACAGTCTGAATGTGAAATAGTGCCAGGACATCAGAGGGACAGAAAAGGTTGGCAGATTAGCAGTTGTTAACTGTACTGCTGTTTTCCTGCTACATACAGGCTCAGACAAATGACAGTGAATCAGATGCAGAAACTAAGAGAAGGCTTCAGAGATCGTCTGGATCAGAAAGCGAGACTGACGATACCGATGACGAGAAGAGACCAAAGCGCAGGGGGCGTCCTCGGAGTGTCAGAAAAGATACTGTGGAAGGATTTACTGATGCTGAAATCAGGAGGTCAGTGCTGAGCACAAGAGACAGTTCAGAAAGCAAATGTAGAAATCCCATGCAGGTGGAGAAAACCCCGTATGAATGCATGAGGTGTTCACCTGTAAGCATGTCAGTGGTTTAGGTGGAGCTGGTTCACTGAGCCAGCTTCCTCACCTTTGTATAATTCACTTTGCTCCCAGCTGATGACCGTAATATTCAGATCTGTGCAAAACGGACTAAATTGTCAGGTTACAGCGAAGCTGGTACCTTCCTAAAATTAATCCTTGTTGTAACTGCCCTTCCTGGGCCAAATGGCTCGAGCTAATTCTGTATTACACATGAGGTCTTAGGTGCCATGAGATGCAGAGCTGGAGAAGCCAAGGACTCTGGCCTTCCTGACACTTTGCTGGCAGTAGTCCTGGTGATTTAAGCTTTAAGTGAAAGGCAAGCTCTGGCAACGTGACCCCATGAGAAGCAGTGGTCCCGCTGATCCCAGCGGTTGTGTATCCTCTTCTGCACTGTCAGTCCCTGAAGTCAGCTGGGGGCTGAGTCCCAGAGCATTATTTTCTTCTCCTGTCTTCCAACTCTTGAGCCTTTCCCAAAGGTCTTTGTCTTATAGCTCTGCCCAGCTGTTCAACCAAAGATGGAAGAGAGGAGTTGTGAGTTTTCCTTGACTCTCTGTCCATCTCTGAGTTGATGTGTTTTTAAACAGGAGAGGGTCAGGCTTTTTGGATTGTGGTAGCTGTCCCATATCAAGCCTGAAACCCTAGAGAAGGAAGGAGGTGGTGTGATGTGAAATGTAGCAGCCATTTAGGATATTGTGGTGTAGCAGAAAGAGGCTGAAAGAGCACAAGATGAAAAAAAGAAGGGAAAAAATTAACTCATTTTAAAAATAATCTGTAGTTGAAGCCATTGGGTCTACTCCCAGCACAAGGCACTGTTTAATTGCAGCAACGGTGTCAGACTCTTGCCCTGAAGTTGTGCGTTAGCCATGGCAGTGATTTTCACAATAAAAATAAGACATAAAAATAAATAGTGATCTTTGTCTGCAAACGTCTGTGATGGATTGCACCACATTTGGCTCTTCTGTGATGGGTTGTTACACTTATAGCCTGAGCGTTAAAATTACTAATGACATTGATTTAATGCCTCTTTTCACCTTGGAAGAATGAAGTTGTTAATTACCAACATGGTGTAAGCCAATGCTTTCTCTTAATTTTTTTTTTTACACTACATTTGTGACTCTCCTCTTTTTTTTTTTTTTTTCCCATCTGTCAAACATTCAGCATTCATAATAATGTTGTGTTCTTCTCCAGCCAAGGTCACAGAACTCTTTGTGGAGCTAATGGATTAGGCTTCCCAGTTCTGTGTGATGCTTAGCTAATCAGTGCGGAATGCAAGGTTGCTAATGTGGCAGGCTGTAATTAATATATTTAAGTGTATTTGTGATACTGAACCTGCATTTTATGGCAGTTGGTTTAGTTTCTGTTTTTTGGGTTTTTTTGCTTAGGTTTATCAAGGCTTACAAGAAGTTTGGACTGCCTCTTGAACGGTAAGTCCCAACCTGGCGCTGCTGCAGAGGGTCATCAAGGGGGAACGTTGTATTTCTAAGTACAGCCATACACACATTGCTGTGGGTATTTGATACAACCTCCACCGACAGCACAAAGCTTCGCTGTCGTGTGATCAGTAGCCCAAGCACTGCCATACAGTCCCTCGTGTCTCAGTTGATGGGCACTGATGAATGCTGGCCAAAAACCAGCTAGAGCAGTAGTGGCGCCGGGCTGTACACAGCATCATCCTGCTGGCAGAGTCTGGCCCGTGGGGCATTTCCACTCTGCCTGGAAAGGAGGGAGGAGCTGTCTGAACAGCAAATGCTACCCAAAACACATGCCAAGCTTCTCGATGCATGTTAGTTTCAAGACTGAATTTGGAGCATCTTTCTCTCGCTGCCATATCCCTCTTGAAGGGAAGCGGGGAGAGGCACACACCGTCCTCGAGCGTGGGTCTGCAGAGCCCCGCACGAACGCTGTGACCCAGCATGAGGGAGGGAGGGAGATGGGCACGTGGAAAGCTGTAGCCCTTGCAGAGGTCTCAGAGCTGAGGCAGGGATCCCTGTGTATGTTTTATGAGAAATGGCTGTGTTGTTTCAGCTGGTTGTACTCTTCTGTTGTGAAACACAAGGCTTGCGTGTGGGTCTTGATGTTACTGACAGCAGATGGCAGCTTTTGACCATCAAATGGAGTTAATATGGAACTGGGAAATTGTGAAGGAACACTGGACAGTCACAGAGGGTGCTTGTTGTGCCCAAGATAGACAGCTCTCACCTTTGCTTTAATACTAAAAAATCCAAAGGATTGGATCAGTTATGCTACCCCTGCACTGTACTGCAGCTGCTAGACCTAAAAAAAGACTAAAACTGTGCTGTTTCCTGCACAAACTCAACTCGTGCAGGTTTCCTACATTCATACATATTCAGCACTGACTACTAAAAGCTCAGGAAGTGATTGGGAGGAGATATGCTGTATCAAATACAAAACTTGCAATTCTTTTTTTCCCGTTCCCCAGGCTGGAGTGTATTGCCCGGGATGCTGAGCTGGTGGATAAGTCTGTGGCTGATCTGAAACGGTTAGGGGAACTCATCCACAATAGCTGTGTATCAGCAATGCAAGAATATGAGGAACAGCTGAAAGAAAATCCAGGTGAAGGTGAGCAAGAGGGTTGTACGCTGCTGTTATAATGTTTTTGGGAGCATTCCATGGAGACAGTGAGAAAACCATTCCCTTGCTGGATGGGGAGGCATGCCATGTTGACACTTAAAAGCAAAGAACAAGCACACACTTAGACCATCTCATCTCTGCCAGGCAGCTCTCACCAACAGAGAGAAACCCCTGAGTCTTTTGCTCAGACTGGAAAGTGCCATTTGAGTCTGTTGGCTTCTGCTGAACATGAGTTTTCCTGGGGAGAGGCTGAAGTCATCAGCTTATTTAATGTTGGGCCACAAGGCAAAGCAGATCATATTTTAACTGCTCCTGGGACTGGAAATCAATCTGGTGCTGTGTACTCCATGGTAGAGCTGGATCCACAACTAGCACTTCCCAGAGCTGGTATCATCGACCACTCTCTGCATGGCTGTTCTCTGCTGTTGGTTTGGAGACGCAGGGGCTGGGCTGGATTTCCCGCTGGGTGTCTGCCTGTTACAGCTGAACAAAACTACTGAAGCAATAGCTCCAGTGTACTTAGATGTATTTTTAAGAAAATAATACTGGGAGGTGTTTGGATTGCAGATCTAAGTGAGTTAGTGAAAGAAAACTTATATTTTGGGCCTGCCTTAGCAGACAGCCTTATGTTTAAATAAGATGTAAGAGTTCTCTTAGTTGCTGTGTTTTATTGTCGAGCAGGGAAAGGACCTGGAAAAAGAAGAGGTCCTACTATCAAGATTTCTGGTGTCCAAGTCAACGTGAAATCCATCATCCAGCATGAAGAGGAGTTTGAAATGCTGCATAAATCCATTCCCACAGACCCAGAGGAAAGGAAGAAGTGAGTTTGGCTAAGTAGGCAATGCAGAAAGAGGCTCAGGGAATTTGGATTTTGTAGTGGAAAGAAAGTAGCCTAGATATGTGGATTTGCTTTATCCTCTGCACCATTAAAAGTAGCTCATGTTTGAAATGCCTTCAGGTACCGCCTGACGTGCCGTGTCAAAGCTGCCCATTTTGATGTAGACTGGGGAGTGGAGGAGGATTCTCGCTTGTTAGTGGGAATTTACGAGCATGGTTATGGAAACTGGGAGCTAATTAAAACCGATCCGGAATTGAAGTTATCTGATAAGGTAGGTCACTTTGCTTGTTGCTTGCGTTGGGTCCATTGCATTGTTCATAGAGAACATGTTTGATTTACTCCAGAAACAGATGTTTGTGTTTGTAACCACTCCAAAAATAATAATAAATAATAATGAGGAAAACAGTGACCTCCATGGAATGTTGCATGCTTGATGGAAAACAGAGTTGTGTTGTTTGATTGGCAGTAAATTTTCTCTGAACAGTACCATATGAGCCACACTGAAATGATGCAGGAAGAAAACGGTAATGCTGACATGTGTGGTTACATGCACAGTATAGAGGGTGCATTGCATAATCGTGACTTGATATTTCCTTGAGCATCTCACAAGAAGCTGAGTCTGAATTTCTGTGTGGAAATAATTTTTCACAGATTTGACACTGCTTATGTCAATACTGGTCTGTGTTAGCTCTGAGAGTATAGTTACATGATGGGCTATGGCAGCAAAGCCAGCTGGAGAGCCTCCATCTTGTTCCTCTGCTCCTCAGTCATTCTCACAAGAATGGTTTACAGGGGCCACGTTGAAATAATCCTGGTTAAAAATAAGCTGCCGTCCTTTGTGTCAGCACAATGGAAGGAGAGCAAACTGCAACACAGGGCTGAGGAACATCGAGACTCTCTACACCAGCTTTGCTGCCAATATGCTGCATTCCCATGACATCCCTGCTAGTGTTTTTTAGCAAAGATCAGACTGGCTGAGAGCCTTCCTACATGAAATTCAGAAAGGCATTTTACAATGAAAACAATTGCCTGAGACATGCCAACCAATTTCCAATGAAGTATGAAGGTAACCTAGTTGCCAAGCTGAGATACTTCCTCCACAAAGTGGCACCTTGCAGCTTTGTTTTCTGCTAAAAATTCTCTGTCTGTGTCATTGCTGTAGCAATGTCTCGGGTTACCAGAGGGACCAGCCTGCTGTGACAAGGCTGTCACAAGCAAATCTGATGTAGGAAGGACTCAGCTTTGCAACTCAAGGTCCCAAATATAGTTTGCAAAGTTTTCTTCTTTCTTTTTGCACACTTACAAGAAAGATCGTAGAGAATCTAGAGAGCTGCCTTGGGGTCCTTTCACTTCTGCATAAGGCCAAGGGGAAGGATGCTTGCTAGGAGCTTTGCTTTTGGCTAGACAGGGAAAGTCTGTGTGGGAGCTGGAAGAAATGCTTGAACCTTCTTGTTCCCCCAGAAGCTGCAGCATCTCCAACCCTTTGCTGGGCCTGGAAGGACTGCTGCTAGCATGTATCTCTTTTGTCAAGGTTTGATAAGTTCACATGGGTGTATTTCTTTTTTCTTCTTTATCCAAGATCCTACCTGTTGAGACAGATAAGAAACCTCAGGGAAAACAGCTCCAGACCCGAGTTGATTATCTACTGAAACTGCTGAAGAAAGATCTAGACAAGAAAGAAAACATGAAAGATGGGGAAGAGGTGAGATGTGGCTGCTTGATTTTGGGGGTTTCAGGATGAATGGTTGGCTGATGGCAGGAGACAGCATGTGTTCCCAGGTCACGGAACATCATCTACATGAAAGAATATGGAATTGTCTGTTGTATGATTGCCTTGTGATACTGAAATGATAATTAGTAAGGGGCAGGTAATTATTACATTTACTGAAGGACTCAGGCTCGTCAGGCTTCCTGCCACCCTGCAGGACCTGCAGCTGTTTGCAAGATGTTCAGGAGATGGGGTATGTCCCCAGGAAGCAACTGTAGCTATTTGCTTGCCCTGACTTGTTCTGTGTTTTCACCAGGGCAAGCTAAAGAAGAGGAAACCACGAGTAAAGAAAGAGAATAAGGCTCCCAAAGTCAAAGATGAGCATGGGAATGAACTGTCCTCTCCCCGGCACTCAGACAACCAGTCAGAAGAAGGTGAAGTCAAGGTGAGTCAACTTGGTGGATAACATTTTTTCCAGGTTTCCTTGAGCTATGTTGTTACTGCAGAAACTCACCTTGAGAAGCACCCCTAGCAAATCCCCTGTGGAGTCAGAGAGGGCTCCAGATTGCAAGATTGGCAAACTCACAAAAACATATATACATCTGTCAGGGTGAAAGAAAGACCTTTCCCACCACTGTTTTAGGTTAGTGCTTGAAGTGTTTTGGGGGATCCTAGAATGGTCACATACATCCACATATTGACTTGTCTCAGGACAAAGTCTGTTGCCTTTATAAAGGAGAGAAAGAAGAATTGTTTGCCTCTCCTTTTCAGTACATCAGCCAGTGGTGAAGCTGGAGTTTACCAAGGTCATGCTGTTGGCTTAGAAAACCTTCTGTCTTTGAGTGGCTTGGCTTGTAGTCTAAGGCTTTTTGTTCACGTGCTGATCAGTATCTACCTTAGGAGCTGAGCGTTCTCGAGCACAGCTGGCACAGGAGAGTGGTGCTTATCTACAGTTTGCCAGCTAGTTACAGATTGGGGCTCGTCTAATTTTTTTATAGTCCTTTTGTCAAAGGTTGAGTGCATTGCAGCTGGTTAAGCAGGGCTTGCTGTGTGGTTAAAGAGGTGTGAGGGTAAATTTGGATGGACTTCAAAAATTGCCTGCATTTCACAGATGTAAGTTTTATGGACAAAAGTGTACGTGAGGGGAGGGACTCCAGTTTTGACTGTGCTGTGGCTGATTTTCTAGGAGGATGGCTTGGAAAAGAGCCCTGTGAAAAAGAAACAGAAGAAGAAAGAGAACAAAGAGAACAAGGAAAAACAGACAACCACTAAGAAAGAAAAGGAAAGTGACAAAGAGAAAAAGAAGACAAAAGACAAAAAAGAGAAGGTATGTTGTACTCTCAGGAGCACTTTAAGAGATAGGAAAGTCTCTGAGCAGAAGGGCGAGCTATGAGACTTAGGATTCATTAAAGGCTCTGTGTGAACAGACATCAAGGAGGCACTGTGGGGTGAGGTGGCATTTCTTTTCCAGCCCTCCTGTGTTCTTTTTGTGAAGAATTGCAACAAAAAGCAGAAAAGGCAATGTATCCTCAAGCTTGATGGAATGTGAGCAAAAAGGAAGAGATTTTGTCAGACTGCCTTTAAAATACAGCTGTCCCTGTGACAGCGATATGGCCAAATAGCTGATGTTAAGGAAGAAAAAAGGAAGAGCCTGGAGCACTCAGATCAAAGTTCTGTTCAGCTATGATTTATCATAGGGTTGGCAGTTCCTTGTCTGTATTCCCCTCTAAATTCACCCCAAAAAAACCAACTATCCGCACCATCAAGACTGAGTTGTCCTTGTGGCTGTTCAGGACTCACCAGAACAAATGTTTCCACATCAGTGGTATGTTGTGGACTAAAATGTCCCTTGAATTTTGGGTACAGCTGCCCTGAGGCTGGGTTCAAATTGGAAGGGGGGTAAAAGCTTCTATAATAATGACCTGAAGTACCTGTCCAAGGAACAGGTATGTACCACATGCCTGGTGTGTTTGGACACTGAAGTCATAAGTGCAAACCAAGAAGTTTTGTTGCATATGTAGGGGAAAGTTTACTTTCCAGTAATTTTTGGTATGACTTTTTGACTCCAAAGGGCTTTGACTGCAGATAAGTCAAAATTTACACTAACAGGCCATAATTTGAGGTTGTTTGCCAGAGGGTCTGAGGACAAGTGACATGACATGAAGTTGCAGAGACTACTCTGAGCTCTATCCTTTGCAAGGGATATATATTCTTTAGCTTAACCTCTCTTCCAAGTCTTCAACATTGATTTTCTCTCCATGAGTATGAATATCGTGTTCATGTCCAAAATGTTGGCTCTGATTTCTCTCGACTCCCTGAGGGATGACGTAAAGCTAAATAGAGGCATTGCAGCTAAACAGTTTGAGAGGATCTTGGGAGGAAAGCTGTAGGAGCATTGCCCGGGGTTTAACAACTGCCAGTAACAATAGTGCGGAGGTGGTTAGTTGGATCACTTGGGATTCTGCAGTCTGGCTCATCATGTGATGTGTGTAATTTGTCCTTGTAAAGCCTAAAGGTGGTGAAGCCAAATCTGGAAGTAAAGGGAAGAGATCACAAGGTCCCGTCCACATTACTGCAGGGAGTGAACCCATCCCCATTGGAGAAGACGAGGATGATGATCTGGACCAAGAAACATTCAGCATAGTGAGTATTTTCTTTGGGAGATGGGAGGACAGTGACAGAAAGCCCAGCAAGGCAGCCAGGGTCTGCTTCCGTGTTATCCAAGGACGGGTGTTACGTGTCAGGGTGTGAGCCCCCCTCGTAGTGCCCCGCAGTGATTTTCTCTGGCTGGTTCGAGAGCACGGCAGAGCAACCCTGTACGAGAGTTGTCCACCAGCCTCCTCTGTGCCTACCAGCTGTCAGCTGTAAACGGCACTTCAACTGGAAGAAACTCCAAAGCTCTTTCAGCTCCCGATTCTCACCGAGCAATTGCATTGTGAGAGGGTTCAGATAACTCTCTTCAAAATTCAGCTTTGCATGAGGGCATATGTTCATCCCCTCCCTCTGCCAGGGATGCCAGGGCAGAAGAGGGCAGCATGTCAACAGAGCATGCAGGACTCTCTTCTTCAGCTGATAAGTTCCCACCGCTCGTTGAACAGCGCTGGGCTACAGAAGACCCTGCAGCCTTGTGCAGCAGTCTGTCTCCTGTAGAAACCAAGAAGCCGTTGGGGCTCTTCCAGGCAGGGAAATACAGGAGAGTTTTGAGGGTGACCTTGTATAGCTGTAGGAGGTACGGAGTTGTCTGAGCTGTTAGCACTTCCGTAGTTGTGTAAATGCTCTTGCAGCATTTGTAAAGGCTCATTGTAAAAATAGCCTTTTAGTAAAAGTTGTCATGGCAAACTCTCCTTGGCCTGACTTGCACAGGGAAATGCTGAAGTATCACTTTTTAAAAACAGTTCTCTAAATGCAAATCTGTGTATTCACTGCAGGTCCTGTGTTATTTTCGTCTGTTTTTTTCTTTAACTTTCCCTCTGTGATGCGTGAAAGGTCCAGTCAGGCAGTAGAAACCTGTCTGATTTACCGTCTGTGTGCGTGTTGATGCACACAGCCAAAAAAGATGGTGCTTTCATCTCGTATCTTCCAGTTTTGGTAAAAGCTGTAGATTAAAGCGACCGCAGATGGGGATGGACAGGGAAGCTATTGAGTGAGCACTCATTCAGCTGGGGCTGCTGGTTCAGCACGTCAGTGCTCGGTTACGCTTCCCTGCCTGCCGTGGGATCAGTGCAAGAGCAGACCGCGTGCAGTTACAGTTGCAAAGCAAATTGTTCCCCTCTAAAAGCAGGGGCAGTGGAGGTGAAGAGACTCTCATCTTTTCTTGATTATTTTCTGCAGCATGTCTAACAAATTGCTGTTTTCATAGCTGATTTCCCCTTGCCTAATGGCCAGATAAAGCTAATATCTAGTGCTAATGAACTTCCAGCACTGATTATCAAGGGAACAGTGTAGAGCCTTGTGCGAAGTGAATCACTTTCTGCTCTCTATTGCTTTTTCAAGTGCAAGGAAAGGATGAGGCCAGTCAAAAAAGCACTGAAGCAACTCGATAAGCCTGATAAGGGATTGACGGTTCAAGAACAGCTGGAGCACACACGCAACTGCCTCCTAAAAATCGGGGACCGCATCTCTGAGTGCCTTAAAGCCTACACTGACCAGGATCATATCAAGCTATGGAGAAGGTGAGGGATCATTTTGTTTTCTTTGGCTGGTCTATGATAGCTAAAAATGGTAGTCAGAGGCTGCTGGATTTTATGTGGATGAGTGTGCCATTTGCCTCTTATTTAACCTGTGAAATCTTGCGTTCTCTAGCCCACTCGGTCCATGACCTGTCTCAGGTGAGGGTTTTGTCTGCAAGTTCTGCTGGTTTCATTTAAGTTGATTTCAAAGCTAGTTTAGATAAACCAGTGCAAACCTCTTTATTTTACTTTGAAGAACCTGGTTCTAGCTCTCCTGATCATCCTGTCCTCAGCTGGCTTGAGACTGTTTTCCAGAGAGGGTAGAACTGATTTGATGTTGGTTTGAAAGCAGTTGGCAGTTAAACTGCTGATGTAGCAATTAACAGAAAATGTTCATGTCCTTCTAGGAACCTATGGATATTTGTGTCAAAATTCACAGAATTTGATGCCAGAAAACTGCACAAACTCTACAAGATGGCTCATAAGAAAAGATCACAGGAAGAGGAGGTGAGATCTGAAGTGCCTTCCCTCTGGTTGCTGTCTTTAAAAGTTGTTGCACTTGATTTGTCAATACTTTCTGCCTCTTACCGTGGGCTTTCTTTAGTGTTGGCAGTCTGTGGTTTTCTTAACATCTAAACAGCCTGGTTGCCTTTGCCTCCTCTTTCATGTGGCATTTTTCCCGTCACCTAACAATACCGGTCACTTTGTCCTGGCTGTTCTGACCAAGAAAAAACATTGCTTTGTGTGGCACGTCGTGTTGCATTAACCTTTAGAGAGAAAAACCTGGAGGTGCTGCTCTGTAGAGATAGGATGTAGAAGCAGAGCTGCTTGGGGCAAAACTGTGCCTGTTGTCCACCACATTTGTACCATTGCCATTCACACAATGCTTGGACACAGCTGGTTCACCAAGTCCTCAAAGAGCTGGGTGTCCCACAGCGTGGGGAGTCTGCAGAAAAATCCAGAGCCTGACAGACAAGGCCATTGCTCACATAGTCTGAATCTTTTGGTGGAAAAGCAGATGAGCTGTAACCCTCTCTTCCACCTTGCAGGAGCAGAAGAAGAAGGAGGACACGTCCAGCATGAAGAAGCCGTTCCGCCCAGAGCCTTCAGGCTCCAGCCGCGATTCTGTGATGTCCCAGTCTCACGTGCCTCACAACCCTCATTCCCAGAAGATCCACCTGCCCCCTTCTCACACCCAGCAGCAGATGCATGGGCACCCACGTGACAACTATGGCCATCCAAACAAGAGACATTTCAGCAACACAGGTGAGTGCTGGCAAGCCAGGAGAAACCATCCCTTCTAACCTAACAGCTGTTTGCTCTTGGACACAAACCCTTCTGGGAATTGTGGCTGGTCAGGTGTAAAGGTGGTGAGATGAACATATATTACCACTGTACTTACTGCTGGAGTAGAAAACATGATGATATAGTGATGAAAAGAGTATAAGAGAACAGGACAGAGTAAGATTTGCTAGAATAATGATAAAGAAATTCAAAGAATAAAATTGGGCCCACATAGTTTAGAGAGGAGAAAGTTAAAGGAGCACAGCAATAGTTATCATTCCTTTGAGAATGCAGCAAAGTAATGGGCTTAAACTAAAGCATGAATGACGCTTACTGGTGCTTTCCTCATTGCAGACCGAGGAGAATGGCAGAGGGATCGAAAGTTCAACTACGGTGGCAACAGCAACCAGATGTGGGGTGGGGAGCGGCATCACCAGTATGAGCAGCACTGGTACAAGGACCACCACTACGGGGATCGGCGATCTCGTGGAGACCCCCACCGGAGCTCTGGGAACTATAGACCAAATAACCTCTCCCGCAAGAGGCCATATGAACAGTACAACAGTGACCGAGACCACAGAGGCCACCGAGATTATTATGACAGGTAATTCCCTTTCATCTTGGAAAGGCTGGGAGGAGTTTGCAATGCCTGCACCCGGCCACAGCATCCAGGCTTTCCTTGGGGAACTGATCTCCATCCATTCGTTTTCTCTCTGCAGGCACCACCACGATTCCAAGCGTCGACGATCCGATGAGTTCAGGCCTCAGAACTACCACCAGCAGGATTTCCGACGAATGTCTGATCACAGGCCACCCATGGGATACCATGGTCAAGGACCTTCGGACCACTACCGGTCCTTCCACACAGACAAATTGGGAGATTACAAACAGCCTCTCCCTCCACCTCACCCTGCAGTGTCGGACCCTCGCTCACCCCCCTCTCAGAAATCCCCCCACGATTCCAAGTCACCTCTGGATCACAGGTCACCTCTGGATAGGTCATTAGAACAGAAAAACAATCCAGATTATAACTGGAACATTCGGAAAACATAAAGTGACTGAGAGGGGGAAAGCGCACGTCTGAAATACTTGGTTTGATGCAACAGTGGCTGGTTTCTCCAAGCCAGCAACCAGAAACTCTGAACATGCTGCTATCATCTTGCTGGGTCAAGGAGGATTTGGGGGGAGTAGGTGGAGGAAGATTTTTCCTTAGCTTTTGGTTCTGGTTTGGATTCATGTTTCCTTTCTTCTCTTCTACCATTGAATGCTGGAACCAGCCTTGCTGCCTCATTCTTTGTTTTGTTTTTGTTTTCTCCAGTCAGATGGACCCAAGGGAATTTTCCCCAGCCAGTGTTTCCCCAAACCAAGAAAGCGGATTGATGCTGCTTAAGATTGTGTGGAAGGCTGTGTGCCTGCTCTGACTTGACGTTACGTGACAGATGCTGCTTTGGGATTGGGGATGAACTGGTTGGGCTGAGTTTTGTGTGTAACCGGCATAGGGCAATGGGAGGATCTATTCAAGCAGGGACAGTGAGTCCCTCAGCAGCCAAGCTTGGTTGAAAGAGAGACTCAATGTCCCTGCAGAGTGACTCCAAAGGAGTTGGAGCTATGCTGGTGACAATCCATCACTTTCCTGGCCACGTTATCATTTCCATGTCTTCATCCATTTCAAGAAACTGGCTCTGCTTTGATTGCTGTTGTGTCCCCTGCAACAGAAGAGGTGTGTGGGTTCTTCCATCTCCAGGGCTGGGACTGGCAAATCTTGACTCTGGGGGGGCTTTGTGGTATGTGAGCAAAAGATAGACTTCCTTAGCAAAGGCTTAATTCAGTTCTACTCAGTAGAAAGAAATTGGGGTGAGAACAGTATTTCCCAGTGGACAGCGCTCAGGAATTCATAACAAAACTCCTCTTCTCTTCTGCCATGGGCATCTTGGGTGGTCCAGGAACTAATAGATGCTGACTGGGAGCTGCAAGGTCAAAAGATGGCTCTGGGCATCTGGAGATCCTGAAGCTCCTAATCTCCCTGCCACTGAAGTGCTCCAGTCTTTGGGCAAGACATTTCTCTCTGCACTTTGCGAAACAGTGATCACAAGCCTTTACTGTAACCAAAGGATAAGGGGTGGTAGGGCAGAGTTAAATGGGAATCTAGTGGACTGATAATTGTTCCGCAAAGGTCACCTTCCTGCCACGTTCCAGCAGTCAGTGGTAACTCTGAATTGCTAAAAGTACCTGCACTGAAAGACTTTCTGTCTGTCTAAATTGGAAATGTGCCTGGGGTCTTAGCATCTAAGCGAGCAGGGAGAGAATGAGGAATTCAGACCGGGGTCCTTAAAAAGCCTTGGAGCAAATGTGTTGGGAGCCCAGCATGGCAGAGGGAAAAGAGGAGTCTGCAGCTCAGCTCAGTGGACTTCAGAGCAAACACTCCTTCAAGTATTCAGACCACAGCATATGATGCAGAACGGTGTCCAGCTTGGAGACTGTTGTGGTGAGAGGGGTTGTGGACAGATTGCTGGCCAGGAGTAACTTGGGTGATTATTTTTCAGGTCCTAGGTCTTTGTTTGTAGAGTCGCATCCCTGGAGATCACAGAGCTCTCCCAACAGCCGGGCTGCCCAGAGCATGGTGTCTGGGGATGCGTCATCTCCCAGAGCACAGTATTAATGACCAGGCTGTTCCAAACTCCTCTCTTTGGTGGGGGACAGAAGCTGGGCCTCCTATTAAGATGCCAGTATCTGACCCTAATAAGCTGTGATGTCCTTTCCCTGAAAGACTGAGGGGAGATGGGTGTTCAGGGCTGGCTTCCTGACTCCAGCCAGTGCCTTGGAAGGCACACACAAACCGACACTAATACCCCCCATGTTCCCTCTCCCTGCAATGCATCCCTTGAAATCTGCTGCTGTCACACTCCTTCCTGAGCCTGCTGCTTTAACGGGACACACGGGAAGTGTTTTGCTCCCCTTTTGTTTTTATTTTGCAAGATTTCCACCAAACGCAGAGCAGTTTTGCTTCCTTAGGGGCACTGTGCTGTCCCAAAAAAGTGTTACACTTGCGTTTACCTGTGCAGGAGGAGATGAAGGCAAGTCTTCCACAGTCCCCTTGGAGCTGCCAGGTGATGGGAGGTGTTGAGATAGCACGTTTCCGCGGCATTTCTCACTAAGCTGTGATCGCAGGCACGCTTGCTGTGGTATTCAACAGAGACGTCCTTTCTTTTCAGAGGTATTAGCTTTTAATGTGAAAATGGAAGAAACCTCGGAGGGGCAAAGAGAATTGCTCTTTTTGTTCATCAAGTGGTGCTATCGTGATGGAAAGTTCGTGCCATATACACTTTTGTAGCAAAAGGCAATACTGGCCAGACCAGTGTTACGGTTGGTGCAGGAGAACTTTGAACCCCAGCAAGAGGCATTTTCTGTGTCCAGACGTGGGGGTTTCTGCTTATCCTCGGTTCCAGGTATGAGGTTGCTTGGGGCTTCCTTCTTGTGCAACAGCAAAAGCTTTACTCATACCACCGAAGAGCTGTCCCCGCTGTCACATTAGCCCAGTACTCAAGTCACATAGTTTTCTTCACTCATGGTGGGTGGGTCTTCACTGGGTTTGGCTTTAACGAAGCTGGAGAACTAGATTTGGGAGGAAGTCCTCCCTGAGTGTGCACGCACCCACACATATGCATTTTATGTCCCCTCAACATAGGGACCATAACCAGACACAGTCACTTGGATGTGAGTGGGATTGGAGGGGACAGGTCCACAGCCATAAACTTCACCGCGGTGTTGGTGTCAACATCTGGTACAGCTCTTCCTTCCAAACCAGCTGCGGGATTCCCTCTAGCCTCTTTGCAGGAAAAAGTAGCAACTTGCTGAGGTTTTATTTTTTTAGAAAAAAGAGTTTTTCAGCCTGACTGCTTTGGAAATGGTGTAAAGTTATGAATTCACATGATGGAGGTCCTGCAGACCAAAACCTGCTGCAGGGACAGGCGATGTGGTGCCCAACCGAAATGGATACTTAACAGCACTCTGAAGTCCTTATGTGAACAGTTTAAGTGATCCACACAAAAATACTATTCTGCTTTCACCTGTTTCCTCCTGACCTCCGCCTCCCCTCTGGGGAGAGAAGGACTCTTACTGTAAAAATGTGGACTTTTAAACCTGTTGACTAAAAACAGTAATTAATATTAATTTATATTTGTGAAAAAATGCCACTGTCCTAGTGATTTCTGATGTAAATATGTTGTTTATATAGTATGTATTAAATTTTCCTACATTGTAAAACTGCTGTACTTTTGATTCTTGTATATTAAAAAGTGTTACTGAGATTTTCAGAACCGTGCCAGCGTGGTGTGTCTGGGGGGGTCCTGCAGCCCCTCGGTACAGCAGCAGGTCCGGTGGAAGCACGGGGCTGTTACGGGATCACAGAGCCCTTTCCTGCAAGCCACGGGCATGCCGGGATGGGTGCTCTCACTGTGCAGGAATAAGCATGTTCTTCTTGGCTGTTTTACATAGTTTTGCAGTCTGCGGTGATAGAGACTTGGAAACCCCTTCGGATGGGAATTTCCACCCGATCCAGAGAAGCTGTGCATTTCCTCACCCATTTCCATCAGGATTTCACTGGGATGGTACCGATGTTTATGTGTTTATCCAACCTCTGTCTTTTCTGGGATCTCTGGGGGTTTGTTAACTTTTTGACCCTTTCTGGGGAGAATTCCCCTTTCTTGAGGAGAAGGGCTGCTCCTACTGCATCGGTGGAGTTCTCTGCTCTCTCCCCAGCCCCTCCTGGGCAGGATGTGTCTCTTCCCCCCTCCCCAGGCGGGATGCGATGGCCTCCTGCGGGCTGCTTTGGTTTGGTCTTTACCCTTCTTCTGTTCACACTGAGGCCCACACGGCAAGACACGGTGCAGGGGACTGAAGCCATTTCTCCCAGGTTAAAAGACCTCCTGGTAAAAAGGGCTTTTCACACCTGTGGCCACTGGACCTGTGGGTCCGGCCCTTTCCAGCCTCTCTGCTCCTGAGCCAAATTTCAGCCAAGAGTGAAATTTCACAGCTGAGCCCTGGGAAAATGGATTTCCTCATGGAAAATCCATTTGTTAGCCGCAGCGTTGTGGCAGGGAGAGGGGGCTGGGTTGGAGGGAGGTGCAGGGGCTACGGGGAGCTGGTCAGGGTGTCCCTGCAGGTGACAGGGTGATCTTTTTAATTCAGCACTGACTCGTCTCTTACCCAGGGGTGCCAGCAGAAAAGCTGGAGACGCAGGGGCCTGAGGAGCCAGAGCAGTGAGCAGGTAAGGATATGGGCACCCTGATGTCAGGGGACATTGGCATCAGCTCCCCAGCACAGTTCAGCCCGGCATCCCCCTGCCAACCCATATCCGCAGCACCACGCTGCAAACAGTTAAATCCTGTGGCATCGTCAAAGCCGATAGGGAAATGATCCCTTGGCGCGATGCAGCTTCCCGCATCTCCCTGTCAGGCAGGTCCAGTCGTCCCCCAGGAGCGTCTCGTCCATAAGGACAGGGTCCAGGCAGGCTGTGGCCATCCCAAGGTGCTGGGCAGGGCTGGGGGCCCGGCCTGGGCTGTGTCCACCTTGCGTGGGCTGGAGCCGTGGTCGCTGCCGCTGGCTTATCTGGGTGAGGGGACCCGTTGCCCAAGGTGGTCGACAAAGCTGTTGAGGAGCCGCAGGGAGCAGGACCCCCAGCCCTGCCTCACACCCACCCCAGTGAGGCGACGGGGAGGCCGAGGAGCCCCCACTTTTTGCTTTACACCGTGCCGGAGCGGACCCTCTAGAGGGCAGCCGGTTCCCAGCAAAAAAACATTTTTTGGTGAACAATTTTCTGCAGTTGTGGTTATTCCCAGACAGCTGGTGCAAAGAGCGGCTGGGTGGCTGCGGTGTCCCCGCTCACCCCGAGTGGTCGGACGCAAAGCTCGGAGCAGCCGAGGCTCTGGCCCAAGGCCAGGGGATGGGCAGGCACAGCCAAAAACGGGGCTTGAAACTACCTGAGACACCAGGCTGTGGCACTTGAGCAGCCACCCACCACAGGACGACGTGCTTCAGACAGAGAGGTAGGACAGGATGGGACCTGCAGAGGCTGGGGCTGCACCCTCACCACTTGTGGAGCACGAGCTGGAGAGCAATGTGAACCTTTCCGAAATGCCGTGGGGCCATTGCTGCCACCAGTGCCCCGGTGTCCCTGCACGGCCGGTGCCTTCCGCACTCACCTCCTGGGGAAGCTTCAGTGCCACCCGTGACTAGCGAGGATGGGGCACCCTGGTCGCTCAGGGGTCACTATAGTCTTACATCAGCACTTTGTCCCACCAGGAGATGCAGGTCCGCTCCTGCTGCCGGCTCGCTGCCTGTGGCTGGGGAGCAGGAGACCATTGGTGACCTCCTGGCAGGGCAGCGAGCAAGGGAGACCCCGGCCCCCCGCACTCTGGGCAGTTTTTATATGACACTGCAGATTCAGCTACAGCCGAGCTCTTGTGAGCTGGTAGCAGAGGGAACGGGTTTGGTTTTTTCCAAAAGCTGCCAGTTCTTCAGGGCGCTGAAGGAGATCGGGTCTCAAATCTCTGGTACTGGGTGTCTCTGCATGGATTTGCCCAAATAACGTGTGCTTTCAGTTGGTGTTGGTGTCCCACCCAGCCTCAGCATCTCCCTGGCCTCAACTGCAAGGGCAAGGAGTCCCTTCAGCTCGTCAAAGGAAAATGAACAAAAAAAATTTGCAGTTTCGTTTTCCCTCATTAGAGGGCAGTAACAGACCCGACTGGGGCCAGGAGCCATGCCCAAGAAAGGGGAGATCATCGGGGTGCACATCCCAGCTGCTGGGGCGAGCAGGGGAAGGGTGATGGTACCCGCTTGGACTCCATTGCTGCACATCTCCTTTCCCAGCGAGGCTCAGCTCCAAAAGTTTATCTAGATTTTCTCCTCCCACACCCCCTTTTTATTTTTTCTTCTTTGGCTGTAGATAAATAAAACCCCAGAGTGAAATTCTCAGAATTTAGGACAGCTCTCAAAGGGTCCTTGGGTTACAGATGGAAGAAAGTTGCTTTAGGGAATGCAGAAATGGGGCACCATTCGCATCTGGAGTGACCAACAGCACCATCCAACACACCGGGAACAAAACAAGAACCACTCGTTTATTGTCAAAAAAACCTCAAACTTTACTTGCGTTTCTCTCAATAAATAATTTACAGTATGTACACGCGGTGACGCTCCCATGGGTCTCAGCACAGGGAGGAGGTGGGGGGGCCCTTCTTGTAACGCTCCCCCCCCTTTTGCCTACGTATTTCTTTTGTTTCCAAGTATCGGGTCTTTCTTGGCCACACTTCACCTTTAACCAGAACTGGGTCAAACACAACCAAAATAAAGTGCTTCACTGTTTGCTTCTAAAATAGGGATACCCCAACTACCGTGTGACAGCTGGCCACCACTGGAGTGCTCACCTGGACAGTGGGACTGAGCCACGCTGTAATTAAATAGACTTTCCTTGGCTGGAAATTACCCCTAAACCACAGCGCATCGTGCCGTAGGGTGATCGCTATATAGGGAAGGGAGGTCTTAAGGGAAGTATTGACTTGTTGGCACGCTGTGGCTTGGCCAGCTAAGACTGCTTTCAAGAACCTCCGTGTCTTCAAAGGGATGCTTTGCACAGCCGCTGTTTATCTACGGAGTAACACAGCAAGGAAAAAAAAAAAAAAGTTTCCTCCTACCCAGTGACAAATTTTTATTTTCAAAACTTGTGTTTTGAATTTCTAGGGAAGACAAAAACTTGGTTCTTTCTTTAACAAAGGAAACAAAAAGTCCAAATCAGCCTGGCTGAGCAATTAGTGCATTAGGAAGCTAAACTGTCCTGTGCCGCGGTCCAGTGGTTGCTCAACTCGGCGCCTCCAAACTGTGATATCCTTATTTCAACATCTCCCTAAACAGAATACCTGGGGCACCAGCAAACAAAGCAAGGAGCAAAGTAGTAAACACATCTTTTTGTTTCTTTTCTTTCCTTAAACATTTAAAAACGAATTACATCTCTTCATCTGTACAGTCACACGAGATCAATGCCAGGGCTCTATATATTAAGGAGACAATATAAATTACATCCATTGACACAATTTTGCATTTCTCTGCTGCTTTACAAATGGAGCTCTAGAGCTGTTAGAACACAATGAATAGTCACGTTGAGTATTTACACCAGGCTGCTTCTTGGCACCAGTTCAGGCTGCCAAACGAGCCTGTTCCCACCTCTTTTGGTGCTAACTTGTCTCATCGTGCCCAGAGACCTCCCTTGAGAGCAGGAGATGCCCCCAAGAGTGTTTTGGGGCTGGTTTCTGGGAACTTCCCCCTGAGGAAAGGAGGGGAAACCCATCAGGAGGTCTCCAAGACACAGACCAAAGGTGGTCTTGCTGTTTGTTCAGTGAGCGATGAGGTGAACCACAGAGGAACACGGAAAGGAGGAGATGGGCAGCACTACATGGTGGGGGAAGATTTATCGATGGTTTTGAGGCAGGGAACAGACATTTGGGGGCTGTTGGAGGGTCCTCTGCTGCATCCCATCTCCTGGCTGGATTTCTAACATTGCCCCATTTCCAATTCAAGCCCAGAAGGGCTTAAGGTGCAACTGCTCTGCAATGGGGTTGCAAGTCGCGGCCCCAGGACAAGGAGCGGAGCAGAGACCTAGCAGCAAACAAACAGCATAACACTCCTGCTCCATCCCAGGGCCGGCCAAGGCGTGGGCAGGCGAGGGGGTGCAGGGCTGGAGGGAGGTGTGGATCAGGTCTCCCACTGAGCAGCCTCCCTGCTGCCAGTTTTAGGGGACCGGGCAGCAAACGGCGCAAGGAACTCACTCGTCCAATGCCGGGCAGAAGTTACAGAAACCGCTTGAATACTGGCCAGGTTTCTCCCATTGCCGTCAAGAGTCCTCGGTGGGTCTGGGCAGAGACAAGGGAGCCAGGAATAAAACTACTGAGTGAATCAGCCGAATGAACTGGCTAAAATAGGAGATGCCCTTTGAACCACAGCAAACACAAGCCAAGGAACGTTGGCCAAGGACACATTGAGGAACGTGTCCCCCTTCCACCCAAAAGATGCCTGGCACTGGTGGCTGGGCAAGTGTGGGACCATTCCCCACCATTTTGGCCCCTTGCACCACTTTCTGCAATGATGAAGCTCTGAGGAGAGCGCAACGTGCCCGAAAAGCAGAGCACAGCCCCGGCAAGCAGAAAGCCCAGCCCCACTGTGCTGGCCAGGCTTGGCCCCATCTTGCTGCTCTGCGCCCTCCTCGTGGGCACTGCTCCACGAAGACAAAGCCATGTTCATGCACGCCAACGTCACAGTCACCATGTGCATTTTCAGGACCTGGAGGAACACTACAAGGAGGTGGGGGCTCCTCTGCACCCACACTACTGGGAGGAGGAGGAGAGGGGGAGGTGAGGAAGGTCCAGACAAGGTACAGTCCGGCAAAAAAACCTCCTGACTGGTCCCATTGGCAGCACATTCCTCCCAGGCAAGAGCTGGGAAGGTGGAGGACCTGGTGCCAAAGAAAGGGGCTGAGGTTTGAGGACAACTCATGCGGCTCTGATATCCAACCTCCTGTTGTCCAGCGCCGCCATCTCACCCCTGGTCCCCTCCTGCTCCATTTTCCCCGCTCTCCACAGTGCGAAGGAGCAAACCTCTATAACAAGCCCAACCAACACTGACTCAAACACAGCAGTGCTACCCAGAGGGTGGGGGGGGTCCCCGAGGGAGCCGTGTTGCTGGGGGCCAGGTCCCGTGTCCTTTCATAGAGGTGCAGCTTGTCTTTGTTGGAGTGAAGCATCTTCACATCCTCAAAGGCATAGTAAGCAGCCAGCATGAAGTTGACATCCCCTGTGGTAAGGAGGTCGAAGACGCAGGACTGAAAGTAGAGGTCCTCCACGGGCAGCTTTTCCCTGCACTTGGCCGTGGCCGTTTCATATGTGAAGGCCTCGGGGGAGGCCTGCAGGCTGGGCCCCTTCCTACGAGCACGACCCTCTGTGGCTTGAGCCGAGCGGATGGTCTGGAAGTCAATCTGTTGGTTGAGTGGACAACCGCGGAGGCACAGGTAGAGGCCCTGACTGTCCCGGTCCTCCACGGCGTTGACCACCTCCTCTGGCATGCGCACAGCAAAGGTGAGGTACCGGCCCACCTGCCTCACCACGATGGTGGTGCCAATGTACTTTGCCTGGATCTCAATGTGTTGGCCTGACACCTTCTCGGTGATCTTCAGGCTGTTGGCTCCATGCTTGTCCCCTCCATTCTTGGAGCCATCGGCAAAGGCAGCAGGGAGCTCGTCCATCTCTGCCTGGTACACTTTCTGGTCCACGCACTCCTGAAAGCTCTTGAAGATGATGGTGAGCTATGGGGGAGGAAAGAAAGGAACAAGGTTACAACCAGCGATGACCACTTGAGAGCACACAACCACCACCAGGAGTGGCATGGGAGGTGGAGGAGCCGGGAGCATGGCCTTCAGGTCACGGGCAGGTGCTTCATCCTAGTAAGTTGCCCCAACTTTCAGGCAACCAAACATGGCCATCAGCACAGGGATGAGGATACTGTGTACGGAGTCAAGACCGAGAGGCTGGACTGAACGTACCACCTGGAACTATGCTGTTATCTCCAGGCCCAAGACAGGAGCTCCCTTGTAGCTGGAGCTGGTTGGAGTATCACTACTCACAGGCTTGTAGCAGCATGCCCGTGCACACAGCACTGTCTTGCCTCCAGGGCCTGGCAGATGGCAGAGGGGGACAAGCCCTGACTCTCCTAGAGGTGGTGGAGCTTCTTCTCCAGCTCCCACGGCATTTACATCCCATGGGCTGGACCTCTTCCTTTCTCTGGCCACTCCCAGACCAACAGGGTCTTCTCCTCTGGGCCCAAGAACATGTCATTCTCCAGCTCAACCACAGAGACACACACAGGTTCAGCATGTTTGAGTGAGCAGGCCCTTCTAAGGGTGATATGGGCGTAGACTGAGCCCAACATGGCTCCCCACCCTTGGCTGGGCTCAAACAGGGGTCCCTTGCTGGAGGAAGGACCTCATAGCGTTTGCTCTTCCCTTGCTGACCTGGCTTTGAGGGGAAGGCTTGATGAGGAGGAAGAGTAGAGTTTGCATAAGAGGAAGAGCAACTTGCTCTTCTTCCCATGCAAATTCTACACTTTTACCTCTTGCAAACTTGCTCTTCCTCCTGCACCTCTTTCCATGAGGGAGCAGCAGTAGGGGGACCGCTCCCCCCGTGCACCCCTCATGAAGGGACAGACTGAGACCTGGCCAGAGCGGGGCAGGGCTGGAGGAGAGATGGCTCCAGCAGCTTCATGGCAGATACGCCCAAGAGCTGAGCAGGAAGGCAAAAACTGAGGCTCGCCAAGAACTGGGCTGAACACAATGGTGGCTCCCAGCACCTCTGTCCCCAGTGGTGCTGGCAAGGAGCCCAAAGCTGTCCAGAGCCCTGGCAATGTCCCTCTCTCCCACCCACTCCTCTGCTGAGTGCCCAGCTGCTCCCAGCCCTGCGGCAGCCCTGCTATCCCCTCCTCAACCACATCATGACACACCACCGTGCCCCAGATTTCAGGCTGCACTACCCCTCACATGGACCTCCTGCTACCTCCTCTGGATCCAGCCTTGCCTCTGGCTGGAAGAAGAAGGGAAGACCAGAGAACATCATGCAAAAACACTAAGAGCCCCATGGACTGAGAGGCTCTGATCCTTTCCAACAACACATGGTCCTCTAGCAATGACCCAGTAATGCTTTCCACAGCTCATGCTGCAGAACTCATGACTAATCCCTCCTCACCACAAGCCCGTGAGGCATATAACGGGTGAAAAGGCTCAATTAAGATGGTGATCCTGGAATCCAGCCTAGAAATTGCAGGTCCCTGGGGTCCTTAGGGACCACTTTCATCAAGCAAGACCTCAAGATTGAGCCGGTTTTGATGTCTTTTGGTAGGTAAGGAGTTGAGAACATCATTAAGTATCTTTATGGAGGTTTATTAGGAACAGGTCAAAATCAAAATGCCAGCTCAGGCTAAAAAGGTCTCATCCAGAGCTGAGAGGCAGTCTCTGTCCTACATGTGATTCTCTCCTCTCCCCACACTCAGGGAGAAGCAGCTCACCCAGACACAGCGGGCCAGGACACATTCCAAAAGCAAGAAGGTGCCTCATGCTGAGCCTCCCTTTTTTTGGCACAAAAAGTGGACTGTTAGCTTTAGAGCTTGTGCACTATGGAGCAAGATGACAGTTCATCAGCTCCACGTCTCTCCTGAAGCTGAGGCCATGTCACACAAGTCCTGCAGCATATTTTCACCGGCATTTGCTCAGTGTTTGCCCTGCACCTTCAGGATGTTTGTTTAGGCTGCCAAAGCACCACCAGAACAGACTGTGCCCCACACAATGCCTTGACTTGGCTACAAACCAGAGAGACAATTACGAGCCTGGGCAGAGGGGAAGGCAGTGTGAGGAGCTCAGCTCCCTCCAGGCTTTTCTCTGCAAGCTGGAGCCTCCCTGGAGGGAAGTCTCACGTCTGCTTGGACCATGGGTGTCCCCCAAAAGGTGCCACCATCACTCCTGGTCTGGCTGTTCACAGCAACCTGGAGTCCCCCAGGTGGGAGCCCTCTTAATTTGCCATCCCTGACTTTGGCCGTGATTGCCTTCTCAGCTTGCTAACCATGATGAGGCTTGACATACTCAGGAAGAAATCACAGAACATTTAAGTGAAGGTGGAGACAGAGGAAGGATGGGCATCTGATATTTATGGCCAAACGCTCAAATTCAGAGGAGCTCCCACCCAGTCCTACCCTCCTCAAGGAGATGTGCAAATGGTAGAGGAGAGAGATGGTGGAAAGAAAGGCTGTTCAGAAGCACCTCTGCCCTTGCCCACCTCTGCTCACGGGGATGTGCTTGTGGCTCACCTTGCTGGTGGCAGTGGCTGTAGAGCCAGGCAGCACCGGCGTGTTGGTGACCTGGACATTCAGGTAGTTATTGTCTATGAGCGGCCAAGCCCCTTGCACCTTGCAGGTTTGGAAAGTGTCTGTGAAAGTCCTGAGGTGGGGGTCTCCAAAGAGCCCGCAGTGGGTATAGTTGGGGGCAGCCGAGTGTTTGTGAAAGCTCTTCTCATAGTGGCAGATTTCGGGGCTGTCGGAGCGTTCCTGGCTATCCCCGGGGGGCAATGTCCGGAGGCGGGGCTGGGACGTGGGGCCATCCTTGGAGCAGTTGTGTTGCACCATCAGATCGTCTATGCCATGCACGGCGGAGTGGTAGGCCAGGTCACCTCTGCAGGTGCGGGCGGTGCGGCGGGTGCAGTGCGCGTAGGCGCGCAGGGCCGTGCAAAATTCGGGTGCCTCCTCTGTGCCCAGGTGGTGGGAGCCCGACGTGGCCGCCCAGAACTCAGAGTTGCACTTGAGGATCTTGCATGGAGACGTCACTGCGGGAGGGGAGGTAAACACAAGGTGATCAATGCTTGCATGCCTGTGTGTGGGACATCCAACTCTACCCCCACCAAGAGGCTGGTGTCCTCCTCCTGCCACCCAAACTCATGACATTGGCTCTACCGCGTGATGGGGCCTCGCTCACCAGACATGACCCTCTCACATGACCCAACTCCCATGCATCAAAGCCAAAGAAACCAACAGGATCTGCCCCAATTTAAGCCAAGAAGGGAAAGAGCATCCAGTCTTTAGATGAATGCTCCTGGAGGGGAAAACCAGAGTGGGGAAGAATGGGGTGTATTCATTAGCGGGGATAAGGCAGGATCATTAATGGGGGGGGGGGAGATGCAATGGGGTTTTTAATGTCTTTTTAGGGTTTGACATTCAAAGCTCTGTGCTGCATGAATTACCGCGCGTTGTGTCCAGACTGAGCTCTACCAGGGCAAAAATCTGTCTGCCTTCCATTTCCTCCTCCGCAGGTATGGAGAAACCCAGCCCCAGCATGACCGCTGTGCCCCAGACACACGTCGATGTGCAGAGGTTGGAGCAGGATCTGTGCCGTGACCGACCCTGCAGCTGAGCAAGCAGCCGCTCCACCATCCTCGGGGCTGCAGCGGTGCCGGGAGCAGCGCTTGCCCGTGTCCCTGTGCCCCCCCGGAAAGAAGCAGGAGCCAAAAAAACTCTGTATTGCCTGCCATGCGCCTCTGCCCAGCCCCGGGAGCCCATTCCCCGCCACGGCTCACTGAGAGAGAACAAGAGGTGGAGGAGAAAAACCGGCGCAGCAGGGTGCGGGGATGCCGGCCGAGCCCCTGCCTTCCCCTTCGCACCCACCTCGCGCTGCCCGTGCGGAGGCGCAGGCAAAGGCAGAGGGGTCTTTGCCAGGCTCAGCCGGAGCCCCAGTGCTTGCCAGTAAGGCAGAGGAAGGCAAAGGAAATTCAGATTCTGTTTCCGCCCCCCGCCCAAAGTCTGCTCGCCGGGGCAGCATGGCTTCCCTGGAGCAGACTTGAAAGCAGCTGTGCAAAAATCACACGGCCATCGCTGAACATCGCACAGACACTGCTCTGCCCATGCCAATTTGGAGTCTTGCTGGGTGAACCTAGGCTCACACCACTTAAAATTCATCGTGTTTTCCTTCCTCTCCTCTTAATCGACCCCCTCGGAGGGCTTGGAGACAGGATGGGCTCAGGCACAAACGGCAGCAGAAGGAGGAGAAGAAAAGCCCCACCATTTCCAGATGCTTTCATGGTGCCTCTTGCACGCGTACACATATGTTCCTGTCTCAGGGTTTGTTTAGAAGGAGGCTGGCATGTTCCTGTCTCAGGGTTTGTTTAGAAGGAGGCTGGCAAGGCATCTGTGCCAAAACCATTTCAGATTTGTTTAAAAAGAAAGTTACAAACCCCAGTATTGTTTCAGGGCAAACAGTATGGTTTAGTTTTAAACATTACAGTGCTGGAAACCTAAACATAGTTGGTGCTGGAAAATCAAAAAGGGAGACCAAGGTTATAAAACACTAAGCAGTCCAGCTTGAAGAAACAAGCCTGTCTCCTCTCCCTTTCCAAGAAGAGTGAAGTGCAAATAGGAAATGGTGACAGGTTCCTCACAGTTTTAAAATTCATGTTTAATAAACTCAGATGCTAGCAACAGCACCAAGAATCCAGAAGCTGTTTCATCTTGGCAGCATCCCATTTAAACCTGCAAGAAGCACTGTGGAAAGCCTTTAACTCATTATCGACCAGAGGTGACTTGATAACAACCTTTTGACCTGGGACATGGGTTCACAGTTCTGCTAAGCCACCTGCATGATGGGTCAAATTTTAAAATATTTATTATTTCATGTCCCTCTCTTTTCAGCCCCAAGACTGTGATTTTCCACCAAAGACACTAGGTATCAGTGGGCTTCCCATCACAGCCATTGGCTTGCAGCGGAGTGTATTGCTCAGCATTCCTCCTAGCTGACAGACATGATGCAAACGATTCTTGTTACCAGCACGCAGAAAAGCCCAGCTCCCCAACGCTGCCCGCCTTGGCTCTGGAGGCTATACATTCAAACACGGCTGCTGCAATGTGCGATAGCTAGCACAGTGCCTGAACTCAGAGGGAGACGGAAGGGATGGTATTTAACGCAGGCGATCGCACACGGTAACACAGTGGGAATGACCGGAGTAAGCGAGTTGCAACACACAGGGAGTGCAAGCAGGGGTGTTTCGGGGCGAGATGCTCACGGTGCGGGTGTGGGTTTATCGGGGTGGAAAATAAGGAAAATGCATCTCACTCCTTCTGACGAGAGACTGTGACGGTAGCTTTGCAGATCCCGCAGGACCCTCCCAGTGGAATACAGGAGTCAAAAAACCACGCAGGAGTGTGAGCAGTGCCACCATTGCCCGTTATCCCAAACAGTTGTGGCATCAGGCAATTAAAATCATTGCTCTCCTAGTAGTTATGCTAATGTACAGCTTGAGGATGCCTTGAGGTTGCACGTGGCCAAACGAGCTGTCACTGCAGACAGACGTGCCAGCATAGCCCTGGGAGGAGCTGGAGGACACGTCCCTGGACATGCAGGACCCACATACCCCACCTCACCTGACGGCTCGGTAAGGCACCAGGATGCACTGTGCAAAGCATCCTGTCCAGCGAGCAGTTTGCAGAGCCCAGGCTCCAGCACTCGCTGGCTGCTCCAGCCCTTCAGCTGCTGCGTAGAGGGGATTTTTTTAGTAGGAATAAAGCCACAGGGTGTTGCTCTTTAAGGACACGCTTCATTCGCTTGCACCAGGAGATGCGGGCGTGAGCTGTGGCAGCCTACGGACAGAGCAGGCTGCTGCAAATACAGCCCCCGATACTCAGTGCTAAACGCATCCCCGTGCGGAGCATCCCTCGCTGCCGCGCTGCCCCAGGGTCATGCATGACTTTATAAGGTACTGAGTAAAAAACCAACACAAACCAACAAAACCGAGGGCAGGGAAGCCCATTTCTTTCCTCCCTGGGCCTGAAGGGGGAGCGTTCTTCTTTAAGATGTTATCGCTCCGGTTTTGGCACCCGTCGTCCCCTTTTCGCTGTTTCGCTCAGGGCCCCATATAAGGCCAGATTTCCACAGCCAGGTGCCGCAGCGGCAGCGTGCGCCCTCCCCGGCCGCTCACGTCTGGGCTTTCCCGGAGATGCTTCTCCAACCATACTGCTGGGTTTGGCAAATCCCTCGTGCCGCTGGGGAGGGACCATGGCAGATAAAGGCTGTGGAGGAGAGCAGACACGACCCTCTCCCCCTCCCGACAAGCACGCCTTGCCTCGTCCCCTCTGGCAGGAACTTTGGCACAGCAGTGCAGGCTCATTTGTACCCGGGCCAAGAAACGATGTTTATTCAATTTCGCATAATCTATTTTCCATCGACTCACAATGGATCTGTTTTTCAACCACAGATGACTTAGCACAGAAACAAACCCCTCTCAAGCAGGAACCCAGCAGACCTGGGATCCGTGAGACATCCCTGGATCTGGGTGATGCCACCACCCTTGTCCATCACAAAGGGTCCTTCATCCCAGGGACAGGTGACTTCAACCCCTGGCAGCCCAGCCACCTCCCAACCTCCACATCATCTTCTTTCAAGGACTCGGTACCACACAAACCAAGGACAAAACTTCCTTCTCTACCCTGAAACCAATGATTTTGGTAAGTTTAAAGCCAGAAGAAATCATTAAATCACCTGGACTAAGACAGCCCCCCTGTGCACAGCCTGGTGCTCCATGTTTGTTCAGGTATACCTCCCATGAGGACTTCTGCGGTCTGCACAGACTGAAAAGCCACCCCTTTCCTCAGCAGGATGCTTCAGGAGTTTATCACCTTTACAAAACACGGGTCTTGGTTCTAAGTGGATTTTATCTGACTGCATTGTAAGGACATAAAAAGAACCAGCGATTTGGTCCGTTAGTAACCAGTATGTTTCCCACAAAGATATTTACACACTGCAATCAAGTCACTTGTCAATCCTCTAGATAAGCTAAACGGTTTGCACTTTTAAGTTCTCACTGGAAGGTGTTTGCCTAGCCCCACCATCAGACCTCCCCCCCAGCAGGCTTGCTTCCTGCAAAACCTACCACCCCGACGGGCGATACCGATGCGGGACACGCGCTCACCGCTCTCCTGAGGTCATCCCTTTCACCGGGACGTTGCACTGCAGTTGCACCAAGATGTGCTGTTTGGCTGCAACCTTTTCCAGAGCTCCCGGTTTGCAAAGCACCGGTCCTCCATCCTGCGAGCATCCCGTGGTCCACCTGCCCCGGTGAGCTCCCACGCGCTCAGGAGGAACCTTGGGGTATCACACAACCCAGGTCCTGCTGCTCTGCCCTCGTCATCGGTATGTTATAGTACACACTCCTAAATTAAGTGTTCAAACTTATTACATGCACACATCTAACTTTAACAGGCTTTTAATTATCAGTGCCCCGTTTTCCCTTCAGCTGGTGTCAGGTTAACTGGATTTCATCCACCCAAATCATGTTTTTTTCAGAAAACTAGCACAAAATCAACAATTCATCTGTTCTCCTGTAATTCCTCTAGCAAAGAGAATTACTGGAAATTAATTTCAGTAAGCAAAAGCCAATTCTTTTAAGACTCTTGTGTGCATGTTAACCAGACCTGTTAATTTTAAAGCGTTCACTGCTAAAAGATGTTGTTTAATATCCTCTTGGTTACTAACGGGCTGGAAAGTATTTCATCACCCACATGTGATGCAAATACATCATCCCATGTCTTTCCAAATATATGGATTGAAGTGTAGATGTGCAAGCCTCACACATGCAGTAAAAGGCTTTTTCGGAGAACACAGTAAAACGTAACTACCTTTGGCCTCAGATCTGAGCACCCAGACTTAGGCTCCTAAACACGTATTTATTTAAGTAATCTAAATAAACATATTTATGCTGACACCTCAATAGGAAAGGCACGATTCTCAGAGGTGCTAAATACCAGCAACATCTGCCAGCTTCAAGGAGATGTGAGCTGCTCAGCTCCTGGGCGCACAGCAGTCACCACCAGCACCAAAATGACCCCAAAAGAGTTAAAAAAAAAAAAAAATCACACCACTCCTCAAAAACCCAGCTGATGGGATCTCTTCCAGCAAGATTTCAGCAGTCCAAAGCAAAACCAGAGAGAATAAAAGACATCAACCCTTTGCATCCAGCCCCTCGCGCTGTGCCTGTCCCAGCAGGGAAGTCCCCCTACGCTAGCCATGCCGGTCCCACATCTTGGTGCCCACATGCACTGCAAAACTAGATACAAGGAAGACATTTTTTATGATGAAGGTGGTGAAACACTGGAACGGGTTGTCCAGAGAGGCGGTAGATGCCCCATGCCTGGAAACATTCAAGGTCAGGCTGGACGGGGCTCTGAGCAACCTGGTCTAGTTGAAGATGTCGCTGCTCATTGCGGGGGGTGGACTAGATGACCTTTAAAGGTCCCTTCCAACCGAAACTATTCTGTGATTCTATTTTATGACACGTATCGACCGGCGCCTCGTCATGCCAGGGAGAGAAGCGAGCCCTTCGGTGCTGTCCGCAGCCCTGATGGATGGGGTGTCTGGGCAGGGACCGCTCTCCTGCAGCCCCACAGGGCACCGTGGGGCGAGGAAGACCCAAAGGCCACCTGACCCAAGCTTCGGCAAAGGATTTGCCCGCAATGGCAGTGCCGGCTCTTCCAGCGACCTCCTTTGAACTGTTAATCAAGCACAATCTTGCAGAATAATAGCCTGGTTATTATTGCCTTGTTTGCATAACAAAGAGGCCCAATAAAACTGATTTGACTGTGCTCAGAGGGGGTGTGAAAGATCAGCCCTGAGAAAAGAGCTGCAGGAATGCAGCAAACTGCTCCAAAGCCTCAACCCAGGAAGAAAGACAATGCAATTTGCCATCAAGAAAAGCCCAATAGACCAATAAATTACCCATGTGCAAAGGGATTAGATCAGGTTTCAGTTGCACTGAAGTGGGGGGAGGAGGAACAGGAGGAGGGAACTGAAGGAGAAAAATAAACCTGACTCTCTTAAAGTGCTGCAGCTCTTATTTTGCAAGGGCGGGCATGGGGAGGTTGGCTCGCAGGGGCCACCTTCCATGCTGGGGCCTGGTTTTGCATTCTCTTCCACTGGCAAAAGCAGCAGATGCATTAAATCCAGGCAAAGGACGTGTTGATAGAGTGACTCTAGATGTATTAGACAGCACACCTCAATCCACGCTCCTTCTGTTAACCCAGTCCTCATCTTGCTCAAGAGGATGCTGGGGAAAGGTTTTCTCCAGTTTCTTTAAGTCAAAAGAGGGACCCAGAAGGAGTTTTCTCGTTTCAGCCTGTGTCAATCACTAAACCATCTGGACGACCTGCCACGGCCAACTCCCTGTTGTCCTCAGCACCGAGTTCATGGCCCCCCACCTCTCCTCTCCTGGCGTTGCAGACACACGGGGCAAGCACAGGCAGGAAAAAAGCAGAGTCAGTGTCTTCACCGGCTACAGCACGAACCGTTGGATGCGAACCGTTGGATGCTGCCGAAGGAGCCCTTGATCACTCCTGTCACTTAGTCAGCTCTTTTGGTTCAGGGAGTCAGCTTACCGCTGACCCGGCATGCTTAGCGGGGCCAAATGCGTCTCTCCCCAGCCCCCCCCGGCCAGCATTGCTCCTCCAGGCTCACCTCGACATCCCCACGCAGGGAGAATGGCGAGCAGACACCACTGGAGAGGGCATCAGCCACGGAGCTTGCAGCCCAGAGCCACGACTGGCTGGTGATGCTGCTCTGAGAATTACCGGAGACATGACGGGCTGAAAGGAGGAACCAGCGTTTACAGCCAAAGCAGCATCAGAGTTGTAGACTTTGCTCTTAAATCTTCATCCTGGGATTCGGGCTTCAGCGCTGCCTTTGCCGCAACCGTTGAGCTTTCACCTGCTCGGAGGCAGCAGCGCTGGTGGATGGGTTGGAGGATGCGGGTTTTGCTCCACGGACACAGACTGTGAGCTGCTGGATGGAGGACGAGGAGAAGGGAGGGAAGCCATCTCCTCTGCTTCTCCATCTGCAGAAGGGCGCTAACGAAGCTGGCTCCCCGCCACAGTGTGCTGTGGGTTGGAAAGCGGTGCTGGAGCTGCACACCTGGGCTTTCCCTGCTTTCATCAACAGCTCTCAAGAGCTGGTAAATCTTCTTGAGGGGAGTGGTCCATTTTACAGATGAGGACACTGAGGATGTGAAGGGTTTCACCCAAGATGAGCCCAGTGTGAAGAAGTGCATTCGCTCTCTCATCCCCCACATGAAGCATCACCCTCAGTTTCCTCCCCCAGCCAACGCCACCCATGTCCCCATCCCTCTGAAGCAACGGTACTGGGACAAGGTACCCCTGCCAGCCACCCCCATCGCCGAGTGTTTCAGGTTCCCAGCAGACATCGCTCTCCCCACGCCAAAGCTGCTTTCCCAGGGTGCCTTTGAAGGCATGGCTGCCACCCACCAGCGCCCGGGGGCCCCCCAGGTGTGGCAGCGGGTCCCTCGCTCTCCTCCCCCTCACCCGGGCCGCGGCGGGGCTGGCAGGGAAACGCTTTCTGCTTACAGGTGTGGATTCCCTCTAGGAATAATCATTCCAGCCGTGCTCTTGTGAAATTTCAACCCTTCAAACACAGAGGTAAATGAGACACGAAACGAGGAGATAGAGAAAAGCCTGGAGCACATAAATCTGGATGAGGCAAATTTATACAATTAAACGCTTGCCAAAAAATTGCGGCATCTCAATCGCAGGTGTTGGTTTGTTTGCAGGGCGTGGGGTGGCAGCTGTCCGGCTGGCAGGCGGCAGCCCCGCAAGCCCACCGAAAAACCACGCAGGCACCTGACTGATGCTGGAGCCGCACCTGGGGACACGCAGGGATCTCGTGGATCCCACCTGCAGGCTGCGCTACCACCCGGCACCAGACCCACTCCCCATTGTTTGCACCCCATGGAAGCCACAATATCAGCTCCTCCTTCACAGCCACAGACCTTCAGAGGTTTATTCATTTTTAAATGCATTTGATTGCTGTCCCCCCCCGGGCTCAGGTTTTAATTTTAGGAGAAAGAGTAACTTTCTAAGTGGAACCCACCCTCCCAGTCCCACTGCTCCCCACACTCCTATCCCCAGCACAGTGATGCTCTCACATCACTGTGGGCTGACAAAGCCCAGAGCCAGGATCCATCCCTAAAACGTCCTGCCACATGTCCTCATCATCTCAGAAAGGGTTGGCTGGCGTGTGTCACAGGGCAAGGAAAAAAAGATAGCTTGTCTGAAAAGCAAAATGCTATAGACCATTACCAGGGCTTTGGGGACCAAAGTCAACAGCTGTCCAGGAAGGAGAGGAAACGGAGGGAGGAGAAAATACTTTGGGCGCAGGTGGAGCTTGCTCTCTGCCTGACCCATAAAACCCCCATATATGCAGGGATAGCTCTGCTCGCTGGGAATTAAATAGCTAAACTCCCCTGGATCCTCACGAAGCGGAAAGTGGGATTCGACACCCTTCTGGTGCTCCACCCTGAAGGACTTACTGTTCTCGCATCTGCCTCCGACTGCCCCACACACCATGGCCGGGCTGTTAGACAGAGCGGCTCAGTCTGTGCCTACGAGGGCTGTGTGTGTGTAGGAGCCAGCTTGTTCTCCGCAGTAAGAGCCCGATGACTTCATCAAGGGGATGGCATCTGGTTTTGCAGTTGGCCATAATTCAATTCTCCCCCTTGCTGCAGGAATTTCAGCTGGTGAAGCAGTGATTTACTCAGCCGGGCTGCACTTGAGTGCAAAGCAATCTTGAGGCTACAATCGAACGCCCTGTTATTTTGAGAGCTCACGGACAAGGGAATAAATATCTTCTCCTTTTCATCCCAGTAGTTGCCAACTGCAGGGTACAAAGCTTTTTAAAGGCATTTAAGGGCTCTCCTCTTACAAGTGTGTTCCGGGTAACATACACGGCCAGGCAGGGCCCTGCCTGCACAGATTGCTCCTGATCTGCAGCATCAAGGCAGGATTTGCCAGGACAGCCCAAAAAAGGCCAGGCACCCCCTCACCTGCCTCACCACAGCTGCATCTCTGAGCATCCCTCATCCTCCCCAAAACCCCTTCCCCGCTGCCCCATCACTCCTGCCTTGCAGCAGTCCCAAGTTCACCCCAGCCCCCCTTCAAACCACCTGGGACCCTAACGCTCTTCTGGTCCTGGGTTCCTACACTCCCCCTTACACCAAGCTTGGTGTCTGCTCCAACGGGCAAAGTAAACCCAACCAAACCCATCCAGATAGACCAAACCCCCTCATCTCTGACCTTCTTTGCTGTCCTGCTCATCCCTTGGGAGCTGTAGGACTCAACTGGGGGGTCTCCCAAAGGACTGATGGGCTGAGGAGGGGCTCGCTCGGGCCGTGCACTGCTCTGCGAGAGCCCGTGGTTGCTGTATGGAATATGCCCATCAGGGACCCAGAAGAGACATCGCAAAGCTCATTGTCACTGGGGCCTGATCCAGCATCGCAGCCTGGCTCTCCAGGGACAGCAGGCTGGTGCAGAGATGGAGCAGAGCCCCCAGGTTAGGAAGTCTTTATGGCTGCCCAGCCCTGTGAGCACCTTAATGTGCACATCTGACTCGGCACGGCTGTTCAGATGTGCAGAAGAAGGAAACCTCAGCTGCTGCCATGATAAATCCAAAGTTACTCTTAATATCCTCCCATTCCCAGTAACCAAGGGCCACAAATTTCAGGATTTTCTGTGGAAAAAAGCAACATATCCTCCCATGTACATTAAAAACAAGGCACCTCCTTCCAGCCCCACAACAAGCCTTGCTGCCAATCGCCGAGAACTCTCTGTTCCAAGTACGAGAAGACCGGCTCCGAGCAAGCAACAAAACAGGGAAGCCAAAATATTTCCAGGTTTACGTTTGAATCCCTCCCTTCTCCTCTGCCCTGACAACGTCCCACACAGGCGCACTCCTCCCCTGCCCCTGGCCCGGCTCCCCATTCACGGCGCTGGGGAGGTGTTGTTTTAACAGCCCCTAAGCCCCCCTTCTCAATTTCGGCTTAATGCTGCAACCACGTCCCTCCCTGCTGCTGAGACAAAAGCCATTTATCAACGGATCCGATACACCTCCAGTAGGGATGGATCCTTATCTGGAATCAACCGCATTGCCCTGATAAACCAAGGGCAGAAAATTCCAAATTATTTTGGAGGCAGGAGTGTATTACAGCCGAAAAGACAAAGCGGAAGACAAACCGGGAAAGCCAAAGCAAACCGGAGTACAAGACAGCAAAGCCTGACATCTGGGTCAAAACACCCAGGGCCAGATTTTGAAGGTACAAAAGGATTTGCAAGAGAACTCTGCACAGCTCGTACTGGGAGGCACAGGTGGGGGGTCAGCCGAGCACCCCAGGAAATCAGGGTCCCAGCTGGGAGGGGAGAGCACCCATGAGCATCCAACGCTGGGACTTGGCACAAGCCCTGAGCAGGACTCCTGCCAGGGAAACTGTCAGCAGTGGCCTGCTCTGCCCAAACCGCCTTCCCCAGCTGCCCACGCTCAGAGGTCACCCTGACCCATGAGGGGGGACCCACGCAGGGGGAACCCACGCCGGTGCCCCCAGCTCAAGCATTTTCAGACCAAGGGGCCGCCCAGGAGGCAGCGGGGTGAAGCCATCGGTGTGAGAGCAGCAGAAGCGGGAATCCAGCCCGGGGTGTGCACATAGAGGGGGGGTGTTAAGCAAATAAATAAATAGGGCAGGACTCGGCGAGGCACTGATCTGACACGCCGAGCGCCCGCTTGGGCAGCCTCCAGCGGCCCCGCTCACCCGGGGCTCTCAGGAGGGGTGCGAAGCTTCCTCGGGGCTGGAAACCTGCTAAGAACCCACCAATTCCCAGGAAGCACAGGGAAAAAGGGGGAAAAAGGATATGCCAGGGAATAAATCTCCCCCTTTTCCCCACCTTCCCACCCCAAAAAGCTTTCAACGAAAGCCCCCGGCATGCTCCCAGCCCTGCGCGCAGGGAGCACCGTCTCCGCCTGCGCCCCGCTCCCGCGGGCTCCGGATCGCCCCGTTCTGCCAGTTCTTTGCACCTTATTTGACTGCTGAAGGGAGAATCAAACAAAGCAGCCAGCCAGATCTCCTATCAAGTTCTTTCTTGCACCGTAAATCTCACAGCCTCAACGCTTTGCAACTCAAACGCTCCGAAAAGGGCGTTAAGCAACACATATGGGAGCAGGTCCAGAGTTTCTAGAAAAAAACAAAACAGGGGGTTCAGCTTCCAGCCTGCTGGGAAGTCCCCTGGGAGAAGTGGGGTCCAGGGACACCTCAGTGCGAAGGGCAGCGCTGGAAAGGTTCGTTTTCCTGCAACAGGGCTAAGAGGGCAAAGGGGGGGGAGGAAGGGCGTAAAGCAGTTATTTATTTATTTATTTACTACATGTGTGTGCAAGACTGCTTCACCTACGGTTATGCAAAAGAAAGGCAGAGGCGATTTCAAAATTAATAATTTAAAAAAAAAAAAAAAGGAAAGTTTTTACTAAACTAAAAAGGTAAACGGGGAGATTTAAGCGTTAGGGCTTTTCTTTCTCCCTTCTGCTTTCTCTTTTTCCCCCCCTTGCAAATGAAAAAAAAAAAAAAAAGGAGGTAAAGAAACTGGAGAGTTTTGGAAGGAACAAATCCGCCTCTGTGGACTGGGTTTCCCCTCCCCCAACAAAAACAAGCACTCGGGGCTTGAAGGAATTTGCAGGCAGAGATCTGCCAAAAACATTGTGAAAAACTATGGGGGATTCATTGGAAACAGATGGCGTTTTCAGCTGTAATTCTGAAATTCTCTCCTTTTCTGACACAATACAAACAAACTGGGGCTGGGGAGGGGGCAGGCAGAGCCCAGCAGTAGGTGCGAGCGGCCGGGGGTGCGGGGCAAGGGCCGGCGGGCGAGGGCTCGGCCGGGGGAGCCGATGTTCGCAGGACCATTTGCCATCCCGCCCTCGGACAGCGCAACAGCTCCCGCCTCGGTCGGAGCAAATTTTCCAACGAAATAATGGTGCCGACTCCAAAAAAAAAAACCCCAGCCCGAGGCCGGGGTAGGGGGGCGGCGGGGAGAAGGGGGAGCCCGCTCCGCTCCGCCCGCGCATCCTCCGCCGCCCGCCGCGCTGCCTGGCCCAGGTGAGCCCCGGGGCCGTGCTCCCCCCCCCGGTGGGGCTGTGCAGCCCTTCCCCCCCCACCCCGGACACCCGATCTTCCCGAAATCACAAAGCAACGACCCTCTTTACCCCCTCCGCAACCGCTCTCTGGCTCTTCCCTTCCCGGGGGTGGGGGGGGGGGGGGAAGCTCGGAGCGCGGACCCCCAACTGCACTCAAGGGCAAAAATTTGGCATCTGGGGTGTTAATGTGTGCCCCCCCCCCGCTTCCCCTCAAGGCACAGAGCACACCCGGGAACGGGAGAACAACGTAACCTGCCTGGCGCTGTCAGAAACAACCCCCGGCTGCCTTCGCCCGGGTTTGCTTTGATTTCGACCATCTCCTTCCTTGTGGGATGAGGCAGCGGGGAGACAAAGAAGATGAGGTCAAGGAAAAACACCCACCGCAACTGCTTGGGGAAAAGGGAACGGGGGGAGACACACACACCAAAACTGAGCCCCACTTGCTTATTTTAAACATGTGGCAAACTGCTGCAAAGAGAGGGAGAGAGAAAGAGGCCCAGAGACAGGGGGGAACTGAGGCGGCTATCCAAACGCTGCGAGAAATACAGGGGAAAAAAAAATATCTTCAAATAAAGAGGCTGTTCCTTACCTGAAGGGAAGATGCAGAGAAAGACAGGGAGGATTTGGAAAAGTCCCAGGGCTGTGGATCCTGCCCCTCTCCCCATACCCATCCATCCAGCTCGAGCTTTAACCACTATCCTCTCCCTGGAAGAAGAGTTTAAAAAGAAAAAGAAAAAAAAAAAAAAGAAAAAAAAAGAAAAAAAAAGAAGGGAAGAGAGGAGGAGGAAAAAAAAAAAAGGAAAAAATAAATCAATCGAAAGAACTGGGAAAAAAAATAAAATCAAAAGCCCCACATGGCTCCGCGGAGCGGTGCAGGGACGGGCGGCCCCAGCTCCGGGCTCCGGTGGCCTCCGCACTGAAAGATTACACAGACTTTTTCTCCTTCTCCTCCTCCTCCTCTCCTTCCCCTCCCATTACAAAACAGCCCAAACCATCAATCATCCCGGCTGCCTTCCAATGTCTGCATCCTCTCCCTGCGCCTCCTCCACTCCGGAGCGCGGCCGCCCGCCTCCCCGGCCATGCTCCTCCGGCGGCGTGGAAGGGGCGGAGGAACGAGCGCTGTGCACCGCAGCCATGGGAGGGAGAGGGGGAAGAAAGAGCACGGGGAGACCCGGACAAGGGGATTATTGCTGGGGGTCGAGCCACCAAACTCTCCCGTGCCCTTTGGGGAAGGGGGTCGGGGGGGTGGGGGAGTGGTGGTCCCACACAGGGTGGGCTGCGGGAAGGGTTCTTGATTTTTTTTTGCCCTGTCTTCCCGCCGTCATGCATCCTAGCTCGGTTGCAATTTGGGAGAAGGGTGTCCTCCCACCCCATCGGGGTCGCACGCCCTCCCTGCTTCTTTCCCATGGGCCTAACACGAGCGCTTTGGATTTCCCCCAAATTAAGCAATTTGGGGTAATGGGGCCGTTGCACAGCAGAGAGGGGAAACTGAGGCAGGGACATGCTAGGCAGCTTGTGCGGGGCAGGGATTGCAAAAGCGATGCAGTGGCCCCCGGCCCACTTGGGCATGGCCCCCCCAGCCCAAGGAGCTCCTCCATGCCACCCCAGCCCTGGCTGCGCAGGAGGTGCAAGCGTTTCACAACCTTTCCAGGTCATTCACCCGCACAGGCACTGGCAGCGGTGAAGTAAGCCCAGATGACTCAGAAACAGCAAGTCTCATAGATCCTTATCATTAGACTGACGCTCCTCGGAGAGGGGGACGACTGTCGGCGATCCCCGAATCTAGCTGCCAGCCTGCTGAGGACTAATGGAGAGGACTAAGGTGTACCTACACTCTCTCAGGACCTCCACCACAGCCTAGTCTGCACCACCAGCCCGTGTATAGACCCGGATGTTCAGCTTTCCCTGGGGGAAAGTCTCACCAGTTGTGTTGGTACAGTTGTCCTGGGGGGTCTCACTTTACAAGCACCCCTTAGAGACCCTTTGGGCAGCCCCCCGGGCAGATGGCAGTCCTGGGAGCGCCCTCCCTCCTCGTGGGCCACGCAGATGGAGCAGCAGCTCAAAGCACACAGGCATTTGCCTGCTGGGCTTCAAAATCCTGCCCTTTTCCACCTCCTGCGATGCCATACCGGAGCATGAGGAGGTGAGATTGGCTCTGCAGCCCCACCATCCCAGGGGTCTGCTCCACCCAGGAAAGGGCTACGCCAGGAGGGAGGCATCCCCTTAGCAGCCCACTTGGATCTCTTTAAAACTTCCCTTGAAGGATGTTTCAGCCACAGTGAACTAAGACAACTTCCCTTCCGAATGAGAGTGCCCACGGGTGTAATGCGCTTTAATTAATATACTTTAACTTCCCTGTTTTGGATCATTAGCCCTCCTTTGATTGAGTGCCCCTCTGCCATCCTAATGTTTCATCTCCTTTCTCTTGGGGATCTTATACAAACAATAAAAGGATGCTGGTTGTCTTACACAGCCCTTCTCCCAACTCTGTAAATGCCCTTTAACAACAGGTCTTTCCTCCTGCAGCTTGGTATAGGCCTGGGACGCTCCTTGACTCTGCTTCTAGTCGTCTTTGGAAACCCCCTTCTCCTCCACCTCACAAACATCCCTAAGGATGCTTTTTGGAGTGATGGTAGCTTAAAGTTTCCAGTAAGAGTTTGCGACCAGTAAGTGTTTGTGATCTCCTCCCTGTCGCAGATTGAATCTGTGATTCAGCTACAACAAATACCCCATGGAAGGCAAGGTGAGGAAGAGGAGATGGGAGTAAATATCCAAGAAGCAAAGGTATCGATGAATACCTATCTAGTTCTCCTTGGGGGGGGTTGAACCCCCTTGCCTCCAAATGAAGGAGGAGCTTTACTGGGGCTTTATCCGGGCTGCAACAGGAATTAAAATGCTGAAGCTTTTCCATCTGGGACCCAGATGGGTTCCAAAAATCCTGGGGCCTTGCCCACTTGACTGGAGATCTGTCTTGGTCCTGATCCCCCTACAGCTGCACTCAGGTGATGTCCACTAAAGTCAGAAGGAGCTCTGTGTGCAGAAGAGCTGCCAGACCGGGCTGAGCTGGGCAGGAGATGAAAGCTGGCAGGCCGGATCCAGACCTGTAGCAAAGGCAGTGTGGGAGGAACGCCTACTCGAAGCACCTCTTTGTGGGGGATGTCAAACAGGGGCAAATATGTCCAAACCCTGCCAGCTGCTGCTACCACCCAAGAAGAAATGCCTGCTGATGGGACGTGTAGGCAGCTGGAGCTGGAAGGGGCCTGGGGAGGCTGGAAGGAGCCTGGGGGGAGGAGGAAGAGGGTCCACAAGCTGGGGAGAGCCCAGGCAGGGGGGGAGGAGGACCAGGGGATTACGTTTCAGACCCCAAATCACTTCGTCTTGCTCTCACCCTGTCCTCTTGCAATGCAACTTTTGCTTTTAACTCAATCTGAAAAACATCACTTCTGCTGTTATCTCGGCTGATGACATATAGCATGATCTATTTATTTTTAACTCAAAAAAAAGTCTGAATTATGAACTTTTAAAATCCAGCTGCTAAATAGCTGCTGTGAGGCTGGTTTGATTGTTTGACCTAAAGCATCACTTTGGTATTGCCGTTTTGTGGCAAGCTGACACATTGCAGTGATAGACTGGAATCCAGTTTGAAGCATTATTTTTTAAATAAGACCCTTGTTGGAGCTTCTGCCTTTGGTGTAGGGAAAACTGTGCTGCCATAAAGCAACGGTCCGATGCCCCTGGCTCCAGTTTGTAAAAATTTCTCCTTGATTTTGCTCAGTTGCATCATGCATTGCAAATGGGATTGCTGTTTTTGGCACCGATCAAAGCAGCGGATTTCGCTGGAGAAAACAACAGATGTGTCCAAAGTGTAACTGCAGAGCAGGAAAAGGCCCCAAATAAGGTGTGTTTCTGAAATCCTGCTCCCCCTTCCAGGTTTTTCAAATAACCTTCACCTTTCTGATTAGCCGAATCAAAGACCCGGACTTTAAATTCCCTACTGAAATGCAGGTTATGTGAAATTTGGATCTGTGCCTTGCTTAATGGGGATACCTAGGCTTGGAAATGTGGAGTGACTGCATTTTCCCCAGTTTCTTTCCTTCTCGAAGCCCAGCTGGGGCTCCCTGTTTAGGCAGTGCTGAGCCTGATGCTCTTTGCAAACGGTATGTGGGAAACCACCCACCGCTAAAATGCAAACACCTCTGAGGCACAGCGGAGTTATGCTGTGCAGCGGCTCAGCTCCGGGGGCAAAGGCACCTCCATGGTCACATACAGGTTCATTCCCGTGTTTGGTGTCATTCCGGAGGGGTGACGTGCATCTGAGTTTCTGGGTGACGCGGAAGGAGAAATCATAGCATTCCGCAAGGTATTTGCAGGATGAGCAGGAAGATCCCAGCTCCCAGGGGAAACTCAGCTGGGATCACTCGTTTGAACTTTACTTTTCTCTGCCCTGTGTCACACCATGCACGGCTGTGGGCTTCAGTGGGACTGAATGAACGTGTCTAATTTGAACCCTAAGGTTTACAGATGATACCTCCCCTTACAGCCTTCCTAATGGAATTATTCACTACCTGTAATTATATGGCTAAAATAGTAAACATGGGTATTTCTGAGGACTGTAACTAGTAGTTAGAGGAATGGATGTCAGGGCTCCTGGTCTGCTCCTGACTCTCCCATGAACTTTCTGCGTGGCCGCTCTTCACGCAACTATCTCCGCACAGCTTCAGCACGTGCCTTTCCCTGCTCTGCCTCAGGACAAGGCGTTCAACGCACGCTGCTCACGGCCTGGCTGGGGTAAGCTGTGATCACCCGTGCGGGAAGCTAATCCTGAAATGTTCTGCAATAGTATGTGTTTGGGGCAAGCAGCAAAAGGGAAATTGCTCCTTAAAGGAGGAAGAAAGGAAGTTTGGAGTGGAACCCCCCAATTTGTTGTCTGGGGAGGTTTGACAACTGATTCCAAAATGTTTGTGGAAGTAAAACCAAACACCTGTGCTCTGAATAATTATTAAAGAAAAATTCTTACTAAAGTAAAAAACCTCTGAAGAAGACTCTGCAGTAACAGCCACACCTCTCGTGTTTGCAATACTGGAAAATGCTGCTTTTCATTTTAAAGACCCTCCTTTCACTCATCATCATTTTTTTTTTATCATTTTACAGTTTCCCTGGCTGACAGCATGAGCAGACGCCCTCCCTGAGCTGTGCACCTCGAAGCTGCCAAATACGCATCTAAACCCCCTTTCCTATTAACCTGCCGGGTTACTAACCTACTAACCCTACTAACACCACTTGGTAAAGCAGCTGACAGGGAAAGTGTCCCATCAAGGTCTCTCTGGTGCCCTGCACTGAACTTTCACAGTAGGTGGATGGGGCAGGCGGAGGTGATGGCACGGAGCTGGGCTCCGAACGTCGACCCACTCCTGCGTAGCAAAGCGAGAGAAGAGTCTGCTGGTTTAGCTAATCCACGTCCCCACAGCCGCCCCTGTGAACATCACACTCGCCGATCTGGCGATGCAAAGAGAGGCCAGTGGGTCGAAAGTGGAATAAAATACAGCTTTATAACACCAATAAATACAATGGTAAGAATGTTTTGTTGACCCGTATCTTTGCATCCACAGATTAACTGATTAAGAGCAGCCCCAACTGGAGTCGCTGTGGGTAACCCTGATGCGGGCTCTCTCTTCGAAGTGCTCACAGCTCACAGCCATAAAAGTCACTTCGAAATGCTCGCAACCAGCCAGGCTGGACAAGGGGAAGGGAAGATGGGCTGGTGGAAAACTTCCAGTCTCACCCATGACAGAAAGCAAAACAAGCAGGGATATTTTCAGGCAAATAGAGTTCATCACGTCAACTTTTTTGACTGGTGGCATTCATTCATGTCTCTCCCCTTCCCTTGCTTGCAAAGCCTTGAGGGTGAGGCCTGACTCCTACACATGGGAGCATGTAACCATCCCTTGTTCGGCAGTGTTTGGAGGACTGGCTGGAATTCACCATCTGTATATTTAGTTCTCTGCAGGGAGCGGGTCTTCCTGGCCCAGATTCCTCTTTGGACTAAATATCAAGCAATATCTCTTTAGTGTATCTTCTTCACATCTGGGCTCCCCTCTAAAAAAACAAAAGGTGGTCTGGGAGGTTCCCAAGAGCAAGTTCGAATGGTCAAATGTCAGCTCAGCAGAAAAGATGGATAAATCTCAACTGCCAAAAAATAAACAGCACAGAAAAATTGCAGAGAACTGGATGTTTATCAGCAGAGACAGAAACCAGTCTGTGTAATGGGACAGTCTTTCTCTGCTGCTTTTAAAAGCTACTGGTATCTTGAGAAAGTGCAAACATAGCTCCCTAATTCCCCCCGCTCCAAGCAACAGGTCAGCTAAGGACATCTCCTGGGTCTCATTTAAAGGTAGAGATGACCTGGAGTGTTTGCAAATGTACATCTTCCACTCACTGAGAAAGGGGCGTTTGAAGGATCCTATGGAAAAAGCTCTGTGAAACCCAACCACCTTGCCCATGTCCCCACCTATCAATTCCCGACAGCAATGGCCAAAAATACAAGCCCACCGCAGGACGCCTTTCCTGTGCTGTCAGTCATGAAACACGAAGCGACAGTGTCATCAGCTGATGTAAAACTTTCTCCTGAATGTATGCGAACGAGACATTCCTTCTTATGGGAAAAAGAAACAAACCAACAACTTTAATCCAGCACTTCCATAGGTATTTCAGCAAATGAAACTGGGAGTTTTTGTGGAGAGGGAGCAGCTCGGAGGTGGCACTGGGAGTCCTCCCGGGTGTGCCCAGCTTGGCACTGGGGCTGAGCTGGGGCTGGAGCTAGGGCTGAGCTTGGGCTGAGCTGCGGCTGGAGCTAGGGCTGAGGCTGAGCTGGGGTTGGGGCTAGGGCTGAGCTTGGGGCTGAGCTGGGGTTGGGGCTAGGGCTGAGCTTGGGGCTAGGGCTGAGCTTGGGGCTGAGCTGGGGTTGGGGCTAGGGCTGAGCTTGGGGCTAGGGCTGAGCTTGGGGCTGAGCTAGGGCTGGGGCTGGGGCCGGGGCCAGGGCCAGGCCCCACTGGGTGGTGCTGTTATCCCTACGCCGTCTGCAAAAGTATCCAGTTTATAAAATAAATGCAATCCAACGCCGCCTTAAACCACATGACATAACAGCAGCTTGCGAGCTCCCATTAAAATCTCAATTTGGGGAAATTGATTCTACCTCTGAGCAATTGCGATGCAATTACTCCAACAGGCAGCAATCAAGAATCACATCAAAACACCACCAAACTTTCATCTCCTGCCTCGCAACCACCACCACAACAAAAAGCACCTGTCTCGCAAACACAGCCCGGTTTCCTTAAATGTATATACTATTTAGGAAGGGCAACGTGCAGGTCCCAATGTGGAAGCAAGTCTCGACAGGGGCTGCTCTGGCTGGTGCCTCTGAAATGTCCTGACTGGGGGCTATATTCTGCTCCCCCCACCCTGGCTCCTGGCTGAGGTTATGGGCTATTTACAGACTCAGTTCATCAGAAGCAAAGTCTCCCCCCCGGGCCAGACACGCTCCAGCTGCCCATCCTCTCCCTGCGCACAGATGTGGCCGTCCCTGCCCACGTCCCACATCTGTCCAGCTGTCACACACCCCAGTCCCCTCCTTTCCCTTGGAGCTCGCAAACACCCCAGCGGTTTGCAACTACGGGACTTAGGGGAAAGCTTTGTGTCCCCGCAAACGAAGCGCTTCGGTCTCGATAATCACGATCAGCCCCGCGATGAGCTACCCAAAGGAAAGGGGAAAATACTGGGGAGGATATTTTCAGTTTTCCTCAGTGGTCTGCAAGGAATTACTCGATTGACTTAGCCCAGCAGGGTGCATTTTTAGTGGCAACCATCAGAAGGGAGGATAAATGAATAACCGCATGCACGCCAGGCTAGTGTCGAGCCGGACAGAGAGCGCGAGCTGGGCAGAGAAAATAGGAAGAATCGAGGGGGTTTTTATAAAAACGGCTCGGGAGGAAGGAGGCAGCCGGGGACCGGGAGCGACAGCCTCAACAGGTCCCGCGGAGGAAGGGCCATGCAGGGAGCCGGGGCAGCATGCGGCCGGGGGGGCCCCGCGCAGCCCCCCGCCCCCGCTTACCTTAGCGGCCGCATCAGCCTCTCCAGCCCGCTGCGGGGGTCGGTGCAGGGAGCGGCGGCTTTTTGGTTGGCTTTTTTTTGTTTGTTTTTCCCAGGAGGGGGGAGATAAAAATAAACCCAAATAAAATAAAATTAAATATTAAAAAAAAAAAAAAAAAAAAAAACCAACCCAAACCACCAAAACACAAACCCACCCCAAACCCAAAACCCAAGGGCAGAAGTGGCAGTGGCCGGGGGCGGGGGGGGGGAAAGGCCAACCGCAGGGCGCAGGCAGCCCCCCCTGCCCTGCGCAGGGCAGCCCCGGCGGGGTGCAGCGCGGCCTCGCTCAGCGGGACGCGGGGAGCCGCATCGCCCTCCCGGAGCATGTGAGAGGCAGCGGAGGAGATAGAGCCAGATAGGGAGGTCCCCTCCCTCCCTCCTTCCTCCCTCCCTCCTTCTCTCCGCGCACGCTGAGCAGTGTCGTTAGCATGCAGCGGCGCAGGGAGGGCAGGCGCAGCCCTCGGCCAGGCGCAGGGGGAGCTGGGGGGGGGGGGTGTCCCCGCTGCAATCCCCCCCCCCTCCCCCCAGGACCACCTCTCCCTGTGCAGGCAGCCAGGGTTGAGGGAGATGGAGGGGAGCTTGCGGGATGCACTCTCTCTGGAGGGGTGGGGATGCGGGGATGCTCCACCTGCAGCAGGAGGGTATGGAGGGGAAGCGGGGTTTGGGGGGGCACCCCTTCTTCAACGACTCGGGCACGTGTAGGGGCTGAGAGCATCTTTCTTTTGACAGGGGATTACAGCCAGTACTGGGGTTGGGTGAAGGAAGAGGACCCAGGCAATGGGGAAGGGATGGAGACCCCAGGCTGCCCTAACAGCCTCTTCGTGTAGCCCTCTCATCCCAGCTGCCCCAGCACCCATCATTGCCTGAAGTTGGGCGGTGTGGAACCCCCCCTCCCCTCTTCCAGCTTCCTCCACCATCAGGGTGAGCCAGGGGTGAGCACCCATCTCCCATAGAGGCTGGGGGGACTGATTTTGGCATGCATTGGTACTGGGGTGCCTGCTTTTCTGCCACTGTGATGGGAAAGCTCTGGGTGCAAGGCTATGCCAGCCTGAGTGTCAGACACACAATTAATTACTGCAGCCCCAGAGCCACAAACGCACTAAATATGCTGTCACCGTAGTGTGTGGATAATAGCAGCCCTTTGCAAAGTGTTTCTTTCTCCCCCCCCCCCCTTTTTTTTTTCCAGTGCAAGAGACAACAATTGCAGAGAGCACACAGCGGCTCTCTGCTGCTTGATTAAGTCAGCAGCGAAGACAAAATGTGCCTGTACAGCTCAGGCTTAAGGAGGGATTTGAGTGTGTGTTAGGTACAAATTAGAAAATGGATGTGATTTAATCACAACAAATCTAAACAGCCCTGCTACGGAAACCCTGCCATCAAAGAGGTCTTTTTCTTAAATGTGGATACTACGGGTGTATCGTCCTGACAAAGGAGCAACGTGCTTGGGGATGAATTGTTAAAGCAAGAACAGAGAGAAGACTGGGGAAAGCCTGATGTATACCAGATAAGTTATCAGCTATAGAAGGAACAGCTTCCTTCCGTAATAATTATTTGCAAATCAGTTCACAGTTCTGGATACTGTGGTGTCTGGATACTATAGCACAGACAGAGCTGCTTCTGTCAGGCCTGGGACGCTGCACAGACAGGAAACCAGGCACAAACCCTGCCTGAGAGAAGGTAAACTGCTTGTTCAGAGAAGCCCCAGTGAATGCAGCAGACAAAGAAGAGGGGGGGGAGAAGTGATCGCAAGCCCAGGCCTTCCTGCAGGTGTGCACAGTGGGTCGGGCTCGAGTCCCTGGCTGTAAAATACTGTACGCTGGAGCGTTACTAATCCCAGGACTTGGGGACTGTGCCACCACTGTTTGGCGGGGGGTGGATCACCACCTCAAACACATCGTCTTTGGCTGTGATGTGGAAGCATTTCCCTGAGAAGACAAAGCACAAGACAGAAGAAATGCTAATGCACAGGGCGTTGGAAGTGCCTTGATAACAGCAGCAGAACATCTAGGCAGCAGCAAATTGGTGCTGAGCCTGGTTCCTGTTGGGAGCCGGGATCCCCGGAGCAGGGAGGCTCCCAGCGAAACACAGCCACACTCGCAGGAACTCTCAGAAGTCTCCGCTGGCCACTTCCGCCAGTTCTTATCAGCTTGCCGTTAATCTTTGGCATCGCAACAGGAGTTGGCACCTTCAGTTCCAAGTGCAAGGTGCATGTCTTTGACCTTGCCATTTCCGCCATAAACACCCGGCAAGGTGTAGAGCGTAGGTGTAGGTGTAACGGCACCCCTCTGCCAGCACCCTTCGGCATGAGCTTCGCCCCTGGGGTGAGAGCAACACTCAGCTAACAGGGCATTACCGTAGATGCAGCAGATAGATAGCCGTGGGTTGCAGGAGAAGAGAAGGACTCGATGGAAAATGGACTATTGGCCTTTTAGATAGGCTCCAAGAGCAGTGGTGTAAATTTGTTTCTGGTCTGTAAAGTACATCCCGGTGAAAATTAAATCCAGAATATTCAGATCTCCCTTTTCTTGTCCTGTGAATCTCCAATTTAGTGCTTGTGACCAGCTTTCCCTACTTGTACTGAAGACAAATTTGCCCCCCTCCCTGCACAGGGACCTGCTTGGCCACAAAACAAACAAAGCAAACAGTGCCAGTACACTTTGTCCTTCCAGGAACGATTAAGCCGACACAACGGAGTAGGCAGTTAAAGGAGGAGCTTGGCTGTGGGAGAAGAGGGATGGTAGTGCAAGATCCGTCGTCAGCAGGCAGGTGGCTGTCCTGAGGCGCAGGAGGGTTCAGGTGACCTCGATGGGTTGGGGCATGTGACAGACATCACTCCACAGCTCACTGAAGCTGATGGAGGTAATCTTCAAGGGTTCGTGGGCATCACCAGGTTGCAGTGCAGGGGCAACAGGGAGTGTGGGACACATGAGCTTTTCATTTGCCATTTTCATCCATGCTCAAGAGCCGCCTAAACCTATTATTTTGAAGGCGTTTTCCATGCTGCAGCTATCTTCCTTGACCTCTAAAAGATCTAGCTGATCCTGATCTCAAGATGAAAGATAGCCACCTCATGGGTCGTGAACACCCATCCGTGAGATTAGACTCTGAATTATTAATACAATCAATGACTACCTCTTTTCATCGTAGAAGAGGCACAAAGGAAAGCTACGGGGGCCCTGAAAGGGAGGAAGGGAGGATTCTCGAGCAAGGGGGGAGAAGTCACCAGTGGAAACTGGTTTTCTTCGGGTGGAAATGCCTCCTGTGTCTGTTTTATTTTGGAGGCAGGAACAATAGCACCATTCAGGAGGTGACGACCCAGCTGTGTTGGTAGAGCTGACGGTGGCACTGAGAAACCCCCAGTGGGGACCATGTGTCTGGGGAAGGCCATCCTTCCTTCCAGCCCCTTTTCTGTATTCAGAACATCATGGGCTAAACCAAAATGGGGTCCCCAAGAGCCTAAACTGCAGAGCTAAAGCATGTGGCACCATGAGGAGGGGAAGGGCTGGGAGCAGAGACATCTGTTTATCCTTCCCGTGCCACAAAGCCACCAACATCTATGCCACATTACCCACACAAAGAGGTGAGACCTGACCTCCAGGCAGGTGACGGAGCCTCTGTTTTGTGGGGTGCATTTAGCTCTCTGTGGGGTTTCTTCACCACGGGGAGGACTTGGATGTCTCCAGACTGGAGCCCAGCAGTGAACCAGTGTGGGATGGACTGCAAGGCTGCACATTTGCTGCCTGGAGTGTGGTAGCCTTTCCTTTCCCCTCTCCCCTGTGAATGCCATGGTGTGGAGGTACCGTCAACACGTGCTGTTGAGTCTCTGTTCTGATCTTTACACTTTTCCTTGGCTTAGGCTTGAACTACCTATTTGGGACATTTCAGTGAAATTGGTTCCTTTCTGCTCCTTTCCTTGTTGCATTTGGGAGGAAGGTACCATGGCCCCATCCTGATCCAGGACCAGGGAAAAGGCACAACTCTCCCATTCTGAGCCCCATGTAGAAAATTAAGCCAACTGGAAACCAAAAATAAAATACTATCTTTACTCCATTTTTCAAGAGGTTTTTTAAAAAAAAAGTTATTGTGCTAACAGAGCTATTCTTTCTGGGTAGATAATGCAAAGCATTGCTTCAGAGCTGGCCAAAATGTCTGAGAAACATTTTTTTTCCTAATTTTCATTAAAATTCATATCAACATTGCAAATAAGATAAGAAAAGAAGTGTACAGTTACAATTATGTAGTGCTTTGTGATCACAAACAGATTCTGTAATCCCTACTCAGGGGGTTTTAGAGCTGAATTTAGCTTATTTCAGAGCATAAAGTTGAGCTCAGCCAAGACTGCTCTCCTACTCCGTACGATCCCCATCTGCGTTCTGGTCACATGAGAGACCTGTGGCAAGCCAGGCTGCACAGCCAAATCTCAAGCAAAGTCCCACAGATGCATCAGATGCCCTGGCCAGGGACCAAGCCTCCTTTTTTCCTATGCAGCCACTTATTAATGATCTTCTATCTATTACTTTTAAATCAATGTTTGCTTTAAGCATCAAAACACAATACTGGTTCAACTACAGCCTGAGCAGTAAATGCACAGCATGGCTATGGAAAAACACCAAAGTCCTTTCTGTTGTCAGGTGTTGCTAGAGAAAATATTTAAGCCTCGGTTCAACAGAGAATTTATAATTCTGCCACACCAGGAGTTCACCACTGCTGAAAAGCTGCACGTGGGCACATCACTTGTCTGCCAGAGTCCCTGGTGGAAAATGTGAAGATCCAGCAAAGATACCATGGAAAAGGCTGTTGAGCTTCACATCTCTGGGTACGAACCCATCAGCAGCTGCAGCCAAGGAGTCCTCCTCACCATGGCTAACAGTGAGCATTTATGGGCTCTGACCTGGTCAACGGTGTCCTCTCCTGAGTGGGGACGTGTCCCTGTGGGCAAAGGCAGGATCCTGAGCAGATGGAAACATTCCTCCTCCTTTGCCCATGCTTCTAAACCATCTGACCTCAAGGTATTTGCAGCGGGCATCGGAGTAGTCCCTTGGGTTCAGCGTGGCCACCCCATGTTTAAATTTAGGCATGAATTGAAATACCTGGTGGAGTGGGGGTCTTAGTGTAACATTTATAGTAGAGCAGCCCCTGTCAGTTAGATGGACTCAATGAGCGATGCAGTCTGCAGGAAGCATTAAATTCAGTGCCAGGCTTCACACAGATAAAGCTATAGAGACAGAGAGATGGACAGGAGTCAAGTGCATCTGGGCTTCTGGGGAGCAATCCCAGCTGCTCATGGCTGCTGCTGTCATTCCTCGACTTTACATCACAAGATGGAAAGAGCAAAGGATATAAGGTCAGTGGCAAGAGGATGCCCCCTCAGCAAAAATAGTCCCTCACTGTGGTACAAAGCTCTACTCCCATTTCCAGGCAGCTGTTAGATTAGAGAAACATTTTTATATCATTATGTCTCCTAGAGAAATCTCCAAAGAGTAGCTTGGGGAGTCATTTGGTTTTTATGTGAATTTAGGTTGCAGTTTGCAAAAGTGCTTCATTCCTAAAATGCTGATTAGGTTTCCTGCAGAATCTGGTGCATTAGAGGCATGTCTGGCTAGAAGGTCCATAGAATGTCACCTGCCAAGCAGTCTGGAGAACCTAAGCCTCCCTAGATAATTTGGTCCCATTAGGTGCCTCATGCAAGACACCAGCCTGTATAGTCTTCAGAAGAAGCTGAAGAGACAGTTGAGGAAAAATTAAATTAAATTGGAAAATTCAGGTAAGGATTTTGGTGTTGTTCTAGAGAGATGGTGTTAGCTTCAGTCTCAGCTGCTTCCAGAGTTGATGACTTAAATCTGGAAATAAAGAATGATGGAGGTTGAAGCTCCAAAAAGCCAAGGAGCTGCGTGGAGGAGTTCAATGCCAGTAAAATGGCATGAATACTCCAAAGAAGGATTGAATTATTAATAATGCTGGGTGAAGGCATCCAAGACTCTTCTCCTCCAAAGCGACTTTTTTTCAGTCTGTGTGCTGCCCACCCCAGCAGAGAGGTTAGCCCAGCATCCCCATTTTCGGCAGCCCAGCATGGATCCCTGCCATTCACGGCTGCCGTGTCCCCCTCCTCGGGACCAGCCACCCTCCCCTCGCCGCTGCCAGTGGCTCACCATCGCTTGCTGCTCCGCTCCAGCGCCTCCTCACCGGGGGAATACAAATTGGGCAGCACTGAAGCATATGGGAGGGAAGAATGCTCAGCTGTGAATTTCGGGGATGGGTATTATACAAGCCCAGCCACCAGCACATCACCTTTTCAAAGGCTTCAAATCCGCTACAAATTGCTTCTGAATGACAATGGGAATTTCTCACCCTTCACAAAGCCCCCCATATTAGCATCTTTATTGGAATAAACTAGCTAATTTCTCCAGTTGGAGGGCTGGTCTGGAGAATCCCTAATTCCAATTAGATGGATATTCATCAGCACGATGCTTGCGGGACGGCAGGGAAGGCTGCTGTCTGGTCCAGCGTGGGGCTCGCCACCTGCCCAAGTCCGGATCAGAGACAAAGAGAAGGGGAGCACTCAGTCCCTGGGGCCAGCAGCAAAGCAGGACATCACAGGGACTGAGGGGTCCTTTTAATCCTCAATTTGTTCTTTGTGGCATTTGGCAATCCCCAGGCACAGGGTGGGGAGGCTGAACCTGTACTTGCAGGAATAATGATAAATCTGTGCCCTTCACTATCCTTCAGGTCCCTGTGTGACAGATATACCTACAGCTAAGCCACGCTGACTGACTGCAGCTGGGCTGAAGCTCCTACGGACTGGAAGGAGATAATGTCTGTCTGTCCATCCATCCTGAAACTGTACGGCAGTTTGTCATTAGGTTCAGCATTTATCTTGTAAAATGGTTATAAAGAAAAAGGAAGAGAAAGCCCAACTTCATATATATAAATACCCCAAATCTAAAACCTGGTGAACTTGCAGGCAAGCAGAGCTCATGGCTCACTATGGACTGAAAACATGGGATGGCTTGTCTTAGATGTATGCTCCCTGGAGCAGGGCTTATTTGGGCATTCACAATGCAGCACTGGCCTGGCCCAGTGCTGGGATGGCTCAGGACCGTCCCAGAACTGTCCCCACAAATAACCCCGAGCTACAGCCCCGGTACCAGCCATGCTGTAGTAACTGCAGGGTTATCAGAGGGAGCAAGGAGATCGGGCGATGTGTTGTTTTGCCTATAGCGGGTATCATTCATCTCTGATCTGTTTGACCAGAAGTGGCTCAGATCAGTTGGATTCAGGACAATATTTCCCCTCTGCTTTTGTGTTAAACTCTTGGGTTTAACCCATGCGGCACAGCTGTCCAGGACCACTGAAGAATCCTTGGTGTCATTTGGGGGGAACAAGTCCTTTGGATTTTATTCTCTTATGAGGTCAGACATGGTGGAGGAATTCTGAAAATGTCTCATCTCTGTGCTGAATAAACACAGCCCGAAGGCAGAGCAGGGCTAGTTTTGACACTATCCATCTAATCATCAGAACAGCAAAAGGCCCCCCTGTGCGACATCGGCAGTGAAGCCAGTGACTTCAGAGTCATAAATGCTCTGTCTCTCCCTGTGTGCTGTGTACCAGGCAAAGCAGCAAGCCCACGTCAGGTTGCTGTCTCCGTGCTTCCCCCATCGATAAATATTGGCTCAACCTCTCCCCGTGGTGTTGCCCGAGTGCTGCTTGCTGCCCTTCGTGCAGAGCACCAACCGCCCAGCGTGACAAGCCCGTTCCTGATCTGCCCCTCACCTCCTCTGAGGGTTAATGGAAACAGGAGATGGGCTGCCGAAATGCCAGTAAACAAGGCTCAGCTGCTGGGGGGGGAAAGGGTCAAAGGACAAAAATGAGGACAAGTCTGTACGCAGCCCCAGCGGCTGCTGCTGCCACCTGCCCCAGCCCCAGGATGGAAATTGCTGCTTGACTCTCCCTTCCTCCCATTGAAGGTATCACCCTTTCTCTAGACTGTGTTTATTTGGGCTAAAAAATTATTCATGGTATTTGTTAGAGGGCTGCTTCTCCCCTAGACAAGCGGCTCATGAAGGTCCCATGGATGCAAGTTGTCTCCTGGGTTTTTTCTGAGGTGGAGGCGCAAGGGTTCCTGCTGAGGACGGAATCTGACCCAACATGTGCAGAGCAGTGTGTGTTTGCTGTCCATCACCCAAACCTCTGGGACACCTCCCTGCCCGGTGCAACACATTACACAGGCAGCTCGTGGAATCCCAACCATGGTGCTGCGTGCTCTGTGATCATGAATGAGCCCTGCTCTGGACTTATGTATGCTGGAAAAATTATATTTGAGAATTATTGCTTCACCAGCCACTGACAGGCAGCCACTGCTGGGCTGAGATGTGGAAGCCTTGATGGGACCGTAGGCTCCCCTGCCCCTTGCAAGTGCTCTTATCCCAAGTATCAACCATCTTTCAACAGCGCTCTGGTGATGGGATTAATGGGCATTAGGAGGTTTTGTTCTCATCTCTCCCAGGGAGGATCAAATGCAGTGACATATCTCATTTTGCTGGTTGCTTTTTGAAAAATGCGTGGTATGTGTTAATGTTAGAAAGGCAAGGTCAAAGGAACAGAACCATAAGACACAGGGCTGGAAAAACCCTTAGAACACGGAGTTCGGTCCATGTTATCGTAGCCCTATTTGCACTATTTTAGAAGTAGCGCAGTTGTTTACCCTCAGCACATGTGCTGCAAGGCTGTTCATGGATCACAACTGTTTTCTGGGAAGAAATGCGAAAGAAAAGCCACGGCTCATGTGTCACTTGTCCTTCAACAAAAGACCAAACCCTGTACCAACACAGCGCGAGCTCCGGCTCCTGCACCCACAAGGCGTTTTCCTTCCTGGGGAGGTTTCGCTCTACCCAAGCAACACAAGTTGTTGCTGATATTTATCCCAGAGTTTTATGTTGGCCTTTTAGGCTGGAAGAATGTGACCTTGAGATGGGCAGTGTTTCAGCAGAAATCAGCACTGAATGGAGACCAACTTCAGTTTGTAGTAGACAGCTATGAGATGGTTTAGGAAGGATGTTGAGAGTATCGTATCCAGCTGAAAGAAGCATCGGGGCAGGCAAGTTTAAACACCAAAAGCCATTTAGCCAGCATGAATATATGAAGTACCTTGCTGCTGGCATAGGATGCAACTGTGTACTAAGCCCTTTGATGGACAAAGGGTCCCATGTGACATCCCTACCAGCTACCTCCTGCACACTTGAATTCCCCACCGATCTGTCACCCGTTTCTCTTATGGGAGATTTCCATTTACAAAGCTAATAATGCACTGGCAGGAGGGAGCAGGGAGCCAAAAGCTGAAATTTTCAACTGTTAATTATCAAGGTCATATTGTATTTATGTTGGTTTTTCCTGCTGTTGTGTTTTAATTTCATTACAGTTGTATTTGTTAGAATATAGCTGGTATGAGCACAGAGAGAATTCCCCCTGCAGAGCATGTTCTTTTTCCATAGGCAGTTCATGCATTGCTTGTTCATAGCAGCATATTTCTGGAAGACAAGCAATCTTCTTCCCTTTAAAAGGACTTGGGGAAAAAGGACGATCATTTCCAGGCAGAAATTTTTCTGAGGAAGATATTTTTGTGCCTGGCTAAGGAGAGACACGAAAAGGTCAAAGAAAATTAAAATCACATGCTCAGAACATTTCAAGGCAGGTGTTTTTCCTGAGCCAGGATTCAGTCTTTGAAGGGTGTATCCCAGGATTTATGCTCCTCCTAACATTTCACCTGTTTCACTAGTACTGGAGGGCGAATGATTTCATAACCCTAGCAGCCTGGTTTCCCTGGCCCCCACTCAATAACATTGCTTTAAACACATTGCAATTTTTTGCAGCTAGAAGGAAGCCTCAGACAAGCACTCCGGTCTGGCTGCTCATCGCTGCATTTCACTTGGCATGTAGGCTACAGATGAGGAATGCACAGAATTTCCTTTTCCACCCCGTCAGATCCTCTGTCTTGAGCCTGGCCCAGCCCCAAGAGCACAACGGATGCAGCTGGAGAAGGGCAGGTCCAATCTTGCTACTAAGCTCCAGTGACACTTAACCTCCTCTGCCGTGTGATCAGCCAGCAGCTGGAGGTGGATGCTAATAAGTGGCCGAGCATCAGCTGCTGCCTGTTGAAATGGGTCATTTGTGAAGGAAGAGAAGTTTATTTCCCAGGCTGGAGGAGGTGATGGAGGCTAGGGCTCTTGTCAGAGAAGGAGGAAGTGGCCTTGAATCTGAACGAAGGCGGTTTCCTGATTTTGCATCTTGATTTCTCCATTGGTGTTGGTCTACTTGAGCAGGTAATGGGATGGTAGGCTTTCACACTGCCTGCTAAAGATTGCTGCTGGCAGTCTTGTCCCAGTGTGAAAACTGACTGCAACTAATTGTAATTTCTTAGTGTCAGCAGTAGGTGGGAATCAATAGGGAGCTTTGAGCTATCAAATAATGAGGCCGGTTAATTCCTTGTGTTGCTCCTGGAAAGGCGTTAGGGAGGGACGTTAGCCCTTTGGGCAAACTGTCTTCTTGGTGACACCTATGCTTTGTGAAACAACAAGGCTTTCCCACAGGTCTGTTGGCTTGGCCTGGTTGCAATGGGAGCTGTAAACATAGGATCAAATTCTGTCTTATCTCATCCCTAAAAATTATTTTTCTTGGCCTGGAATGGAACACTAACTGGCTTCTTTCCTAAAGCAGCTGTACAGCAAAGATGGGATTGAATGAACCTCTTTCCCTTGAGCTTAGGAACAACTCAAGATGGGTAGAAAATTGCTATTGCATCACTGATACAGAAATAACTATAATTCACA